>NC_090909.1:10667512-11012512 GCF_040956055.1 Brachionichthys hirsutus
CAGGAAGTAGTGTTCTGGCGACAACATCGCATCGATTTCCCTCACAACGATAAGAGGAGTGTGGGAATAGATCAATTAAAACCGTATTTAGAAAATCAGTTTAGGGTCAATGAGTCGCGGGATTTGAAGACACACACACAAAGTTATGCTGTCGGATGCAGGTCAGTGTTTATAACGCTGCTGCTTGCTACATGCTACATGCTAAATGTGACAGGCTTGTGTAAATGTATTGATAATGGTCACTTCGGTCGCCGCCATTACTGTAATCACTCATTTTGAGTTCCATTAGCGTTGCTTGATTGGGATTAGCTCCTTCGGTGTTATCGTTCTGCGCCAGGGCACCCTCCACAAAGAACCCCGGCCACACGGACCGGGTTGTTTCCTATTGTCAATGGTTGAAAGCAGATTTTTGTCTTTCATGTGTAGACTGTTCGGGTAACGCCGCTGGCGCTCGGCGGGCCAGGAAGAGGAGCTCCGGGGACTCGCCGAGTGACGGACAGACCCTTCGCTCCTCGGGGAGGCAGACCAACGTGCGGGTGAAGCGAACCAACAACCCTCCGCCCGGACAGGTACACCGCAGCAGCAATGTTCGTGTCTCATACGTGTTTCATCGGCCCAGAGTTTAATATTTAATGTGTTGATAACATAACTGAGACTGCGGTGCAGTGAATTTATCAATTTATTCTAGACTTCAGTTCGGGAACTGTTTTGGATTTAATTATTGAGTGTCATGTAGGAAATATGAGAAGACAAAGGCCAGTGATTGTGGCTTTTATTTTTTTTTGTATACATGTTACATGGTGTAATCCTTTATTAAACAGAAACACATTAAATAATAAACATGTTTGAGTGAAATGTATTGTTTTAAAGTGCTTTAGCCAAGAAGGAGCTGAGAACAAATTAAATTAAAGGATAAAAATAACTTTGTTTTAGGTTGTTAAGGCATCAAACAGCCATGAAGCATAACACCTCGTCTTTGTCCAGACACATTTCCTGCTAGCTTTTCACTGTAATATCTGAGACGTTGCTTCTAAGTTTAAACAAGTGCAGTGATGACTTTCTCCACACTCCCGCTTGTAGAGCAAAAGAAAAGCCACAGACACAGAGGAGGAAGACGACCAGTCTGAGAAGAAGTACAGGAAATGTGAGAAGGCTGGCTGCTCTGCTACATATCCGGTTTGTTTTGCGAGCGCATCTGAAAGGTACGCAAATGAAAAGGAAATATCCCCTCATCAATTGTCTTCAGAAACAGTTGTTTTGAATGGACACGATTGTCTCTTCTCAGGTGTGCTAAAAATGGGTACACATCTCGCTGGTATCATCTGTCGTGTGGCGAGCATTTTTGCAATGAATGCTTTGATCACTACTACAGAAGGTAATGCCGACAGAAGTTTTATTTACATTTAAACTGCTGTTGCATCAAGGCCATAGGACTGAGTATTTCTCTTCATTTTTCCACCGACAGTCACAAAGATGGCTATGAGACCTTCGCTTCGTGGAAGAAGGTGTGGACCAGTAATGGGAAAAGTGAGCCCAGTCTTAAAGCTTTCATGGCCGATCAGCAGCTGCCATTCTGGGTAAGGACAGGCGGCGTTCCTGGTCTCTGTTTAGATGAATGTGATTTTGCTACGTGTCAGCGAGTATGAAGGGACAGGTCTACAAGACATGATGGGCGGCTCAGAGACAGTGGTGAGGACAGCCATGATGGACGGCTTAGAGACAGTGGTGAGGACAGCCATGATGGACGGCTTAGAGACAGTGGTGAGGACAGCCATGATGGACGGCTTAGAGACAGTGGTGAGGACAGCCATGATGGACGGCTTAGAGACAGTGGTGAGGACAGCCATGATGGACGGCTTAGAGACAGTGGTGAGGACAGCCATGATGGACGGCTTAGAGACAGTGGTGAGGACAGCCATGATGGACGGCTGAGAGACAGTGGTGAGGACAGCCATGATGGACGGCTTAGAGACAGTGGTGAGGACAGCCATGATGGACGGCTTAGAGACAGTGGTGAGGACAGCCATGATGGACGGCTTAGAGACAGTGGTGAGGACAGCCATGATGGACGGCTTAGAGACAGTGGTGAGGACAGCCATGATGGACGGCTTAGAGACAGTGGTGAGGACAGCCATGATGGACGGCTTAGAGACAGTGGTGAGGACAGCCATGATGGACGGCTGAGAGACAGTGGTGAGGACAGCCATGATGGACGGCTTAGAGACAGTGGTGAGGACAGCCATGATGGACGGCTTAGAGACAGTGGTGAGGACAGCCATGATGGACGGCTTTGAGGCAGTGGTGAGGACAGCCATGATGGACGGCTTAGAGACAGTGTCTCTGAGGAAAAGACAGGAGGCGGAGCTAGAGGTGGAGGAGATGAAGATGCTGAGGTTCTCCTTGGGAGTGACCAGGTTGGACAGGATTAGAAATGAGACAATAAGAGGGACAGTGAAGGTTAGACGTTTTGGAGACAAGGTCAGAGAGACCAGACTTTGATGGTTTGGACATGTCCAGAGGAGAGACGGGGAGTATATTGGTAGAAGGATGCTGAGGATGGAGCTGCCAGGGAACAGGGCTAGAGGTCGACCCAGGAGAAGAGACATGGACGTAGTGAGAGAAGACATGAGAGTGGCTGGTGTTGGGGAGGACGATGCAAAGGACAGGGTGAAGTGGAGAACGTTGATTTGCTTTGGCGACTCCTCAGGGGACAAGCTGAAAGTCCAGTCGTAGTAGCGCATCACAAATGCAGCCATTGTGTCGCTATTCTTTCAGGTTCAATGTACTAAACCGGATTGCAGGAAGTGGCGTCAGCTGACTAAGGAGAGCCAACTCACTGCTTCCTTAGCAGCAATTTACCGCTGTGGGATGAAGTTCAACATCATCAAGGTAAACAGGAAGTGCAATTATAATACGACATTGTCTGTGTAGGCTCTCAGGTCAGGCTAAATCAAGAGGAGCCAAAAAAAGAATCGACTGGACTTGCTGAAGAAAGAGTCTTAATAATAATGCGTTGGTTTTATAGAGCGCTTTTCTGGACACGCAAAGACGCTTCACATTGTGCATTATTCATTCACTCCGTACTTGGTGGTGGTGAAGCTACTATCGTAGCCACATCTGCCCCGGGGTAGATACAGCTGCCCTGGGGCAGACTGACAGGAGCGGGGCTGCCAATCTGCCCTCCTGACCACCACCGACATTCACTCGCTCACTACATTCACACAGGCAATGTGGGTGAAGTGTCTCGCCCAAGGACACAACGACAGTGTACACGTGTGCCGGAGCCGGGAATCGAACCGCCAACCTCTCGATTATAGGATGACCCACAGCTGATTTTTTTTTTCTTTTTGTTGCTCTTCTTGATTTAGCTTGACCCGACTATAATTGTGTCTTTGCTTGTAGAGTGAGGGACCGGACCAATGCTCCCAACCAGAGGACTTGGTAAGTTGATCATTGGTTTTATGTGTTAAAAGCATTTATCACAGCTATCAATATATAAGTTGCTATTAGTATGAATTAATCAGCCCCGCTTTACGCAAAGCCTGAAACGGGTTTCAACGAGTCATTCCTACAAAATGCATTCAGACACGGTCATCCGCACGCTCGTCGATCTTGTGCTGTTTCGTTCTCGCAGAGAGTGGCAGAAGTGAGCGACAGCTGGTGGCATTCGATGCTGATATTGCCGCCGCTGTTCAAAGAGAGTCCCGCCGGCCCTTTCCTCTCGGCCTACTACCCCGACTGTGTGGGGATGAGTCCATCAGGCTTGCCCGGCAACATGTCTCTGACTGAGCTAAGAGCTGATCGCTGCAGAGCTGGCCAGCCACAAAGTAAATCAATCAGTGCCCCTGAAAGGAACGGAATGAAAGGGATGAGGGGGGAATCATGCTCCAAGGAGATGCTTGTCCAGCCTCATGTGTAGAGATGCGGCTCTAAATCTTACAGTGATGTTGAACTCATGATCTTATCCCTGCAGTTCCAGGCCTGTGCCCGTACTTCCAGCCCTTCTACCAGCCCAATGAGTGTGGCAAGGCTCTGTGCGTGCGGCCGGACATGATGGAGCTGGATGAGCTTTACGAGTTTCCAGAGTTTTCCCGTGATCCTACTATGTATTTGGCTCTGCGCAACCTCATTCTGGCTTCCTGGAGCAAAAATTGTAAGGTACAAAGTAGATATCTGCGAACAGTGGCACATACTTTTTTCATGTTTGCACCTTTTAGTCTATAATAATAAATAAAAAAGTCCTCCTGAAAAGGAAGCGGACGTAAGATTTGGAGTAACTGAAAACAATCGGAGCAATGTACAAGATTTTCTCATTTCTCCATAGGAAGTGCTGACTTCACCGAAATGCGCTCTGTACATCATTGTTCGGGGGTTGGTGCGTGTGCGCTGCGTGCAGGAGATGGACCGGGTGCTCCACTTCATGACCAGGAAGGGTCTCATCAACACCGGTGCACTGGCAGTGAAACGGCCCCTGTTGCCTGAAAGATACTGCTCTGTTAGTGTTTACTTTGTCACGACGTTTCACTTTTATGTCTTTGGTTGTGACTTACAGCGCCTCCCTCTTTGTGCAGAGGAATGTCATCATCATTGGTGCCGGCGCTTCTGGGCTGGCTGCTGCACGGCAGCTGCAAAACTTTGGCTCACAGGTACTTCAGCTTTTCCCGCCATGCTTTGGCCGGCTCAGAATGCTGCCTGTTTTCAGTTGATCCTTTCCCCGGTTTAAAGGTGATGGTGCTTGAAGCGAGGGAGAGAATTGGAGGCCGTGTATGGGATGATGCCTCTCTTGGTGTCACCGTAGGGGGAGGAGCTCAAATTGTCAATGGCTGTGTGAACAACCCTGTCGCCCTGATGTGTGAACAGGTAAGAAATCCAATAAGTGACCGAGGGAATACTTGTAAGTCTTTCTGCTGTACCTTAAACTTGATGATTCAGTGTCATTTCATGCTGCGTGACGGGCATGTGGTCCCTGGTACATGGACCTCCTGCCTCGACCGTCTCCCTGTCCTTTGCTGCATCCGCTTCATTTTATTTAATGCGAGCGAATGCACTGATATCAACGGAGGGAGGCCGGCTGACATTGGCTAAGTTTTTCTAGCAGTTCACGGTCCAACAGATCAGTTGGACAAGGTATCGTTACCCTCGCCGAAGAGGAGGCGAGGGTATTGCAATTGGGTGCGTTTGTCTGTCTGTCTGTTTGTTTGCTTGTTTGTTTGTCTGTTTGTCTGTCCGAGCGCATAACTCAAAAACTAGTAACCCAATCGACTTGAAATTCACAAGCAAGGTTCTGTCCGTGGCTCGGTCCTCCCCGAGAATGGCGTTGATCCGGATCTGGATCCAGATTCTATAATTATTTTTACATCTGGAATTGTGCCTCTGCTGTAAACTGCCACTTTAAGAGGGAGGGACACGAATGGCATGATGGGAAAAAGAGTCCAGAAGGAGTCTTGTAGTACGTTCCGGAGCAGCAAGCTAGAGCAGGTTTGGCCCCTCTGATCCGGAAGCCCTGTTTACTGTCTCACAAGATCCAATAGTCTATTGGAGGCGGGGTCTGCAATCTCTGATTGTCTTTCTAGTTGTGATTAAAAGCTGAAGGGTAATACTACAAGCTGATATTAATGACATTACCTGCAGTGTCACCCCATTCGCTGGAACAATAAATGCACCTCTGTCGTCTACACCAGTTATGCCTCAACATTTTCACATGTCGTGTCTTACACATCCAGAGTAGCACACACACACACACACAGTCCAGGTTCACACAGTGAAATGGAAGCACCGGTATTGGTGCGATGACATGTGGGTGTGTCAGAATTGCAGAAAGTAGATTGTTTAGTTGTGTGTGGGTAAATTACATGTGCATTTGGGTGATGTTCAGGCGTCAACCGTGTGTAACAGGAGTGTGTGCGTCACGTACGGATTTATGCAGAGCTTATTTGATGCATTTTAGGTTCTGATGGTCAATGGTGGATCCCTTTGCATTATCTTCAGATAGCAACACAACACACTCTGTATTTTAAGACCAACATTCCCACAGGCATACAGATGGGTGCAAATCAATTTGCTTCTTACACAAAGCGTACAGAATTATCCTGCACTGCGCTTACTGCCTGGCAGAAGATAATTCCCTGGCGTTTTCTGCATTTCACCCTGCAAATGCTTCCCCTGTATGCAACCCTAAAGGTTCAGTAGGTGTGTTGTCTGATTTGACGCCTCGCTCTCTTTGTGCAGATGGGTATCAGGATGCACAAGCTGGGTGAGCGCTGTGACCTCTTTCAGGAGGGAGGCCAGGTCACAGACCCCGCCATCGACAAGCGCATGGACTTTCATTTCAACAGCATCCTGGACGTGGTGTCAGAATGGAGGAAGGACAAGTCGCAGAGCCAGGACACGCCGCTGAGAGGTGCTGCTCAGAGGAGCCTTTACTCCAGTATTTGTTGCATTTTCCGGGTAATTTGACTTGAAGGTATTTGCATTTTATATCGCGCAGAAAAAGTCCAAGAGGTGAAGAAGAATTTCCTTCAGGAGTCAGGAATCCAGTTCACTGAGCTGGAGGAGAAAGTGCTTCAGTTTCATCTCAGCAACCTGGAGTACGCCTGTGGAAGCCCATTAGACCAGGTCTGAAATGCTGCCAGTATTTCTGAAGGGCTGCAGAAACATCCTCAGCTGTGTTCTGTCCATTTTTAAATATTGGTGTTTGTAGACCCTTTAATCTGTGTCATTAGGAAATGTGAAGTGAAATCTGGGTACTTGCCTCCATTCTGAAAAAAAAAAATTGTCGTTTGATGTAACTGTGATGAAAACTTTCCGATGTGTACTTTTTATTTTCTAGGTATCAACAAGATCCTGGGACCACAATGAGTTCTTCGCCCAGTTCTCAGGAGACCACACTTTACTTCCTAAGGGCTACTCTCTGTTACTCTACAAACTGGCCGAGGGACTTGACGTCCGCACAAAGTGCCCGGTTTGTCATGAAATCCTTCCAGCGGCTACATTTACTCCTTCATCCCTCTGTTTTGGAACAACACGAATAAATCCCAGTGTTAAACATTTGCTTTTAAATTCTAGGTCGAGGCCATTGATTACTCGGGTGATGTTGTCAAAGTCACCTCCTCCAGTGGGTCTCAGTGGACGGCACAGAAGGTGAAAATGCTATTATTATTATTCAAAGAACAGCTCAGCTCCGTACATCCATCCGACTTTCTATCTGCTTGGGGTTTATTCTCTGCTGGTTATCTTGGCGTCGTGTTTCTGTGTTTGCATTGTCTTTCCAGGTTCTTGTTACAGTCCCGTTGACTTTGCTTCAGAAGAACGTGATTAAGTTCAACCCGCCACTTCCTGAAAGGAAGCTGAAAGCAATCCACAGTCTGGGTGCTGGTGTCATAGAAAAGGTAACAACAGTTTATGAGGGGGGGGGGGGGTAATAAGGACAGGCCAGCCGGCATAGGCTGGCAAATTTCTATTTTTCCTGCTTATCAACAGGTATTTTAGAAAACTACGAGAAAGATGGTTCCTTTTAGATGCTGAAGGAATTGTTTTAAAAATGTCCCACAGATTGCTCTGAAGTTCCCACACAGATTCTGGGACAACAAAATCCAAGGGGCGGACTACTTTGGCCACATACCGCCAGGTCCTGACAAGAGAGGCCTGTTCAGCGTCTTCTATGACATGGAGCCACAGGTTAGCGTTTTCTTTTTTTCTATCACTCCCGGGAAGAAAGCAGTTGTTTAGGTTGTGCCAGTCCTGCGCGACGCCCACTCCCACCAGTCTTCACAAAGAAAGGATTGTCAGAAAGGATTCCTCTTACAGGAGACAGTAGGCTTTCTCTGGTGGTGCTACATTGCAGACCCAAGAACAAATGCTTTTCACCGGGTGTTAACAGATATCGCAGAATTCATTTTAGGAGGAGAACAAATGCTTCTTGAGTTTACATTGTGAATGCTGCCCTTGTGCGTAGGGAAAGCAGGCCGTCCTCATGTCTGTCATCGCTGGGGAGGCTGTACACGCTGTCCGCGACATGGAGGACAAGGAGGTGATGGACGAGTGCATGAAGGTCCTGCGTGAGCTTTTCAAAGAACAGGTAATATTTAACAGTAATTTAAAATATTGAACCTGTAAACCTGTAATAGCTTTCAGCCAAATAGGCAGTATATTTTATATATACTATTTATTGATGGATAAATAATATGTATTTACAGCACTACATTAATGAGCTTCTTAACGCTGTTTAGGCTTGTTCACCAGCGTAAGGCCCAATTTAAGGTATCGATTAAATAATGACATAAATTTTAACTATATTTACAATGATAGCAAATTCATCAACATTGCTGTTGCCTATTAATTACAATTTTAAATAGTTTAATAGTTTGCTAAATTTGTGTCCATTTACAGATTAAATACTTATGTTAATTTAATTGTGACTTCTGATATTGTCCACTTACTTATTTACTAATTAAATGCCTAATTAATATTTCTGTGTTACTTGTGGCCGTCCTTGCTGCTAGGAAACGGGGTTACGTTGCTGTTTGTGATTGACTCTTCTGATGATTGAAGTCTTGTTAGAAATAAAAGCCTTCAGACTAAATGCACTTGATTAAAGCAGTGTTTGAGCCATGAGCTACAATTCATTAAAATATATGGTACATTCATTGGCTATTTGTATTCATTCATTCATTCATTTTCTTGAAGGCAAGATCAGTAATTGTCTCGTCTTCAGCTGCTTATCCGGATCCGGTTCATGCTGGAGCCTATTTCAGCTGACTACGGGCATAGGCCGTGTACATCCTGGACAAGTCGCCAGTTTATCGCAGACTGTTTTCATTATCTTTGTTAAAATCTTTTCAGATTTGCTTGCCCCCCCCCCCCCCCCCCCCACACCTCATTGTTGTTATTTACTGTCTTCCATCCTTAATAGGAGGTTCCAGAACCCGTGAATTTCTTTGTCACACATTGGGGCACGGACATGTGGTCTCAGATGTCCTACAGCTTCGTGAAGACTGGTGGGAGTGGAGAGGCCTACGACATCCTCGCTGAAGACGTGCAGGGAAAGGTCTTCTTTGCTGGGGAGGTAACATTGCTTTTAACATGTTTATCAAATGTTTCTTCAAAGGTCTAATAGTGACGTAACTAATTCGTTTTAAAGACAGGTTTGATCCATTTAACATGAGGGGCTGTCAACCTGCTGCAAGATCATCTTTACCTTTTGAAAATCATTTGCTTAAATGATCTTAAGAGTGCGATTTACAAGAATTGTTTTTTAAAGGATAAAGTCATAATGAAGTATTAATACTTTATATTTTTATGGCCTCGACCTACACGCAGATTTCAATGTTACAAAAAAAAGGAACATTATTTTCCACAGCACAAATTGTCTTGATGAAAAAAACTGAAGGTGAAGAAAAAATACAACAAATGTAAAATGGTTTGAATTCCCTTGTAGTATACAGCTACTTTAAAATTCTGTTGAGCTCCTCCTTCTGGACAACCAGTGGCTGAGCACTTAAATTAAGTGCAGTAAAACCTCAACATGCGAGTGTTCTGAGATGCGAGTATAAATTTGAGAAACAGGGACGCTTCCAGATGTTGATGCTAAATGGCTGAGTGCTGTGAGCATTTATTATATCATTTTGCGTGTGTGTGCATCTATATAGCAATTAAAATATTTTTTTAAACTTTGCTATTAGCATTGATTTGAGTGTTTTTAGTCGGCCGGAATGGATTAAATTGCTTTCGGTTATTTTATATGGGAAACGTTTACTTCGACTTGAGTTTTGATCTCGGTCCTGGAACGAATTATACTCGTATGTCAAGGCATTACTGTACTTATTTTATTTTATCCAAAATATAAATTCACTCTGCATTACTTCATTACATTTTGAGGGAAACCGTGATCAAAAGAACTGACAGGATATTTTCTGTGACATCATTTTCCCCAGTATATTGTGCTTTGAGAAAATCCCAACAGCAGTGAGCTGGGCGCTGCAACCATTTGACGTCACGCCCAGAATGCCTTGCGACATAAACAACATCGGCGGCCCACAAACAAAATGGATTTTACAGCTTATAAGAAATACGTATATATGTTTGTACATGTAATTAGGTAGTAGAGGTATATTGTTGTATTTTTAGACCGATTTGTCAGGGATCGCTTTAAGTTTTCAGATACTGTAACGTGTGACTTTGATTTGCATTCATTGTTCCTTCTTCCTAGGCCACCAACAGACATTTCCCACAGACTGTGACGGGGGCCTACCTGAGTGGGGTCAGAGAAGCCAGCAAGATGACTGCTATGTAAACTCTGAACGGTTTCAGAGCATTCTAAAACACCAGCATGGAGACCCTCTAGGGCCTGACTGCACATATTTAACACAAAAACTGTCTTTTTTTTTATTTATAACCAAAAAAAAAAGTAGCTTCAACAAGATGTTAAATGATAGCAAGGCGTGATCTCTGTGAAGCTCTTCCAGGGTCTCGTGATGCAAAGCAGAGTGATGTCATCTTAAATTTCAGTTTCAGCAGCGTACGTAGAGCGCCTGTGATGAATTACTCCACATTTCTTTTTGGAGGCATTGGGCTACGTGAAACATCGATTAACTCTCAGCCACCTAATTATGAGCTCAATTGGAAAATACATCTAATCTCAAAGGTTTGCCAGATTTGAGAGATTATTTAGAGATTTTCCTTTGAGAGTCCTCGACCGGTTTTTCACGCATCTGTTAATGAATTTGTATCGTGTCATTAGTAGCGCATGTGTTGGTATAAATTATGAAAAACGGATTAGATTGGCGAGAATTCTGTGATAGCACTTTTTTTTATTTAAAATGATTGTTTGACGTAGAAAGAATCACTCGGGTGCGTGATCATGATGACGACACCAAGCAGTAGAGTATGGAAGAAAATAATGATGAATACTGAAGATAGTTAAAAAAAGAAAAATAAACCAAAGGAGATGAAAAGTGTTTCTTCACAAATACGTCCCTGAAATTTGGTATTGGAGAACAGTAAGACGTGCTGCTTTCCTGGTAGGCCCTCATCGCTACTATGCATCTGGAGGATCATGTTCTGTTTGCCCGACATTACAGTGGTTGAATATTTATCTTCTATGTGTGTAATAAACACCCCTGCCACAAACCGGCTAGATGACCACTGTTCTGATTGTCAGTCACATTTCATCTTCGGAACGCTTTGAAGTACCGATGTGGGGCCTTTTAGAATAGAATAGAATAGCACGTTATTGTCATTACATTTTGTGAGTGTATTCATGAATTCAGTTATTTTCTTCACCGCTTGTTCTGTTTTATGGTGGTGGGGTGGCCTGCTGACATTGGGCAGCAGGCAGGGCCACATGAACAACGGCCCTCAGGACCTCCTTTGCTGTCATGCAACAGCGCTACCCTACCTATTTTGGGATTTACATTCACGGTTGGGGCTTCTTGTCCCTGTGGGGTTGATGGTGTGGGGTGGTTGGGGGGCATTATGGTCAGATCCTGTCCCCCCCCCCACCCGCCTGGTTGGGTGGGGCCTCGTGTATTTTCTTTGGGTTGTCCGGTTTCCACCCGGGTGGTCGTCTGTCCCTCGTGTGGCCCTGCGATGCGCTGGCGATGCATCCGATGTGTACCACGCCTCTCGCCTGTCGCAAGCTGGGGTGGATTCCAGCAACAGCCGTAACCCGGAAACTGGGAAAAGCAGCTGGAGATGAGACAATCGTCTCGTTCTGTAAACATCTCAACAGCTGCCGGAGTTTTCAAATGGAAATTACTTGTAGAAAATGGATGACTGGAAGATGTGTAAAGAAATTAGAAATATGGATTCAGAAGAAATATATTTGAAAGATAATCTATGGATGAAAAAGGAAGTGTCTTTTTTTTTCTTATTTTGAAAGACTTTGGATGATACTAAATATGAACGATAACATGAATTAAATAGGGAACAAAATTAATGGAGCTGCGTCCTATGGTAAGCGAGCAGATGAACGAGAAGCCGGTTGTCTCTGACAGTGATGATGAATATCATATATTCCTAAACCAGGTGATGAAGCTGATGGCTGAACTTGATGGAGTGATGATATAATACAGAGGGTGACAGAAAAAGTAAGCTAATGAAGTGTGTTTTGCCCGTGTCAGCCACCGTAGTAATCCTCATTGAGAGTTCGTATTTTCGTGGGTTCAATTTAAAACAAAAAACACACACAAAGCAATGTCGCCCAGGTCACGTGAGACCATTCCATATAATACAGAGTTCACTGATTAAAACGCCAAAAAGAAGAAGAATACTTTATTTTAGTATTCACGGTGGGATTTTTTGTTTGTTATTTTTCTACACAAATGTATTTGGATGATGTAATTCAATTAGTATAGCTGCATTAGTGGAAATAGGATCCTGATCAGAAGGTGGCGGTAATGCCCTTCGCAAAGGTGGCCAGCCGCCGGAAAACCCTACGAAGAAGAAGAAGAAGAAGACGACGAAGAAGAAGAAGAAGAAGAAGAAGACGAAGACGAAGACGACGAAGAAGAAGAACGAACGTTTTTCGCGATTTAGATGAACATAATTAATACCCAGCAACAACATGGATTGCAGCACAGCCTACGTGCCTACTAATGTTGTTAGAGACTCTCCAGGTATTTGGGTAAACAATCGTACTTTTTTTTGTACTTTCGAGGAAGCAGACATCAATTCATTGTGATTGTTAGCTTAAAGTTAGCCAATAGCTTAATTAGCATACAACTTCAAAATAAAATACTTCTACATGGCTGAGTTATCGTAAATGTAAGACAGTGACGTGAGTTAATGTTGTTACAGCAGTATAGTATCTATAACTACAATTCGTGGTGGTAATGCTACCAATGGTAGAAGGTGCTGTGAGGTTTTTTTCTCTTACTCGGGTCCTGTCCTAGCTAAAGTGTTCCTTTTAAAGTTAACCAAACCAAAAGTGAGATGTGTTTACTGTTATGTATGTCATTGTGTATTTGACTGATCAGATAGTGGCGGTTCCAGCTCGGAGGATCTGATACCTCTCTCCAAGCTCCTGCAGAAGCCACAGCACGTTGAGAAATCGTCCTGCGAAAACAAATGCAGCTTAACCAACAGCTCCATCAGTGAATCCAGAAAGGCCAAAAACCGTGGGGACAACAAATGTAACGGCAACACTGAGTGATTGCATGAAATACTATTATCTGACATGTGGAAACAGAACTGAAAAGAAATTATTCTAAAAAAAAAAAACCAATCTCCTCCCGTAGCTTCTGATGAGTCCTCGGATGATGAGAAGCCTTTGCCAGAGAAGAAGAAAAATTCTGCTCCAGCTCAGAAACGAGGGAAAAAAGTCAACGCATCAACCATAAATGTCAAGGAAGCCAGTGGTACCATATGCAACCAAGCACATTTAAGTTTTGTCTCCTAATTTGTGTCTAGAATGTGCGGCTTTACGATGTTGCTTCTGTGATGTTCACATTTGAATACAGACGACGGCTCAGACAAAATGCCTTTCATAAAGCTGACCGAAGTTACGTCCAAAGCTGTGAAAAAGGCGCTCGGCACGCCTCCTAAACAAACTGCTGATACAAGGAAGAAAGGTAATTGTCCCTCCATATGAATCTTCAGCATGCACAGAAAGTGACTGTTCACTGCCACAGAGATTTAGCGATTTAAATGTCTTACGCAGAATGTCTGGAGGACTGTGATGCATCAGATGATGAGCCTTTGAGTGTTCTTGCTAAGAAGTGTTACCCCAAACGTCAGAGAAAGGCAGCTGTCCCACCACTAAGAAATGCATCCACAAAAATTAAATCCAAAAGAAATGCATCAATGAAATCAAGTGAGTGTTCAGCTCTGGAAATGCATTAATCGGAATTATATATAAAAAAAGATCTATTCAAAAATAAGTGTCGTCTGTCTTCTAGTTAATTACGCGGATACTTCCAGCGAAAGCTCAGAGAACGAACCACTCCCAACAAAGAAGAGGAATCTGACAAAGTCTCCTTCAAAGCAAAATATATCGGCGAACAGCAAGAACAAAAAACTCAAAGAGAAATCCCGAAAAGGTTGGCAGTGATTTGATCACCAGACGGCCATGAAGAAAGAAGTTACAGAGAAATGCTAACTGCTAACTGTCATAATGCGTTTCAGACTGCAGCTCCAGTGACGACGATGTGCCCCCGGTGAATCTTATTACCAAGAAGAAACCAATGAGGAAAAGTGCAAAGAATATCGCTGTATTGCAAGCCAGTGAATCAAGAAAGACACAAGGTACAATAGCAGAACAAGGGTGGCGCAGCGAGTAGCACTGTTATCTCAGTAAGAAGGTTTAGGGTTCAATCCCCTTCTTTGTATCTTTTCCCTGTTTCTGTGTGGGTTCTCCGGGTTCCTCCCACCTCCAAAAACATGAATTAGATGTGGGAGGAAACGGGAGAAAACCCACACAGACACCGGGAGAACATACGAACTCCGCACAGATAGGATTTCAACCAGGTACTTGCTGTAGGGTGACAGCGCTAACCAGTACGCCACCATGCCGCCTAAAGAAAACGTTAGACGACATAATTTCCAATTCAAATCCGTGATTTTTTTTTGTCAGGATCTTCTGACGAAAGCTCCGAAGATGAACCCTTGATCAATCTAAAGAAGAAACGCACAGAGACCAGAAAGAAGAATTCAGCCCCAAGGAAAAGGGGAACATCTCACAAAAAGCCTAGAAAGGCACCTGTGGCAGGTAAGAACAAATACCACACTATCACAGATTCAGACCGGTTCTTGTGGCGCACACAAGCAGTAAAGAAATGAACATACTGGAGTTATGAATGTTTCTCAAGCAGTCATGCGGTTATGCTTTATGAATTTGCTTTCCAGGGTCATCAAACAACAGTTCGGGTGATGAAGTGTTCAAGAAAGCGGCGCGACACCCGCAGGTGACCAGAGTCGTTAAAGTAATCCTAAAGAGGTGCGATGGCAAAGAGACTGCAGGTCACAAAGCCTGAACAAAAGCAGTGCAGGTACCGATGACGACGCAAAGTCATCAACGGATGAAATGTTCAGTCAGGATTTTATTATTGTTCACTTCGTGGATGTTCAGGCTATCCGGTGGCGACCCGTCTGAGAGACGCGTCTCATATTGCCACATTAATAAAGTCGATGGCATGTTTTATACACTTGATATAATTTAAGTTTAGAGAGTTGATATTCGTACTCTTATTTGGAGTCAAATTTTAAATGTTCTGGAAAGATGTAATGTTTTAATGTCTTGGATTTAATTTTGTTATTTGTGCCTACTCTGCAACGATTGTCTTTTGGCTTTACTTTGTAAGGTATTGGTTTTCGTTGTTGATGCGGTTAGCAGTAATTATTTACTAGATTTAACACTTTCATTTCACTGTGAACATAATTTTTATAGGTGTCCTAACCAAGTTATTGTTTATCCTTCCATTTCCATTCCAGTGAGACTAAGTCATTAGTATTTCGTCTTCCTATCATCTACGACTCCAGACAACAGTTTTACTTTTGACTTATTTGGGCCGTGAACAGAACTGTGACATTCCTCGTCCCTCTTTTGCAGAGTCGGTGCCAAATTTGAGGCATAGTCAAGCATTACTGACTTCTATCCAAAGAAAACCACCATGAAATATTGTTTTACTAAAATAACCATCAAACTAATGATCACATCAATGTGATTCTAAATTCTAGGGGCGATTTTAACTGAATACTGAATTAGCTATTTAGGCGCTACTTTTAATAAGTGTAATGACATCGTGGGCTTCCTTTGTAGAGGATTGTACCATGTAACTGAATAATTGCTTAAATATTTGCTCTATAAAATGGAAAAATAACTAGGGTACCAGTATATGGATGTATGGTATTAGCCTGTTATAGGAAACAGCGAGGGCTGTCGAGGTCACAGGTTGCTCCTCTGGTGCAGACTGCCTGGAGAAATCCAATAAAATAACTGCAGTCTCCAACCAGAGAGACGCAGAACGTGTCTCGTTCAACTCTCCTCTACCGAGAGTTCCAGTTTTTACCTTCTGGCAGGAGATGTTGCATCTCCACAAGGATCCGTTTCGTATTTCTAGAATTCCCTTGTTAAGACAAAGGTTGTGTTATTGTGTTGTTGTTTGTCCAATACAATGTCCACAGGGAAGGTTCGATATTATCATCACTGTGATGTGTACGTGTGTGAAGTGCTGAAGGCGTGTGACGACGTGTGCAGGAGGAGGCTTTTTTTTTTTAATATAAACTGTTTTTTAATTAATTTCTGTGTTCAGGTGGAATTCAAAACCGATTTCACCATTACAACAAAAAGTGTGTTGTGAAAATATTGAAATGTTTTTATGTTTTCTGTCTCTTGACCGTTTGTTTCACAGCTTCAGTTCTTAATGCAAGCTGCTTGAGTCGTTTCACTACCAGAAATCAAACTTTGGCATTATAGCGAGTGAAAACTGAGTTGTCAAGAGTCGACGGCGTGAATTCTGAGAATCGATTTGCAGACAAAACTTTGCAATGCGTAAAAGTTCATGCCTAAAGAGTTTTAAAAAAAAAATCCTTTCACTTGTTGAATAGTATGAAATAAATTGTTTTCAGTAAATAGCATTGTGACGAGTGAGAAGTCTGTAAACATCTTTAATCAGAATCTTCATGATTCTAATGATTTCATTTTTTATTTTTTTTATGATCTCATCCAGGGTAGCAGAGACCTGTGAGTCCGGCAACCTGTCCGCTTTACTTGAACCCAGCCCAGTTGGAAATCAAATAGTGCATCATCTCTGTATTTGACAATGAACCTCTCACAGGAGAGAAGTATATATAGTTAGCGCGTACAGCATAGACAAAAGTACAATATGTAGACGCCATCAGCATTTTGGTGAGAGGCATGGAAGATAACTTACGGTTTTATTCCTAACGAGGGCTGCACAAGTTAACGAAGTTAAAGTAGACATGGTTGTTCTACAATCATTTTTGCATGAATAGATTCCTTTTTAGTAGAACTACAAATAAACTGAGAGAAATTAGGCATTGGGTGCATTATAATTGAAATGTTATAAATGGGGACAATAGTCACCACAGTAGGACGTCAACCGGTGGCCCCGCCCTGGAACCAGGTCGGGGCTCGTGTGCGAGGGCCTGGTGGCTGGGCCTCTGTACACAGGGGGGCCCGGCTCAGCTCACCAACCACCGAAGGAGCTGAGCCGAAAGGTGTTCCTCCTCTCACCTATGATGATGAGCTTTGGGTCATGGCCAAAAGGACAAGATTCCAGATATAAGCAGTTAAAATGAGTTTCCTCCAAAAGTGTTTGCTCACATACGTCGAACTGACTCGTTCTTTTTCCACACATCACATCAGAGGAAACTGTTACAGGACCTGACCAGAAACTTGTCCTTTTCCAAGCTCTGGTCGAAGTTGGGTCGAGAGAGAGAAGCTGATGTTGCACCTCCAGAGAATCATCACATGCAAGTTCTAATGGCGTACTCTCTTTCACTTCTTTCCTGTCCTGTTGTTGTGCCCTTTAGACTCCTGCGATCAAGCAGGTCCTCCGTAATGCAAAGGTTTTTGTCAACTCCCCGCAGAAAAACCGACAGCTGTTTGGTGTCTGTGCTCTCATCACATTATGATACGTAAAGATCAAAAGCGCTGGTTTATGTTGGCAGAGAAGTCTTTGATTTGGCACGCAACTCTGCTTCCTGGACACGCTCGTGTTGTTTGATTTCTCTTATCTTTGCTGGGGAAATTATTTCTGTGACTTTAGTGAAGAACTGTTAAATGAATTCCTCGTATGAATACATGAACAATTCCAAACTTTCATTCATTCATCCTTTCATTTTCCAACCGCTTTGTCCGTCATCGGGTCGCGGGCCTCCAAGCTGGAGCCAATCCCAGCAGTCAATGGGCGAGAGGCGGGGTACACCCCGGACAAGCCGCCAGTTCATCGCAGGGCAACACAGAGACAGACAACCAGTCACACACACACACTCACACCTACGGACAATTTAGGGTCACCAATCAGCCTAAGATGCATGTTTTTGGTGGTGGGAGGAAGCCGGAGAACCCGGAGAGAACCCACGCAGACACGGGGAGAACATGCAAACTCCTCACAGAAAGGCCACAAGTCCAGTTCTATCTTCCACCATCTACTTTATTTCCCAGTATTTCTCTCTGCTGAAAGGCAATCTATAAAGAAAACAAAAGTTAGTTTCTGCCTGTTATAGTTTAAGTTATCTTTAATATCAAGACATGATAATATTCAGAGATGAGACGAATCAGCCATCTCGGTGGATGGATGTAATCTAATGGCCGAATCGAGCTCGAGTTCTAAAAACCTCGATCCCCACAAAATTCCAGACAAGATAAGGGGCCAAAATGGCGCCATCTACTGGCTCTCTACGACAAGCAGTGAGGCTCAATTTTCATTCTTCTTCGCTGCTTTTTTTTTGGCTGTTCACAACTTCCGCTGTGTCCGTTCCAGCAGGGGTCCTCCACGCGCAACACGCACATTAATATTACGTGCTACGCTGCTGAGTTCACTGTTTCAGAATCAGATGCGAAGCGTTACGCTAATGGCTCCAGGTTTAGCCAATTGCTCAGCTAGCTAGCTAGCTAGCTAGCATGCTGCTGCCTCCTCACGTCAGATAACTCGAGGGTTCGTTTCAGGTCGTCATGACTGAGGTGCGATGTCGGAAGAAAGAGATTCTGGATGGAGACAGGGATGAAGATGTGTGCAGAGATGAGCCAGAGGCGCAAACGACACGTAAGTTTCACTGAAGTCGCGGTTTGTTAGCGGAGCCGTCATTAGCTTCCTGTGCAAAAACAAGTTCCAGTAGAGTTGAGTGCCTACAAATCACGTTTACAGATATCAATGGATCGATCAACACAGAAGATGAAGGGAGTGCGTCCAACGATGGAGCAGACGACAGGCAGCAGAAAGAAGAGGCTGCTGAACGGAACAATAGACCGGAACCATCCCCGAAAAGAGAGAAGGCATTTCCTGCATGTAAGAATATGTGTCTGTGTACTTCTACTACTGACGCACATACTCTCAATACTCAATAACCACAAAATAAAAACTAGCAAGCATTCAGAAAAGTTACCTTCTGCAATTTCATGCCTGATTATTAATAATTCATATTAAATTAGCCAATAAATAAAAGCGGCTTCATTTCAAACTGTTGAAGAAAGAGAAAAAGTGATTCAACATCCAAGTCTGAATGTGATCAATTCTTTGCTGGCCAGGGATCCACCCCTGCACAAATATTTTATAATAATCTGTTATATTGTGGACAAACTGGAAGACAGACAAAGTGACTGATCGTGTACTTGGAGTATAACCGTCACGTGTGTCAAGACTCCTGTGTGGTCTGGTCACATATTTGTATTAATATTACTCATGTTATTGGAACACACACGTACTTATAAAAAGCATTTTACTTTGGTTGGTTCGTTGGGCTGTTTTTTTAATTTAAAACATTTTAAATCTCATCTTCTAAATTGCTTAAAGGGTTTGTGCTGGAGCCAAACGTTGAATGTCGGTACAGATTCGCATCGTCTGAATCAAGGAGTTTAACAAAATAAATATTATTTATTCTTTTAAATGTTTTTTTGCCTGATGGGGGATTTCAAGCAAAGCTAAACAGATGTGTGCAAAATTGTTCAACCTCAGCAGAAACGTGTATTCTATACAGTGTCCTTCTGCTTTCATTATATTTTGCCCGTTGTATTTGGTTAAAACTGATTTTTACTACAGGTTAATTTGACTTCTTCCCATTCAGATTTCATGTTATTTTGTCCAAATAAAAGCTGCAAAGTCGAGGCAAAAGCAGGTTGATCATTTCTGAAATGAATTAAGATGCCTTGTCTTTTAAATGTATCTGAAACGCTTATTAACTTTTATTCTGATAAGTGATGTGCGGTTAACTTTCTGCTTCGCAGTAGGTTACCTGTCGCACCTTGCGAGGGTGTTCTTCGGCTGTCTGGCAGCAGTCGCCTGTGGCGTGCTGTATGCTGTGTATCTCTCCACATATCATGACAGGAAGTTCTGGTTTTCAAGTAGACAGGTAGGCGACTGCGTCCTATGACTCTGCTTCCGTGCTGTTTTCACACTTCCATATAATATCAATTCCAAATATTTATTTGTGTGTCTCAGGAGCTGGAGCGGGAAATCACCTTCCAAGAAGGCAGCGGGATCTATTATTACTATTTTAAGCACATGCTCGAAACACCGTCTTTTGAAAGAGGTGCTCTTTTTCTGCTTCTAATCAACAAAAACAAAACGTAAATTGCTACATTTGCAGCACCAGGATGGATTGCATTATCAGTTAAAGGGCTATTTTCTCTATGTTTTCCAGGGTTCTATGAACTGACGCTAGACAACAAGACTGTTTCGGGTCAGACCATCAATGTCGTGGAACGTTTGTCTCTGTACCCGGAGCTCATCACGAGCTTCATCTACAGAGTCACAAGCAGCCAGGTGAGTTCTTCTACGCTCGCTTCTGAATTCACTTCGTGTCAAGTGCAATGCAAACGCTGCCAGTTGGCACCATGCATACAGTTGTGCTCTATTTTTATCCCCCCCCCCCCCACCACCACCAAAGAAGTCATACAGGATCACTGTTTTCTACCCTTCCCAAGTAAATTTATGTCTATCCGTCCACAGCTCCTCAGAAACTGGCTGATAGGATTCGATGAAATGTCACATATGATTTGTACTCATGATGCTAAAGATGTTTATGATTGCTTCCTTTACTTTTTAGTCGCACTTGAATTTTTTTTCACCAGCAGGTGAGACAAATAATCTTTTTCAGTAGCAGTATGAGAGAGAGAGAGAGAATTGTAGCATATTGATTAACTATGAGCTTTGTTAAAGAGGAAAGTCTTTAGTCTCCTCTTGAACATGGAGATGGTGTCTGTCTCACGAACCAATCAGGGAGCTGATTCCACAATAAAGGAGCTTGATAACTGAAAGCTCCGCCCCCCTGTCTGCTCTTGGAAATATTTGGAACCGAGAGCAGACCAGCATTTTGTGTCCAGACGATAAAGGAGCCGCTCGTGCTGCCATTGTGGTGTCCTTCCCTCCAGCTAAGGCTGTCTTTACACAACATGGTTCAAGTGGCCAAATTAGATGTGGACGCAGTAAAGCAGCTCATAAAATCAGATATTCTCAGACCGCGTCTGTCTCCTAAGGGGGCTGACCAGATATTCCCTGTCAGTGCGAGCCGTGCGTTAATGAGAACGCATAATGCCCGGCCTGCAATTAGGCCTGTCCTGTTTCGGGCTTGCGACCAGTATTTTCACGGACCCCTTTAAAAAAAGCTCCAGAAAGTCTCTCTCATCTGTAATGTAATTCTTCTTCTTGGTCGTGCTTTATTTACGTGTCATGTATTCAGGGTATTTTATTTTATTTTTTACATTCTGGGTTCAACATTTGAATATTCTGAATGATTACATGTTCTTGGCTCTCGGAGAGAATGTCCACCGAAGCTTGATGGCGTCTCCTTCACAGGACTTTGTGGAGCCGATCTACTTCTACGTTGGGGCGGTCTTCGGCCTGCAGGCTGTGTGTGTCGCCGCCCTGTTTGTGTGCAGCTGGGTGATGAGCGGCACGTGGGCGGCCGGCATGTTGGCCGTGGCCTGGTATGTGATTAACAGGTGAGAGGACCTCCACCATGTTGGTTCTTGTACTTGTACTTGTACCATGTTTCTTCGTCCTGTGAAGTCACGTCTTGCTCCTGTCGAGACAAATAAAAGTCGGCAATGAAGCATAAAAGAAAAAGTCTTTCCACAACCCCGAGTGTTGTTCTACTGAATTGACAGCTCTTTAAAGATTATATTTCATAACTGTTCTGCAGTTATCCCGTAATAAATCTATAACAGTCATCCACTGCAGGCGTAACGCTGTTTTCTCGGCCATGAAACTTGAATCAATGACAGAAATCCCAGTTTTCCTCCGTTGTATGAATGTCAAAGAAGGTTTGAGATTTATTTTCTTTGATATTTACCGCTTTCATGTCGTTTTTCTGTTTTACTTTACGTTTCAATTATATCAGAAATAAAAGCCCTTAAGAATAAAGGATCCGTTGAGAACGCTCTGTCTGATTTGGTCTGACTCCTCTTATCCTGACATTCTCATCAGGCATTCTCCTACGGAGCACAAACCATCGTGAAAAGCACCATTCTAAACCAGTTTGATGAGTTGAGTGGGGTTAAGTCTCCTGGTCTAGATGATTTGTCTCCGTGTTTCTTTGTCAGACCAGACACGACCAAAGTGGACCATGCTATTCCGCTACGCGACAACTGGGCTCTACCTTACTTCTCATGCCAGGTCACGGCTCTGACTGGTTTCCTCAGCAACGACATCAGCTCTGCCACTGAGGTGAGCCTCTCCATGCAGCAAAGCCAATCTCTCTAATATCAAAACCGGGCGGATTTGGTGCTCAAACTATTTCTCTGTAGATGTTTTGCTACCTTGCCATGAGTGCCAGCAGTGTGACCTTCCTCCTGGTGTGGGAACACAGCCACTATGTGCTCTTCGTCCAAGGCCTCTGTCTCTTCTTGCTCGACTCTTTTGATCTGGTGCCGCCACGCAAGGTAGCGCCGCCCTGCAGGATTAAGGGCTCATGTGGTTGATTTTGTGTCTGACTGCCCATCTGAGTCAGCAGATTCAGCTGCTTTTTATTTTGTTATGTAAGCTCAGGTAGGTTTGAGTTAAAACTTAATATTTAACTGATAGACCTTCTGCAAGAAAGTAAAACTCAAATTTCCCAATAATATCCAACTATTCCATTAGCCTCTGAACTGATCAATGTCTATTTTTAAATATATTTCTCACACTTTTTTTGGTTCAATTAATTTTTTGTAAATATATTTATGACACCGAATTGTAAATGAACCACAAATATTTTAGCCAGCTATTTATAAACCAGATGATATTCTGTTTGTTCCATCTTGTTCTCCTCTCTCTCTCTCTCTTCATCACCCCTCAAACTGCGATGAAAGATGGCTGACATTCACAAAGTGTACCTCAGCTCCTTGTTCCTGGCCTACCTGTTCCAGTTTCAGAATCGCACCCTGCTCAGCTCACCTCTGCTCAGCCTCTTGATCGGCTCAGTGCTCGCGAGGCGCTTCCAGGTAGAGTTAGCTTCCGGATTAAGTGTCGCAGACATTTCTTTGAACTGAGAGACGACAGACGAGATCAGTGACGAGGGTAACGCGGTCTTTGTGCGCTTTAAATCCAGGGACTTCATCCTTTAACAGAAAAGTGCGCGATGGCATTCCCTTCTGGAATAACCCCGTCTCATCCGTGTTGAAAACTTGCTCCGGAACATAACCGCTTTCCTCATTGAGTCTTTTAAAGTCGCTGTTGACCTATTCCTCAGCTGTAGCCGCAGAGGCAGCTTCACCATGCATTTATTTATTTTACTATCTTTTTGACTGTTTTATTTTTCTTAGGCTAGAAAATGCTTATTTTATCAATAAAATAGTGAAAATAATGGCCATTCGAAAAAAATTTATACAAATAGCATACCCTGCGATATATAAATACATATTCTAGACAAGGAAACCCGCAGAAAGTGAACCGTGATATCGTGAGGGACGACGACTTACTGAATGAAAAACTGTGTTCTGCTCATTCGAGTCGTATTACCTCAATTTTAAGTAAATTCATCTCAATGCATTTTAGTGGTATTTATGTTGCAGCAAAAGATGAAGATGGGACCTGTAGTGGCCAGAGTGCTGAAGCTCCTCCTACATTTCCACCTGGTGTTCACCACAGGGATCACCTTCTGCTACGTGGTTAAGGTAAAACTGGTGGTTTCCGCCAGTCTGTTAGCTGCAAAAACAAAGCGCCTCCCTTTCCGTTCACCGCTGTTGTTCATTTGCAGAAACTGATGCCCGTGACGGAGAACGACTTCATATTGAAGTTCCTCGAAGTCAGATTTGGCCTCAACACAACAACGTGGGTCGCAGCTACTGCGTGAAACATTTGCTCTTAGCATTCTGGACATTGAATTAATTAAATGATGACTTTGAGTTTTTATTTTTATTTTTTAAACTCTCTGAAATTGTTAGTGTTCTGTTTTCTGTGTGTAAAATCTAATCCAATTCATTACTTTCTTTGATGTTAGTGATTTTATCACCAACTTCCTCCTGTGCCAAGAGAGTTTCCAGACCCCCAGTCAGGACTTCTTTCTTCGGCTGACGCAGGCCTCAGTCCTTCCCTTCTACTTCCTGGTTCTTGCCGTCTGCCTGCTGTCCTCCCTGCAGACCATTTACAGAAGACTCAAGTGAGACACTGAAATAATAGCTGACTGAACTGGAGCTCAGCTAGCCGTGGTTCCATTTCGGGCTCCAGCAAGCGCTTCTCACAGTTCCTGCTGTGACACTGAAATCACGTTTACTTTTATGCAGTGGTCAGCCAATGGAAACGCACCTTAAACTCGAAGATGGACGAATCGGAGCGCAGCCAGAGGTCATCTATCACGTCTTTCACACGTTGCTTTTTGGGGGCCTGTCTCTGCTGTTTGACGGGTGCGTTCATCAGCTTTAAAGTCTGAGTCACAATTTGGATTTCTGTCAAATGAAGAATTGTTCAAACGTGCCTTCTCCATTGCACAGCTGCAGGTGAACTGTGATTTATTTTTATCCCCCCCCCCCCAGGTTGAAGTATTTATGGACCCCATACGTCTGCATGTTTACGGCATTCGGTGTGTGTTCTCCAGAGCTCTGGATGACTGTGTTTAAATGGCTCAAACTGAAGTCCATCCACCCCGTAGTACTAGTAGGAGACCTCACATTCACATTTTACAACAAACATACAAACCCTTTCCATCGTTTCCGACAACACACTCAAAAAACTACCAAATGTGCTGAACCATGTTGCTAACTTTAATTTATTGTTATTAGTTGTAGATGAAATGTCATCAGGTACTTGCTTAAAATGTTAATTTAGCTGTTTTGAATCCATTTCAGTCTCTGATCCTGAGCACAGCAGTTCCTACCATCATCGGTTTCAGTTTGTGGAGAGAGGTGAGACATCTCTAAAGGCTCATTACTTCAGACCATAACATTTACATAATGTCTTCCTACGGATCTCTCTTCTGTCTTTCAGTACTGCCCCCGTGTCTTAGCAGATCTGTCAGATCTGCAGGAGTTCTATGACCCAGATACCTTGGAGCTGATCACTTGGATCAGGTGGGTCAAGAGCCAAGCTCGGATTTTTCTATTTTTCACATAATTTCTTTATTCAGTAAATATTTCAATGTTTATTAACCATTGACTTTATAGAGTTGGGAAAAGAAGCATATTTAGGTTTTTGATTTGTGTGCCTAAATAATAACCCCTTAGCTTTGGTGCAGAAAACATAATGTATGAGACATTTGTACTTCAAATTAGGAAGACACAAATTCAAAACAGGTAGTTTCTATTATTGCAGCACATTGAACCATTTAGGACAGGAAATAGCCAGAGAAGTTAGGACATCTTTGAATGTTCACAAACACAAATAGTTTTTATGATAAATCCTTTGAGTCTCATCAGATTTCATGGCTTCCCACCTTCTTCTAACGTCTCGTTCTTGTCCAGGTCACAGGCTCCGGCGGCGACTGTGTTTGCAGGCAGCCCTCAGCTGTTAGGAACTGTGAAGTTGTGTTCAGGTTCAGCCGTGACCAGTTTACCTCTTTCCACAGACTTCAACCTGCTGAAGAGAACTGAAGAGGTGAGTGAGATGAACGTTTACTCCTTCAGTTGCAAACCAGTGTAGCATTCGTCCCAGTTTGAAGCCCAGCTTCCTCCTTTGTTTCTGCCCATGTTCTAATAAAAACCAAAAATATTCTCAAGACATTCACAATATATGTTTTAGCCATGGCCTGATTGATTTAGATTTTCCTTGCTAGAGAGGAACCGAACAGTATTTGAAGTTAATATCCATTTTTCTCTTTTCCCCCTCAAGACTTATCAAGTGTATGGAATGAGATCTGCAGAGGACGTCTATAAGATTCTTACCTCTCAAAAGACAAACTACATGATCATCGAGGAGACGCTATGCAATGAACTTTGTCTCAATAAAGGCTGCAGGGTTAAAGACCTGCTCGACATCTCCAATGGACACGTGAGTAATCTCGAGTTAAACTTCTTGGAAATAAAAGGCTAACCCTTGACCAAATTGTATGGTAACCTTATTACATTTTTAATTTAACATTGACATTTAATTTAGGAAACCAAATGAAGGCATGTATTTCCCAATATCTCTAACAGATTTTCATGTTTTTGTCACACACATATATATGATTGGAATGGGGGACTGATTATAGATAAAGCAAACGCATTCTAAGTCTTATTGATGAAGTATTCTAATGACATGAGTTTTCATATCCTCCTGTCCCATCCAGGTCGTTTATGACAAAGGAGAGATTTACTCTTTCTCCAGACACGGGAGATTCTGCCAGGAGATAAAGCTGAACTACTCTCCATACACAAACTACTTCACTCGGGTTTTCTGGAACCGCTCGTACCACGTCTACAAAGTGAACTCTGTCATCTCCTTTCAGTACTGACGGCGGCCTCTGCCTTCCTGCTGAGACTTTACCGGGCCCCGAGTCCTGCTCTTCTTTTTCATCATGTCCACAATCTGACGGGGAAGGGGTGTTCTCAGAGAAGCATCTCGTCGCTGGTGTTGTGAACTCAAACACCTGTGATTGATTAGTAGGGCTCATTGTGGTTGTTTGATCTACATAAATGGACCCCAGTGAAGGTCGATATTTATCATATTGATTATGTTACTGTTATTTTCTAAGCCACATGTTACTTAATGTGCAGCATTTAATGAAAAAGGAGATTACAGGGCTCCAAATACCTGGTGTTGCTGACTTTGTCATTTCAGTGCACCCAATAACATTTTAAGCTTTACCTTTTTATGTCAGTTACCATAAACATTTGCCAATGTCTTAACGCTGGTGCACATAAATGTTTTTCATTTAAATTGTAATATTAGTGCTGCTGTTCAAAGTGCTTTTGACATATTGAAATAACTAAAAACTAATCAAATTGAATTAAAAGGTTTGAATTTGATTTGAAATGATTTCTCTCTTTATGATGGTACACTGTTTGTGTGCAACACTTGTTAATGAATTAAACAATTCCCACTGAATGATTGTGTGAATATTTACCCTCGCCGAAGAGGAGGCGAGGGTATTGCAATTGTTGCGTTTGTTTGTCTGTCTGTTTGTTTGTCTGTCTGTCCGAGCGCATAACTCAAAGACTAGTAACCCAATCGACTTGAAATTTTTACACAAGCAAGGTTCTGTCTGTGGCTCGGTCCTTCCCGAGAATGGCGTTGATCCGGATCTGGATCCAGATTCTAGAATTATTTTTACATCTGGAATCGTGCCTGTGCTGTAAACTGCCACTTTAAGAGGGACACGAATGGCATGACGGGAAAAAGAGTCCAGAAGGAGTCTTGTAGTACGTTCCAGAGCAGCAAGCTAGAGCAGGTTTGGCCCCTCTGATCCGGAAGCCCTGTTTACTGTCTCACAAGATCAAATAGTCTTTTGGAGGCGAGGGTCTGCAAACTCTGATTGTCTTTCTAGTTGTCCTCTGTGTTTGTTGTAGTGCGATATGAATACGGATGAGCAAACCTCTACTGTAAAAGAGGAAACTTTCACATACTTGATAATTAATCATTTAAGATCAGTTTTCCTTCAAATCATGTTTGTTAAAATTATCTTAAACTGAAATAATAAAAAAACACCAAAATAAAGAGAGTGTCAACATTGTGACTGAAAATCACCTACATTAAATGTCAATTTGTATTGTGTCCTAGCAGAAAAAAGTAATTTTCATCTGCCTTTTCTGGCAGACAAAAAAGCAAATCCTCACAGATTAAATTATTCAATTACAATAACCAGATATTTTTCCCTGAATATATACTTGTTTTCAAATTGTAATGGTATACAAAGCAAGTGGCAAATAACTTGCATAAATTACCAGATAAGTTGCATATCAAAATTAATTACTGTGTCTCACATTAATTTGATGAATGAATGCTCTGTCTGTAAACAGTCATGTCCCTCACCGGGACAATCAGTGTCCAGAAATGTAACACCATTGAAACCTGTTGCTCCCTCTACTGGTCAGGTCTGTTATCAGCAGATAAGCAAATCATTTCAATCATTAAAATAAGACAGTTTCTCACAGTACACTTTAAACATGCCTATTCAAACAAACTGAAATATACAACAATTACAGGTCGTTTTTCTGCTTTGTTTATCATCTCTTTCCTGTGAAAAAGTAACACTGCAATAAAATGAAATGCTTTTTTGAGCACAAACCTAGGAGTGACATTTTTATTAAGTGGAATCTAAAAATATTAACATTCAATCTCACCACGGAGGACAGACTTTAAACAGGCGTAACTAAACTGATGAGACAAAAAAAAAAAACACCCACAATTTCAAATCTTTAAATACACAATTCTGAAATTTGGTTTTAAATAAACATATGTAGATAATTTGGCATTAATTCTAGAAAATCCATGTACTTTAAGTCAGTTTCAGATAGTAACAAATGTAATCTTAAACAGCAGTGAAACTATAATTATGAGAAAGTTGAACAAGGTAAGGGAGCGGACAGAGGGGCTTCAGTCTTCAATCACGATGAAAAAACAGTTCTGGTTTATTGGAGCTCTCAGTCTTTTCCACTGAAGGCCACATGATAAACAAACAAATAAAAAAAATTCTAACAGAAAATATTCATACTCCACGGGATATTTTTCCCCAAAACAAATTATATAAAAATAAAAACTAAAAACTGAAAAAACACCCGACAAATAATCCATTTGAACTCAATTTCAAAACTATAATTTCCTTTCCCCTCCCTGTCTCAGTGCAGTTCAGTCTCACTCATATTCGGCGATCAGTACCATCATGCCAACTCCGAAGAGCAAGGCCAGAATCTCCATCAGGGACTGGCCGAAACTGGAGCGGCCCGCTAGCAATTCTGGGAGCACAGTGACGGTGGCGATGTAAACGAAGCCTCCGGCGGTGAACGGCAGGATCCAGGCAGTGGCTGCGGCGCCCACGCCTTCAGCCAGCAGGGAGCAGGCTGTGCCGGCCAGAGCTCCGAGGGCGGTCAGCAGCTGGAGAGCCATGGCCTGACAGGGGGGGGGGGGGGCACAAGCATCACATTCACAATCTTTTGGGACTGTTCATGTTTTCATACTGAGCCCAAGGAACCCAAGAAGTCTATTTCCATGTAGGAGTCAGAATACTAAACTCATTATTCACTCTTACACTTGAATTTAATTTAAAAAAAACCTACTTTTCTTTTGGTGCAGCCAGACTGGACAAGGATGGCAAAGTCCCCAACCTCATGCGGGACCTCATGTAGCAGAATGGTAAGGGTAGTTACAGCGCCAACTGTTGGACCAACCAGGAACGATGCTCCGATTGCCAGGCCATCAGTAAAGTTGTGTGTAAAGTCAGCTGCCAGGTTCAGGTAACCAGACACCTTGATGTCTGTGTGAGAATAGAAACAGCATTAAGGGTGTATAAACTGGCAGTAACAAAAGAAGCAGTGATAAAGCAATAATCACATCCCAAATGGAGTGAAAGTACTTTATTTTATTCTAGAAAAAATATCTGAATAATAAAAGCTGCATCTGTCGGCACGATATGTCCTAATCGAGTATATCCGATATATCGCCCGGCTCTAATCTGTCATTTCTACAGCATTAACACATAAAGCATTATTCACCAGTATTTACATTTCAATGCAGCTTAAAAATAAAAAAAACACGGTTTCTTTTCAGGGCAAGTTGCAGCGCTGCACAATTTCTTCCATGAACTAAATTTGGCCGTTTAGTTGCTCAAACAGTTTTGCTGCTGCCCTGCTTTTCAATGAATGATCAGGCCATCGCACACATCAAATGTCTCAACCTTTACATACAGAGAGAGATGTGTTTGCTTTAACGTTTAAATGATGCAGCCATCAATGCCCTGGAAGAAAAGAGGGACTTGCTCACCTGTGCTCATCTTCTCTGTCTTTGGTGCCTCGTCTTTCTCTTCTTTCTTTCTGTCTTCTCCATCACTGCCCTTTTCCTTGTGAGCTTCTGAAAATGTTGCATTAAGTTCAAATTTGTCCCAATCTCAGATCATCTAGTGAGATTGTGAGTAGTACCTGCAGATACTAGTAGATTTGGGTAATTAGCTTATTTGTAATTCATACACAACTAATATTTGTGATACAATCTATAGTGCTATACTATACAACCTATACTGCTATACTATACAATCTATACTGCTATACTATACAATTCATAGTGTTATACTATACAATCTATACTGCTATACTATACAATTCATAGTGTTATACTATACAATCTATACTGCTATACTATACAATCTATACTGCTATACTATACAATTCATAGTGTTATACTATACAATCTATAGGGCAGAACAGCATATTTTTACTCTGTGTAAAGAGTTCTAAAATAACAATGAAAACATTATGTAAGGAAGAATCTCAAACAGGGGGGGCAAATTCCCACCAACACACCATGTGAGCGGCTGTGGGAATGTCCGTGGCCACGCCCTCCCTTCAGTAAACGCACAAACTTCTCGACGACGAGGAAGACGATGATCCCACCGAGAACCCACAGACCCACTGACATCATGTGACCGTGTCCAGGTCCTGCACAGACACACCGAAGACGGAATGTAATGATGTCACACATTCTTACAAGTGTCACGTTTCCTACTGAGAACATCCCCAGCCAGCCACAACGTACCGTGGGAATGACCGTGGCCATGAGACTCGTCACTTCTGTGGGCGTGTCCGTGGTTATCTCCGTGGTGCGAGTGGGGCTCTGTGACAATTAATGCAGTTAATCCAGACATTAAACTCTCAGAAGATCCTGGTGCCCTGCGTCATCAACGATGTACAGATTACTCGTCAACATTTATTAAAATCATGGACACGGCTCAGCGCTACCTGACAAGGTAAGTCTTGTCATTTGTGCCTTATAAAACAATCATGGAAAAGAATCTCGCAAGATTCCTTTTTCTATCAAGCAGCAAACGACAAGGACGAACTCAAAGTGCGCTAAAAAGCAAACGCGGGAACTTAAAACGGTTATTAAAGCAGGAAGGCAGCAAAGGCTGCTGTGGATTGCCTGCCTACCCAAAGCATGAGGTATGAGGTGAAGGAAGGCGTCACCCAGAAGGCCGCCTGAGGCAAAGCTGAGCAGCACCTTGAGCAAGTTCTGATGCTGGGCGCTGTTGGATTGAACTGGGATCAGAAACAGGATGAGGAAAGGAGCTGCGCTGATCAGCAGGGTCGCTCCGATAGCCTGCGGAGAGGGAAGCAGGCGACCTTATTCTCCATTCATCCCGCAGCACAGCACATCACCGAGGGAAGGCAGAGCGCGGACTCATTGATCTGCGTGTAAGCCAATCAGGATATGCAGCTCCAGTGGTACTTTTCATTCTAACTAAAGTGCTCCGTCACGTCCTCCCGTGAGCTGTATCAAATTATTTTCGCCATCTAACCTTATGGAATATGTTAATAATTTGAGATATTCATGAGCTGTTCATTATCATGTAAATAAAAACAAAAGCATTGCAATATGAAATGTGAAAAATTCAGTTTAAAATATATTACGGGTATAAAAAACAAAAACAAGAAGAATTTTTCCATGACATTCTGATTTCCTATAGTACATGAAGTGACCGTCTAAGCTCTGCACCAGCTCACACACTGTGACGTTCCTGCAGCCAGCTCGTCATTAACCTCCTCGAGCCTCGTCTCTGGAGTCTGTCAAAATAATGTGTGGATGTTTGATTCATTTGTCTGTTGAGATTGACTTGCAGCCACCTTAATCTGAAGCAATCTGGAGAAAATCACAACGTCCGCTTTGAACAACATTGTGCAGCTTGAACTTTGACCGTTTATCTTAATGAGATGAAGCAGAGGACGATCGGCACCATTTACGGCTGCCAGAAGTGGATTAAAAACTGTGCATCTCTCCCAGCTGAATGCCGTTACCCCCGGTTACATTCATAGCCATACCTGCATCCAGAGCTCCAGCACATCCCTCTTCATCGCCCCTCCTCCGTGCCCACTCTCCTCCTCACGCACCTGAACAACATCCTCCCAATGAGCCTCTCCGTGATCGTGGGCGTGCGCATGTCCGTGATGCTCCTCCTCTTCATTTGAAGGGAGGTTTGCCTCGGCGCTCCACTTGCTCGTTCCATGGAACATCTTCTCCTGAGAGCCGTGCGAGTGACCGTGCTCTCCGTGGGAGTGGCTGTGATGATGGTGGCCATGGCCATGGTCGCCATGGGAATGACTATGCGCAGCGGTCAAACGGAAGGTGAAAAGCAGTACGGCGGACGTGACCACCGCCAGTGTCAGCAGACGTACGCATCCCATATTATGCCCTACGACAAAGAGAGAGGTGAGGTAGACGTTGAGCAAAGGCTGTTCGAGATATTTAAAACGATTACAGACTGCAGCATCAGCAATCAATAAGACAGAGAGACAACAAGAAAGGAAACATTCATTCGTACAGCTACAGCTGATCTATTTGGTATCTGACATTACAGAAAGACGAATGTCTAAACTAAACCAGGAACTCGCAAATAAACGGAGACACATTTCCAGTCAAACTTAGTTGTCTTTTGAATGTGTTCCTTCACCATTGTAGATCAGGCTTACCTCTATGATATACAATGCCAACTGTTTTCATAGACCATAACTACTGCAGTCTCTAAATTATTCATCCTTCTGTATAGTATATTTAAAAATCAAATGTTATTCAAATACGTTTCCAAGTAGATTTGCAGCAGTTAATGATTTCAGTATAGAATTTGATGGTTATAAGGAACATTTTCTTGTAAAAAAAACAAAAAAAACAATGTTTTTGTCGAGTTTGAAAATGTAAAACCCCAATTACACGATCATTTTTCAACTTTTACCTTTTTTTTTTTTGGTCCTGGTGTCTATCAACAGGAAACACTGGCACACACACCCCACAGAAAGAGAGTGTGTGTGTGTGTGTGTGTGTGTGTGTGTGTGTGTGGAGGGGGAGCCATTAGTCCCAAAACATATCCTGATTAAAGATAAACTTCATTTTCTACTGAAACTACACCGTCACAGAATGAGATTCATGCAAACAGCTGTGATCATTTTAAATATTGATGATTAAAAAGTAACAGTTAAATAAAGTTTCACCATCCCCCATAACAGACCTCCTTCTGTCCATTCAGTGAAATGAAACGAAACGAAAACGGGGAAAAAAGGTCTATCTTTGACTCAAAGCCATCGAGACAGAGTTTCAGGAAGTTCTTATGTGGAGCAACAAATACTTTCTGTACATTTTGAAGCATATGGATCAGCAGTTTATCTAAAGGAAGGATGAAACTGATGCCGAAACCGCCACCCTATGATCAATGAATCTACTGCCTCGCAGGGAGGAAACCTGCAGCAGATAGAGGATAAGATGGATTCCTTCAAACATCAGCATATTTCAGAAGCATCTCGTCATCCGTGAGAATGCTGAAGTTGAGACGATCCAAAAGGACAATGGTCCTCAGCCTATTACCTTTAACTTCATTCACTTTATACCGGTGTAAATTGTTTACATACTCGTGTAGGGAACACGCAACGTAAGATTTTCACATGATGATAGACTTCTTGAATCTTGAAGAGACATTAAGTCCACCGGGGGTTAGTTTCAGAAGATATCCTGGATGGCCGTATAGTGGCTGTCACAGCCATCTCCCCGGAATCCTATAGAAATGATCAGGCATTTAAAGAAAGCCGTGCACACACAGGAGCATCACGGAAACAGAGATTTCCTTCAGTACACAGCAGCTTGTAATACTTAATACAGCTTAAACTGTAGGCCTTGCTCGCTAACAGCTTCCCATTTTACTTTGAATGACCTTTGTTTTCTGGATTGAGCTTGTTTGCTGATGGGGCGTGGAGGATGTGGTTGCGAAGCAGGTGAGCCCGACGCTTTGTGTGAACTTAAACCCGACTGTGGAAAACAAAATCCTTACACACGCAAAAAAAAAAAGGTCGCCGGTTTCATTAATTAGTAAAGAGCCAGTTAGCCGGCCAGCTATTAGCCGACTTGCTCAAATGTTGCTAATGCAGAGGCAACTTGCAATGAGAAACAAACAATTGATTCTTACCGGATTGTGTCAGATATCACTGTCTGTCGGTCCGCTGAACAAATATCCGCCCTGTGTACTTTATATTTAGAGAAACCACTAATATTTCTGTCTTCGCTGATGCTACTGCGGAGACGTGGCATTCGCGCTTGTAAACAGTAAAATCTCGCGGGATCACATCCGCTTCCTCTTCTTCTTCTTCTCCTAGTTTTTGGTGCGTCTGGCCACCTTTGCGAATGTTACCGCCTCCTACCGATCCGGGTGCCCTTTCGTCATTAAATATTAAAATGTACTTAATTAGATAAGTTCTTTTTTTAATTCTTTTCAGATGCTTTGTCTGTCAAAAATACTGCAACTATATCTATACTCTGTCTATCTTTTCTTATTTCATGTTCTCAACATAAAACGGAGTCCTTTGTCTTGTTTCCTTCAAACTGTACTTCCGGCTTGTCCCATGAGGGGTCGCCACAGCAAATCAACTTTCTCCACTTCGCCCTGTCTTCTGAATCCACTTTGATATTGGAATGGTTTTTGACATTTTAGCCATTCATTTATTTAAATGTTAAAACCTTTGGCCTACAATGTTGACCTCCTCATGATAAGTCCAGGATGTTTTGTGCTGTGACGCAGCCGTGCTACCACCTTCCTCATTAAACCATGTGGTCAAAACCAGCGAAGAACTAAAACTACTCAATGACACAACTGGATAAACTCGTCTTTATTCATCTTGCAGAAAAACATAGATTGATTCTTAGTCTTATGTTAGGGTTAGGGTTAGAAAATAATTCCAAACAAAATATAAAAGAACATTCACAGATGTTTTATCTTCAGCACTTGTGAATTGTTTCAGGCAGGGACAGATCATTTAAATCAGAAGGAAAAATGACACATTTATATCAACTATTGAATAACATAATGTATTATATGATGTGCAGAATATACGATTGAAATTACAATTCCATCTTGTTTCTTTAACTAACAATACACAATTAACATTTTGTATTATAGTTTATAATAAAAAAATTAATACTGTCATCAGAAGTATAGAACAGAGCGAGAGAAAACAATTATTACTTAAAAAAATTATAGAACTATTATTAATTTCCCATCTCAGGTTGAACATTCCTCAGAAGAGTTACAGAAAGCTTCCTAGTGGAAACATTTGTCAACAAGCTGATCAATCAGAGATTGCAGACCCTCGCCTCCAAGTGCCCGATCTCGCAATGTTAAAGAATCCTTAAAAACTTCTAGAATCTGGATCCAGATCCGGATCAACTCCATTCTCGGGGAGGACCGAGCCACGGACAGAACCTTGCTTGTGTAAAAATTTCAAGTCGATTGTGTTACTAGTTTTTGGGTTATGCGCGCGGACAGACAAACAAACAAACAAACGGACAAACAAACAGACAAACGGACCCAATTGCAATACCCTCGCCTCCCCTTCGGCGAGGGTAACTAGAAAAGCACCCAGCGAGCGCAGACCTCCTCCAAGCAGCTCATTCCCCTGATAATTACATTTACCTTACCCCGAGTGATCTGGATCATCACCAAAAGGTTATGAATTGTTCTTGGTATCTTTATACCATGAAAAGTAAAAGTGAATTAAGTTGATGTGTATTGTAACATCGGTGCAAACCATGTACAGTATTTTTAAATCTCAAAATGGAGTTTTCAATGTTCAATGATAATTATTTTTTCCATGTGTAGATTATATGATTGAAATAGGTTTTTTTTATTCCATCTTGTTTGCTATACTTCACTTTAGTATGTATTTGCTTTATGCTACTTTAGTTTCTTTTCACCACATCGTCAGTCAGTGTACGTTTTCCAGACGAAAGACATTTTTCAGCCCCTGCTGGAATAAATGGAAGTTGATTATTCCTTTCTATTGATTTGAAGCGCTCGAATTTTGATTCCCTTCCATCAGTCGTCGTCGTTTTACCCTCAGCGACAGCGGAACAAAAAAGCTTAGATGATTTCCGAGTCGGAGGTTATTGTGGGGGACAACAACCGGAAGTCAACAAATGCTGTTTTTAGCGTTAGCTCTCTGCACACGTGAGATCAGTGAAAGTCGGTGTTTGATTTGTTCCTCAAGTATTTCGTTCAGTTAACAAAATGTCTTCGTTTGAGTTCTTGGGAAATGTAGTTAAAAAGCGAGTAACAGCTCCGGAGGAGGATATCTTTGGAAAGTATGAAAAAACGGCCATCAAGGACGAAGAAGAGTTCTATCGTCAACAAGGACTGCTGGGTCGGAGCCTGAGACCCGAATTGAAGTTACACAGGATCGGTGAACAAAAAGTCATTATACATTAATAAAACGGAAGATTTGACGGTCAATTTATCCATATTTGATCAAACGGTAACTTTTTCCTCGTGTATTGTTGAAGGACTTTCAATGGAAACAAGACCGCAAGGGCTTTTTAGAAATGCTCCTCTTAGACAGGATGTTTGACTGTACTTGTACTGTAATACATGCTACTGTGTGACTGTACTTGTGCTGTAATACATGCTACTGTTTGACTGTACTTGTGCTGTAATACATGCTACTGTTTGACTGTACTTGTACTGTAATACATGCTACTGTTTGACTGTACTTGTACTGTAATACATGCTACTGTGTGACTGTACTTGTACTGTAATACATGTGTGGCTTTGGGGATATGGGGCCAAACGGTCCGACCTCTGCCGACAACGCCACTTCAGGACTTTCAACCTAAAGAGCTATTTTTTCATTCCTTTGGTTCCCAGCTCGTTTTAGCGGGTTTCCCACCCACAGGTCCGCTCACAGTGACGACCAGCACGGCATTTAATAATTCAAAATATTTATTTAACACTCTAAAAAAACTTCCTTAAAAACACTCTACAAACAAAGGAAAAGGAGAGACGAGGTGTGACAGTCTACGGCCAACCTGCCTTCGACGGGGAAAACACAAAGACAGGAACGAGGAAATGAGGGAGGGGAAGCACCTATACGCCCCCCCAATCAGTGGCAAATGGGCCACAGGTGCTCCCTCCCACACCTGCCTGCCTAATTACATCCCATCCGGTTACACATGCTACTGTGTGACTGTATTTGTACTGTAATACATGCTACTGTGTGACTGTACTTGTACTGTAATACATGCTACTGTTTGACTGTACTTGTACTCTAACATTCTATCTAATAAATATATGTATCATCATTATCATCTACGTCTGTGTCATCACAATAGCGTCACCTTCCTCTTGTTCTCTGTCCCTCCAGATTGCCCACAGCGTCATGTCTGTAAGGAGGAGGAGGAGGAGGAGGAGGAGGAGGAGGAGGAGGTCCCTGCTGACCAGCAGCTCTGGAACCAGGAGGTGAAGTCCAGCATGAAGCAAGAGGACCCAGAGCTTCCTCACCTGAAAGAGGAACCAGAGGAACTCCTCACCAGTCAGGAGGGAGAGCAGCTTGTACTGAAGGAGGAGACTCATGTCGTCATGTTGACTCCAACTCATGAGGAAAATGACCAGAGTGAAGATCAGACTCTGTACATGAAAGATGAAGATGGTGCAGCAGAAACAGAGTCTGTCGTCAACATGCCGATTATAATCTCTGTGGTTGGAGCAGCAGACATTGACCTGCTGATCTCTAACAGCTCTCACGTATCTGTCAGCCATGATGAGGGAGGTGAAACGAGCAGAGAAGATGTTGAGATTGAGCCCCAGTTTCAATCCCAGGGAAGAAATAACGCAAGTAAGAAGCCATATGTTTGTACATTATGTAACAAGGATTACACAACACGCAAGAGCTGGAAAGTCCACATGAGAATCCACCCAGAAGAAAAGCCTTATGATTGTAGAACATGTGGGAAATATTTCAGAAAAAATTCTAATTTGAAAAGACACATGAGAATCCACACTGTTGAGAAGCCCTATGAATGTAAAACATGTAGGAAACAATTCATACAAAAAAGTCACTTTATTATTCACATGAGAATCCACACTGGTGAGAAGCCCTATGACTGTAAAACATGTGGGAAACAATTCAGAGAGAAAAGGACCTTTATTGATCACATGAGAATCCACACTGGTGAGAAGCCCTATGACTGTAAAACATGTGGGAAACAATTCATACAAAAATCTGATTTGAAAAGACACATGAGAATCCACACTGGTGAGAAGCCCTATGAATGTAAAACATGTGGGAAACAATTCATACAAAAATCTGATTTGAATGTCCACATGAGAATCCACACTGGTGAGAAGCCCTATGAATGTAAAACATGTGGGAAGCAATTCATACAAAAATGTAATTTGAAAAGACACATGAGAATCCACACTGGTGAGAAGCCCTATGAATGTAAAACATGTGGGAAGCAATTCATACAAAAATCTGATTTGAAAAGACACATGAGAATCCACAATGATGGTTAAGCCTTATGATTGTCAAACATTTGGTGAACAATTCACACAAAATTCTAATTTGTAAAGGCACATGATAATAAAAACGGGAAAAACCTTTCAGTTACGCCAATGTTTTGAAACGCCACATGAAATGTGTCCACCCTGGGGGGAAGGCCTCCCTTTGACAGATCTGTGAAAAAATACATTTAGTATATGAACGGACAATTTTTGGACATTTTTGTAAGATGGAGCACATTGAGTTGGTCTCTTTCAGAAGGATTTCTGAGAATTGAACTTTGTCGTCAGGAACCTGTTATGTCGAAATATTTGTTCTTGAATGTTGATTGTGTTGAATACTTTATTCATGGCTATCATTCTGTATGAATATATTAAAAATCACTTTGTTTTCTGACTGCAGAGAAATTATTGAAAGTAGTCAGCAACCAGAAATGGAAGTTGTTGCAAAGGACATTCTTTTAAAGGTCCCATATTATGAAAAACTCACTTTTACCATGTTTCTATACTATTATGGTGATTTTGGGTCCTTATCAACCCGAAAACAGCCAAAAGAAAAAGAAAGTTAGTTAGACAATAGAAATGATAAAACCAGGGTTTACACAGTACTGACGGATGCTACCTCAGTGATTCCAGATATTAAGCAGCATATTGCATCATTGATGCTGGAGAGACTATGTCTCTCGGCTGGCCTGGGAACGCCTCGGGGTCCCCCCCGGAAGAGCTGGAAGAAGTGGCCGGGGAGAGGGAAGTCTGGGCTTCCCTGCTTGGGCTGCTGCCCCTGCGACCCCCCCGGATAAGCGGTTAGAAGATGGATGGATGGATGGAGATCCTTTCAATGCACCAGCTCCAACTGGTTTCAGCGGTGCAGAGGAGGACCAGTTCATTGACGCGACGTCTGACTCCACATTGAGACTGAGCTTCACATCACAGTATCATGCTTCAAACCCCTCTTCGAAAAGCTGTGCACTGAAAAATGTGCTCGTTGTAGCCATTAATCCTGACTTGTTGTTTGTTTTATTGTTTTATTCATTTTTATTTTATAACTTAAAACGTTTTATATATTATGCTCCTGAGTTAATGTTGCTGATAAATTTGTATTGATTATTTATTGATTTTATTTAATTTTATTTTTCAGTATCAAAAGGTTCAGTTGGTCGAACATTTTTTGTAGTTTAAATAAAGATGTAATTATTATTACGTTTTTTCTGTTACAGACTAAAACAATGTTAATAAAGTTATTCTTTGTTGTAAGTTGATGTATATTTCTTTCTTTCTTTTTCTTTGTTAATAAAGATACAATGTTATTCAGAGGTATACTTATAACAATTTTATAGACAAATTATATTATTTATCGTCGCGGTGGAGAGGGTGTGGGGTGCTTTCTTTTTCCTCGGGGGGGCACTGTTGTGTGGGTGTGTCTTGATCTGCAGTGTCATTCTTGTAGCTACATTGTTCTACCAGCAGGGGGCAGAGTGATTCCATTTTAGACAGCGAGCACGAGGAAGAAGGAATTCCGGTTTTGGACTGACAAATAAGATAAAAGCTGTCTCATCATTTCAAGATGAACAACACAGACTTGCATAAATCTGGAACAAGTACCGTACCAAGATGGCGCCGCCGTAACGGAAACAGTCCATGTTGACCCTGCGGTGAGTCACCGCAAACTCCGCCTTCATGTGCGTTTACAGTTATTCGTGCTGCATCACAGCAAAATGACGTGCGTGTTATTTTTTCTGCTTCTGTTCGTTCACCTTTCCTCACCAGGTAAGGTTGCTATTTAAATGTATTTAAACTTTATCCGAGTCGGTGTGGAGCCGACACGAGTTTTGACTTGCGCGCGTTTACGCGCACTGAACTGAAAACCATATTTGGATGTGAAATCATCCAGGCAGCCTCCGTTGGATATTATGGGCTGCCGACATCATTTTAGAAGCTTGAATAAACATCGCGTCGTAAATGGACAACTTTCAAACGCACACTGCGCCCGTTCGCTCAGACTGACGCCCCGGGGAACGAGCAGCGTCCCGCGTGCAGCGAGACGTTCATGCCGGGGATGAGGAGACGCCTCCGGGCATCAAGTAAAGCAAAGCAGCGGAGCGGAGACCTGCTAGTAGTACCGGTACTACTGTTTCTCCGTGTAGAACACAAAATAATACCTTTACGAATTACTGCAGTGTCAAAATGATTCAAGCCCTGTAGCACCGCATTAGGTAATAACGCCTATGTAATAACGCCTATGTAATAGCACCGCATTAGGTAATAACGCCTATGTAATAACGCCGCATTATGTAATAACGCCTATGTAATAGCACCGCATTATGTAATAACGCCTATGTAATAGCACCGCATTATGTAATAACGCCTATGTAATAGCACCGCATTATGTAATAACACCTATGTAATAGCACCGCATTATGTAATAGTGCCTATGTAATAACGCCGCATTATGTAATAACGCCTATGTAATAGCACCGCATTATGTAATAACGCCTATGTAATAGCACCGCATTATGTAATTGCGCCTATGTAATAGCACCGCATTATGTAATAACGCCTATGAATAGCACCGCATTATGTAATAGTGCCTATGTAATAGCGCCTATGTAATAGCACCGCATTATGTAATAACGCCTATGTAATAGCACCTCATTATGTAATAACGCCTATGTAATAACACCGCATTATGTGCACATGTAATACATTTTCACATCATTATGTAATAACGCCGAATTGTTTAATAACTTGCTGCATTTTTCTGTTATTCGTGTTAAATGATGGAATCAGTTGAAAGTCAAATTTAAATTATGCTGAGTTTTAGAAAAACTATAATTCTCAAATGCCATAAAGGCATGTAAGTGATTTATGACTGTAGTTTAATTATTGTTCATTTTGCTGTAGATTCAGGTCATTCGATTTAAAGAATGGGAGTAGGAGAAGCAGAAATACGTTTTTGACTTCAGCTTCTTCTTTTTTCCCTAAAAATGTGTGTAAATTGTATATCCTTCATATGTATGTGTTTTGTATTTAACCAGAAAAAAACAGCCCCCCCCCCCCTCAACTGCTCCGGGTGCGCCGATCATGGCGGCACATCCACCTTCTTCCCTCTGCATGTGTGTGTTTCAAGGGGTGTAAACATAATTTTGTGTGCTTGCACTGTAACAAAAAGTTTTCTTTCTTATCTGATGCAAATATGTGTGTTTACATAGTGAGCACATGTTTACATTGTGTTTGGAGTATTTAGTTTATATTTTTTTACTTTGCATATAGTAAATGCAGGACATTCCTTGTTTCAGCTTCCTGACAGTTTACTTTTAGTATTTCCTGATTACGATCCATCTCTTCATGCTCCAGGTTTCTCTGGAATTACACTAGGGGTTCGGTTTGGTCCACTTGCGTACTGTTTCGGTTTTTCGGTTTTAGAATTTTTTTCTCATTATATTTATTACTAGCGCGATCTAAGTGCTCCGTGCGGAACCAAAGTTCTGGGAGAGTTTCTGCACGGATGCCTCTGAGTGTTGGACAATATTGACTGATTGGGAGAGGCGCTGGAAGCTCGCAGGTGTGCACACATAGCAAAACTAGCAAAGCATTAGCTCTGTATTCCAGCTAGCTCTGCAGCTAGCATCTTGCCATCGTTACCACTCACTTTTTTTGGATCCATCACTAATAAGAAATACTCACGGATACAAAATCAAGCAAATAATGGAAACACAGCACAGGAGACGAGTACCCAAGGCGGTGAATACCTGAACTGAACGAGTGAAGCGCGCTCGCAGCGCTCGGCCATTTAGCGGCAACATCTGGAAGTTGCTCGCATCTCAAATTTATTCTCGTGTCTCAAAGCTAAATTTTGCTCGGAACACTCGTATGTCGAGGTATTACTGTATTTCTTTGGAACGTGGATGATGCTGTGCATAATACTGCATGTATAACCCTTGTTTGTTCTGCAGTCAAACATTCCCTCAAGTATTTCTTCACGGCTTCTTCTGGAATCCCAAACTTCCCAGAGTACGCGGTAGCGGTACTGTTTGACGATGTCCTGGTGGGTTACTGTGACAACAACATAAAGACGGTGGAGATCAGACACGACTGGGTCAATGCGTTCTTCAAGAAGGAGCCTCATCATCTGATGCTGTATCGACAAGAATGTTTCGAGAATGGACCCAACCACTTCAGGAACACGTTGAATACTCTGAATCAGCGCTACAACCAAACCGGAGGTACATGTTACGTCTTACATTTATAAGCCAATCGCATTTTAGTTGACCTTTGGTGACCTTTCATTGACTCCACCCAGGGTTATAATAGTTTTGGATTTTTAATTATAGTTTAGTTTTAGTTAGTTTTGAATTTGTTTTCTCTAATTCAGTTAGTTTTAGTTAGTTTTTAGAGTGGATTTGTTAGTTTTTATTAGTTTTAGTTTTGTTTTTATTAGTTTAATTTAGTTTTTATTAGTTTTAGTTTTGTTCTTATTAGTTTAATTTAGTTTTTATTAGTTTTAGTTTTTTATACTTTCAGTTATTTGTCAGATGCAGGATTAAAATATAATAAAATAATACAACTCAACAAAAGATAACACATAAAACATTTATTCAGTAATTTTAAACAACCAACCGTAACAGTCCGCAGCATAGCTGCTAACGTGCTACAATCTCTGACTTAATACTTCATTTGCCGCTGATGATTTGCTCTCAGCGTGGACGAGCTTTCTTGCTCTTGATACCAGCGAGTCAGTATTTGGACAGCGTTCAGGGTGAGCTGAAGGGTGAGAGCACCCTTCAGCTGGAACTTGTTGGTTTCTCCATCTGGCAGGTCAAGCTCTGAGCAAAAAGAACAAACAAATGTAAAACACACAAAGAATAGTACAGTTTAATAATTATTGATGAATTAGGACTCTGTCTGTAATAACCCTTGTTTTTACAGCAGGGATAATAACGTTACTTGTTTCATGATGTTTAATTTCTTACACTGTTAGCACCCTAAACTAGTTTCCCCAGGATAACCCATTTAATATTGTATATTTATAATGAAGCCCAATATTAGATATGAAATCATGACATGACAATAACGATGATTTCAGTGTGACAATTATACATTTCAGGTTTTAGCAGATGGAGGCTCCAACATTTGTGATTGGCATTTTAGGTTTTGGATCAGAATGAGTAAAATAAATAATTTATTTCCTCTCCTTTTGGGACTTTATGGGGTTTTAATATCAATTAAAGTTTACAACACTGATTATTGTTACATTTTATATCAGCATAAAAGGTCAACAAGACTAATGTATTTGGGACTAGAACCACTCACCAACGTGTTCAGTGTCCTCGTCGTCCATCTCTAATCCAATCCACGGTTCATCCAGACCATCTCCAGGGCCTCCTGGCTGAGGGGGGCTCCATCGGGGGGGCTCCATCAGGGGGCTCCATCAGGGGGCTCCTCACTTTGGGCTTGGCTCCAAGCAGCTCATCTTCTTCTCATGTGTCATTAATGCAGCGAGCCATGCCCCCCCAGTGTGTGTGTGGGGGGGGGGGGGCTCCAGTCGGTGCAGGTTAAAAGCAGTCCCTTATTGTTGTCTCCTTCGCGGTGCTAACTGCTAGCCGGGGGGCTGCTTCTGTTACGGGGGGGGGGGCTAATCGCAGTTAGCTTTCTTGTTTCTCTCCGTCGTAATAAACACATCCCACATGGGGCTGGAGCGCTCGGCGCTTCCTGCCGGCTTCCGTCGGTAGTGACGTCACCAACCCGATTCTCAACGAGCAGTGACGGGAACAGCCGGACGGAGCCGCCAGCACGCGTAACTCCGAGCAAAATAAATCAATTTCAAAATCGATAAAAACGAAAACGAAGAGATTAGTGTCTTTAATTTTTATTAGTTTTAGTTAGTTTTGTGAACGGACAATACCGTTTTAGTTAGTTTTCGTGTTCTATTTTAATTATCGTTTTTATTAGTTCTAGTTAACGAAAATGTTTTTTCAATTCTAGTTTTCGTTTTTTCGTTAGTTTTCGTTAACTATAATAACCCTGACTCCACCATAAGTGCATTTCTTCATGGTGGTCCGACGGTGCAGGCGACTTGTATCCGACTCTGGTGTGGGTCAGCCGTGACATCGTGTGACTCATCAGCCCCGCCCTGTGAGAAATAAATCACAGCTCAGATAAAGTCAACTCACTTTCGTTCTTCCTCTACGTGATTAGACACGTTTATGTTTAGCTTCCTGAATGATATTTTTACATTTACTTGACACTGGTGGTGTCCAGCCCTCTTTTTGAAATAATAGTTTAACCCTTTAAAGCCCGCACCATGAAGTAATCGTTAGAACACTCTAATGTCTGGAAATTTGTAAAAACAAACAAACAAACATAAATGTTTATATAACTGCTCTACTACTGCTCTAACTTTTGCAAAATCCGGATTTTCTTTTCATGTAAAGTGCAGATGCATGTGTTTGGCTTGTATCTATCAGCTTTTTTGGGGGAAAGGAAAATCAAACTTTTGGAAATAAAGGGTTAAGAATGAGAGAGGGAACATGGAGATGAGCGATAAAGGACCACCTTGTTGCTGAGAGCTCTGCCCTATGCGCACAGTTGCACACACGCACACACACACACACACACACACTACCGAACACTGAAGCTGTCTATATTTAAACCGGTCAGATTACAGTAGATTGATTTTGCAACAAATTAAAATTCAACGAGGCGTTTTATTTGGATTCAGGCGCACATTCAGTAAAACATTTCCGTCCATAACGTCCAAACTTCATCGCGGGTTCATGGTCGTCATCTTGCAAACGGCACCGCGAGCTGAGCCACGCGAGCTACGAGTACACAGGAGGACTGCACTCAATATCTGTCCTTGAAGTACTATTACACTAAAAACCTTTAGCACTTTCTCATCATGATTGTTTCGCAAAGACTATCAGTTACATTTCATTAATATCAATTGGAGCTACGTGAGATGGTATAAAATAAATGGTCTACTACTTACATTATGTTAAGTACACTATTTAATGAAGAGACAAATTGTTTACTGTCATTTGTATTTGGATATTTTAGCAGAAAATATTGTTTTAAGGAAGACTGTTTTTTCATGTAATATATATGGCTAAATCAAAAGACTGTAGCTACCTAAAGAAGGATCTTTACCCGGTTTACAACCCCCCGCTGTGAATTACGCGATGCGCGGCATTTTCAAGATTTCTGAGAGTCTCTGTTTTCTGTCTCTTTGTCTCAGGTGGCCACATTTTACAAAGGATGTTTGGCTGCGAGTGGAACGATGAGACTAATGTGAAAAAAGGTTTTAATCAGTATGGCTACGATGGAGAAGACTTGATATCATTCGATATGAACACATTTACGTGGGTCACTGCGCAGTCGAAGGCCGTGTCCACCAAAGACAAATGGAATGCCGACTGGCCGAGAATAAAACACAATGAGAAATTCTTCACTCAGACTTTGCCCGGTTGGCTGGAGATGTATGTGGACTATGGCAAGAACACGCTCCTGAGAAGAGGTAAATTAACATGATGGCGTCTTCTTTTTCTGTTTCTGAGTTTATTCCTAATCCTTCTTGGGTTAGGAATCCTAATCCTGAGTCCCAACACTGTGTACCTACTGTTGAACAATCATTGACAGATATGAGCATGATTGTCAAGCAAACATGGTGAGCTATTGAAAGGGGTAAGGCTGCGTTTACATGGACAAAATGTCTTTAATCCGATCAGAGTTCGGAGTCAAATTATGGCCGGATGCACTGTGTTCATGGACCCTAAAAATATTGATCCGATCAGGACTTGCGTGTTCATGCGTCACACTTTCGATCGGAAGAATTATTTTGACATGCGCAATTTTACCAAATATATCGGAAATAGTAGAAGAAGAAGAAGCCATAGCGACTTCTGTTGTAAACAAAACATTGAATCGAATCGCTGATGTCATGTGCTGTAAGGACGGCTTGTACCGAAACGTCGGAATACGTGTTTCCATGCGCCCTGATCGGATTATTATTGAATGGTATAAAAAAACCATCCCTCTCGATCGGAATAAAATCTTGACCGGAATGAGCTTGATTAGGTCAGACTAATCTGATTTGGGTGTGTACATGAAGCATTTTTATTCCGATCAGGCTTTTAATCCGATTAAACTTGTCCATGTAAACGCAGCCAGTGTTCTTGATATGAAGTAACAGAGGAACTCCTGTTCATAGTTTTTAAAGTTTTTCACGCTCTCTTTGGTTGCTTCTCTTGCTTTTTCACCATGTGCCTTTTCTATTCAGCATTCCTCATGATTCGCTGCTTCCCTTGATGCCCTTTCATTTATTCATTTTGACAACCGCTTTTATCCGCAACCGGATCGCAGGTAGCGCTGGAGCCCGTCCCAGCGGTCTTCGGTCGAGACCCTTACGCCATGTCTCCCTCTCACTCCGTCTCCCCAGAGCTCCCCTTAATGTTTCTCCTCCAGAGGACTCCCTCCTCTCCGGTCACCTGCCACGCTACAGGTTTTTATCCTCGTGGTGCGACGCTCACTTGGAGGAAAGATGAAAAAATGCTTCGTGAGAAAGTGGTCCACAGAGAGATCCTCCCCAACCACGACGACACCTTCCAGATGAGTGTTGACCTGAACCTGTCATCGGTGGCACCTGAAGACTGGACGAGATACGACTGTGTGTTCGAGCTCTCTGGTGTGGAGGACGGCGTCATAATCATCCGACTGGACAAAGACAAGATCATAACCAACTGGAGTAAGACTGAGATTCGTCCGTTGTGATTGTGTCTGTTTTTATTTCCATCTACAATCGTTGGCTCAAAATCTATTTGTGCTTAAGTCACTAGAAAAGCACTCAGAGTGCAGACCTCTGCCAAGCAGCTCATTTCCCTCCTAATGGGATCTAAGGTTATAAATAGTTCTTGGTATCTTTGTACACCAACCATTGAGCGGTGGTGAGATAGAGGCCCCCACCCTACATGACTGCGTCAGATTCCATAAACTCCGGTCAATAATCAACCTCGTGTCCTTTCTGCTCGGGAGGAGCAGGTTGGAAAGGTGGTGCACTGACCGCTTACTTTTTAAGGGAGTGCCCCCTAGAGGCGGGGAGTCTAAATTATTGTTCGTCTGTTGCTTCAGATTCATTGACCTTTCTGTAAAACACGGCCACATGACTTAGTAGGCCAATCACGACACTACACGTCATGTCTGTTTGACGCGTGTGAGCATACGTTTTCGAGCATACGTTTTGATTAGCATGGTGAAACATTACCCCGAACGACAGGAAGGAGGTGTACGGTTTATGCCCTTCCCCAAAACGTCAAACTACTATGAGAAATGTCTGCGTTTGTGGAGGACCACACGAGCAGTTGAAAGAATTAAGAAAGTGGAACGAAAAATACAAACTTTAATCTATGCAGAAGTGATGAACAACTACTAAAGTGACAGGGAATTAATGCAGCGTTAGGGACTAATTCACTGTCTTGTATTTCACGTGGTTAACCTAATATTTAGGTCTCTGTTACATGCTAACGGCGAATGGCTACTGCAGCTAGCTTTAGCCTCCCACGTTACTGAAAACATTTAACTTTTTATTTTATTCACTTGAATAACGGCACTTTTACTGTCAACACAAACCTCCGTGGTGACAACTCTAATTAGCTGATTAGCACCTGACTTTGAGCTTATCGGTGGGATTTTTGTATTACTCTGCATGGTTATTGAATAACTATATATATATAAAAAACGCCCATAAAATCGAGTGGAAAAAGGCTTGACTCATGGGGCAGCTCACTGTTGCCCATCCCTGAACTAGTCCTTACAAATTCCAGAGCAAACAAAAAAACATTCAACCTGAATCTTAAAATGTTTATAGACAAAGAATTAAAAGAAAAGGCCAGCCAGATCTGAAAAATCACAATGAATTTCTTGCTCCTCAATACATTTATGTGTCTGCACAAAACAGAGTTGCAGCTTTCTCCTGAATGCCTGGAGAAGATTCCCAGCGAGCAAAATTCTGCCCAGAATTAAAAGTACTTAGATTTCTGACATCTGGAATGGTTTTAGGATATCTCTGATGCACAGTGGTTATACTAGATAACATACATTCAAGTAAATGTGTGTATGGATCAGGGTTATTATAGTTAACAAAAACTAACAAAAAAACGAAAACTAGAATTGAAAAAACATTTTCGTTAACTAGAACTAAATAAAAACAATAATTAAAATAGAAAACGAAAACTAACTAAAACGGTATTGTCCGTTCACAAAACTAACTAAAACTAATAAAAAGACACTCATCTCTTCGTTTTCGTTTTTATCGATTTTGAAATTGATATATTTTGCTCGGAGTTACGTGTGCTGGCGGCTCCGTCCGGCTGTTCCCGTCACTGCTCGTTGAGAATCGGGTTGGTGACGTCACTACCGACGGAAGCCGGCAGGAAGTGCCGAGCGCTCCAGCCCCATGTGGGATGTGTTTATTACGACAGAGAGAAACAAGAAAGCTAACTGCGAGATTGTAGCACGTTAGCAGCTATGCTGCGGACTGTTATATATAAAATATTATATATTGTTATATATAAAATATAAATTATTTTATGTTATCTTTTGTTGAGTTGTATTATTTTATTATTTTTTAATCCTGCGTCTGACAAATAACACAAAGTATGAAAAACTAAAACTAATAAAAACTAAATTAAACGAATAAAAACAAAACTAAAACTAATAAAAACTAACAAATCCACTCTAAAAACTAACTAAAACTAACTGAATTAGAGAAAACAAATTCAAAACTAACTAAAACTAAACTATAATTAAAAATCCAAAACTATTATAACCCTGCCACACACACACTGGGGGGGGGGGGGGCATGGCTCGCTGCATTAATGAGACATGAGAAGAAGACGAGCTGCTTGGAGACAGAGGCCAAGCCCAAAGTGAGGAGCCCCCCGATGGAGCCCCCTGATGGAGCCCCCCTCAGCCAGGAGGACCTGGAGATGGTCTGGATGAACCGTGGATTGGATTAGAGACGGACGAGGAGACACTGAACACGTTGGTGAGTGGTTCTAGTCCCAAATACATTAGTCTTGTTGACCTTTTATGCTGATATAAAATGTAACAATAATCAGTGTTGTAAACTTTAATTGATATTAAAACCCCATAAAGTCCCAAAAGGAGAGGAAATAAATTATTTATTTTACTCATTCTGATCCAAAACCTAAAATGGCAATCACAAATGTTAGAGCCTCCATCTGCTAAAACCTGAAATGTATAATTGTCACACTGACATCATCGTTATTGTCATGTCATGATTTCAGATCTAATATTGGGCTTCATTATAAATATACAATATTAAATGTGTTATCCTGGGGAAACTAATTTAGGGTGCTAACAGTGTAAGAAATTAAACATCATGAAACAAGTAACGTTATTATCCCTGCTGTAAAAACAAGGGTTATTACAGACAGTCCTAATTAATACATAATTATTTAACTGTACTATTCTTTGTGTGTTTTACATTTGTTTGTTCTTTTTGCTCAGAGCTTGACCTGCCAGATGGAGAAACCAACAAGTTCCAGCTGAAGGGTGCTCTCACCCTTCAGCTCACCCTGAACGCTGTCCTGAAGGACCCAAATACTGACTCGCTGATATCAAGAGCCAGAAAGCTCGTCCACGCTGAGAGCAAATCATCAGCAGCAAATAAAGTATTAAGTCCGAGATTGTAGCACGTTAGCAGCTACGCTGCGGACTGTTACGGTTGGTTGTTTAAAATTACTGAATAAATGTTTTATGTGTTATCTTTTGTTGAGTTGTATTATTTTATTATATTTTAATCCTGCATCTGACAAATAACTGAAAGTATAAAAAACTAAAACTAATAAAAACTAAATTAAACTAATAAAAACAAAACTAAAACTAATAAAAACTAACAAATCCACTCTAAAAACTAACTAAAACTAACTGAATTAGAGAAAACAAATTCAAAACTAACTAAAACTAAACGATAATTAAAAATCCAAAACTATTATAACCCTGGTATGGATAGATAATTTATTTGACAGATCAATGTATTTTTTAATTGACTGTTCTTTCGTCATTTCCTTCCAACAGGAGATGCCAATGAGAACGTGGTCCTTATCGTTGCTGGGGTGGTCGTCATCGCCATCCTCATCGTCGCTTTTGGGTTACTGTACTTACTTTACATAAGGAGAAAGGTAAGAGGGGAAAAATGTAACTCGTCCGTGAAGAATTCCTGTCAGGGACGCTACAGAGCGGTTCAGCCCCCCCAGCCTGACAAAGCAAAACGTCTTCAGTGATCGCTGGTGCTGCGATGAGCGACTGCAGCACATGCAGTTCGGAATGGATTCACGTTATGATTTTGATTGAGTTTAGCCATGCTAAAAGTAAAACTGTTTTTTTTACTGTATTTTATTTTAATGCAGAAAAAGGAGCCTTACACATACTGTATTGTTCGCTGTACCTATAGATCATGAAGGTTCAATACAGAGTGGTTGACACTCTGTATTGAGCCCACACATCCAAATAAATAAAACCTGAGACAAAGACGCAGGAAAAAGTGTTGAACACAGGAAGAAATGGAAGTGCAAAAAGCCCAACATAACTTTAGACACTCCTGTGAAGTACTGAGAGAATATATTCCGGTCAGATGAGAGCAGAACTGAACTTTTTGGATGCCGTAACCATGTATGGAGGACAAATACTTCACCCTAAAAACACCATAGCAACAGTGAAGCTTGGGAACGCCATGGTGTGGGGCTGCCATCAGCACACGACAGGGGCAAACTTCCATTAATTGAAGGTAGAATGTACAAAGACATTATTGATAGAAATCGACTGCCATCAACCAAGAAGGTGAAGATGAAACAAGGGATGATCCCAAACACACAAGCCAAGGAAACTTTCAGAGAAATAATATAATGCTGCTAAAATGGCCCAGCCAATCATCTGAATTGAATCTAATAGAGAATCTATGAAAAGATCTAAAGATCAGCGTTAATAGAAGAAGTGTTATGAACCTGCACTTTGCTTTTGTGTGCTTCTGAGCCATTGACCACATTTGCTCCCCTCATGCCACTCAGGTGCAGCCGAAGACGAACCAGCAAGATTCCAACACGCCACACCTGAAAGTCCCCACCAATCACCAGCAGCCTCTCCTTAAAACTCCTTAAAACCTGACTCGACCTGCTGTTCCCAGCCAGGTGATGTTCCGTTCCCTTCTGTGTCCTCCCGTTTTGCTTCTGCAATCGTTGTCTCCGGCTGGCTCGTCTTCAGAGCGTGTAGCTCTTTGCGTATTGAATGTTGTGTTTTTTGGGCCTTTTTCTTACGACCCGTCTCGTTGGGCAAAGAGAATTAGCACAAAATAACCCCGATGGCCGACGGGTAAAATAAATTTTATTTAGCACCCAGAAATTTGGGAAAAGATTAACAGAAATTCAACGTTGCAACAAACAAATCAAGAGGGAGCAACCGTGGGTATAACCGTTTAATGCCGAGGCAACAGTCTCAGCAGGGACTTTCGGACTTCCCACTCCCCAGCCACCTCATCCAGCTCTTCCAGGGGGATCCGGAGGTGTCCTGGGTCTTCCCCGAGGCCTGCTCCTAGTGCAGTGGTTCTCAAATGGTGGGGCGCGCCCCCCTAGGGGGGCGCGGTGCGATGTCAGGGGGGGCGCCTGTGACCGCGGAGAAAATGTTTTTCTGCCTTACGAGATTAAAGTGTCATTGCACATCCACTCCAGTAGTTGGCAGTGGTGCCCTGATTGTCAGAGTGCGCGCAGGGAGTGTTAGCAGAAGAAGAGCAGTTGTAAACAATCTACGGTGGGAGAAGAAGAAAGACCCGGCTTCCTGATTTTCGGTTGCAGACTAAAAAAAATGGTAATAAAGTTATTCTTTGTTGTAAGTTGATCTATGGTACTGACATGTGTATTTATGGTCTGAAAGAAGTGATTGACATGTATAAGGCTAAAGACTCCTCTGTATTGGTGGGCTTCATCGATGCCTCTAAGGCATTTGACCGTGTGAACCATCGGAAGCTGTTCCTGAAGCTGAGGGAGAGAGGTGTGCCAAACTGTCTTCTTAGAATCCTGGCATATTGGTATGCGAATCAGACCATGCAGGTTAGGTGGGGTAATGTGGTCTCTCCTCCTTTTGCTGTGGGGAACGGTGTCCGCCAGGGTGGGCTTCTTTCGCCGGTGCTTTTTAACTTCTACATGCATGATCTCTCTGTGCAGCTCAACAGCTGTAATACTGGTTGTATGCTTGGTGACACCTTGATCAATCACTTTATGTATGCTGATGACCTGGCCATATTGTCACCGAGCAGTGCTGGCTTCCAGCAGCTCCTGGACATATGCACTGGCTATGGTATCAGGTTTGATGTAAAGTATAATGCCAAGAAGAGTGCCGTCATGGTTTGCAGAACGAGAGAGGATAAGGGTTTGGACTTCCCAAGATTTTATCTGTCAGGGCAAGTGCTGTCTGTCTGCAGCAGAACTAAATATCTGGGCCACATCATCAATGACCAGCTGGGAGATGATGATGACATGTATAGACAGCGGCGGATGCTGTATGCGCAGGCCAACATGCTGAAGAAGAAATTTAGTTTTTGCTCTGAAGCGGTCAAAGTCACCCTCTTCAGGGCCTTTTGTACGCCGCTCTATACTGCCCCCTTGTGGATCAAGTACAAACAGGCCAGCATGCAGAAGTTGAGGGTGGCATACAATAACTGCATGCGGATACTTCTCAGGAAGCCAAGATGGTCCAGCGCCGGTGAGATGTTCTGTGGTGTCGGGGTTAACGCCCTTGATGCTCAGCTGAGGCACCTGTCATACAGGTTTATATGTCGGCTGCATGACTCAGGGAATGACATCATCAGAACACTGACTCAGCCAAGCCTAAGTGCTGTGAAGTTTAACTCAGGTATTTGGTGTCATTGGTACCTGATGTTATTGTAGGATTACTGTGTTTACTATGTAAATGTTGTAAATGTTATGTGTGCTTTTTAATTGGACCATTGTGTCTGCAAATAAAGATTTGATTGATTGATTGATATATTTCTTACTTTTTCATATTTCTTTGTATGTTAATAAGGATACAAGAGTTTTTTTTTTTTCGGGGGGGGGGCGCGAAATGTTTTTTTCTTCCTAGGGGGGGCGCGACAGAAAATAATTGAGAAGCACTGTCCTAGTGGGACATGCGGGGAACACCTCCCCAGGAAAGCGTCCATTCGAAATAAATGCCCCAGCCATCTCAGCTGACTCCAGTCGGAGGAGGAGCAGCGGCTCTACTCCGAGTTCCTCCCTGGTGACTGAGCTCCTCACCCCGTCTCTAAGGATGTCTCCAGGCACCCTGCAGAGGACACTCATGTTGGCCGCTTTATCCGGGATCTTGTCCTCGCACTAACCACTACGCCAGAGGTAGTGGTTAACCGTTAGTTGTGCCACCCCACAACTTGTAATAACTACGAAACAATTATTACAGAAGTAGCTACTCAGGTTGTGGCCTCAATAATTCCTTCTGTCCTTCATGTTCACATTTTTTACTTTTGAAAGATGTTTGTGTTTGACATGTTGAAACAATAAAGCCTGATTGTGTGTAAAGAGGCAGGACAGGATTAGATGTTTATGTCCCCATCAGCACGTTCGAAACATGTCAACGTTTTGTCTTTGAATCCAGGTTCTTGGTCTCGATGTGCCGACGCAGCTTCGAGGGCTCGTTTGCTAGATTTCTCCACATTTTACGCAGAGCGCACTTGGTGCGGCGTCCGCTGGAGATAACCGCGTGTTTTCAGCATGACTCTTGTTGTTGATTGTTAAAAGAAGCTTTCTTTTCTTGGAGGTTGTCGGCTACTCCTCTTTCTCCTCAGCTGTAAAGAAGCTCTCCAAATATTCATTCATTATTTTCTTTTTTTTACGAATTTTCACGTGACCAATATTCACAGGGGATAATTAAATCTGGTCGTTTTTCAAGATGAAACGCATGTCAGACTCTAATAATTAATTAAATGGAATTTTTTTAAATTATTGACTTTTTCTAGCCTGGCAACAAATGTCTCACGGAGCGGTACCGGTTGTACGGGTGGTTGTAAATCGTGCAGGTCGTAACTCGGATAGTACCTGTATGTACATGTACTTCTATTTTTGCTACGACAACAAAAGCACATGAACAGGACGCAGTCGTAATTACTATTTAGCAGGTGGTAAAGCTCATCTTTCCCAGAGCACTTGAAGGCAGCGATAGTGGTGGTGGATAAACATCAGTAGATGTTGCTACTGTTCACTGTGCCAGTCAGTGAGCTCCATTACAGTGGAACCTCGGTTCTCCATTACAGTGGAACCTCGGTTCTAGAACATCATTTGTTACGTAATACTGTTTGAAAACCGAAACTATATTTCCCATAAAAAATAATGGGAACTAGATTAATCGGTTCCTACGCACCAGTAGGTCTGTGTGTGGCCATGCGATGAACTGGCGGCTTGTCCAGGGTGTACCCCGCCTCTCGCCCTTTGACTGCTGGGATAGGCGACCCGGTAACGGACTAAGCGGATTGGAAGATGAATGAATGAATGTATCTGTGTACTGTCTGTGTTTTGATGCGTATGTATGTCAGTGTGTTTTATGGTCTGAGTTGCAGTGAATGTGTATTTTCACACATTACCGCTAGAGGGAAGCATAAACCTAACATTCTCCAGGTTTGACAGAAGTCGACGCAGAGGCAGACCTTGATCACACGTTTCATTTGTTTGGCTTTCTTATTTTAATTAAAGCCGGTTGTTTGCAGAAAATCAGCAAGTCCAACCTAAGGTCTGGATCTGAGCACTTCCGTCTGTGCAGCAGTTTAAAACGGAATGAATGAAACAGAGCATGATGCTGCGCCATCGTAAAGATGATGTCAGTGGAGACCTTTTTTGGTTGACTGTTTGAATTTCATGATAGAATTTATGATCATTTTTATTATTAATGTCCATAAGTTCCTTTTGCCTTTTTGGACAAACAGAAGACAATGCTTTTTGGTAACAATCATCAAAGATTGGTGTGACATAGCGAGATAGAAAGTCTGTTTGTCTTCCAATTCCCATCTTGTTAAAATACCTGGGGCCATGGACATGGACATCAAAATGGTTGGACCTTCAAGTAGGATACTGGTCTGAACCTCACATCAAAGTCCACCCAAAAAGGGTTGAAAGCTCATAAAATACAGGTTTTGCCGTGGCCGTCTTAGTCACCTGATCTACAAGCGTCTGCGCAGTGTGATGAAGAAGAGGCCACGAAGTTGGAGAATTTCTGTATGGAGGGATGTTCCCGGATTGCTCTCCATCATATCCTCAACCTCATCACTTTCTACATGTGACCCTGGGCTGGTGACGCATCCAGGGTGTATCCCACCTCTACCGTGACGGCGTGACCTGTACTTCGGATGAGCGGCCGAAGACGAGGTGACCATTTCATCTTCAAGAAGATGAATGAATGATGCTTTGCATATTAAATGTATATATTAACAGAAATAGCAGTGAGAAGACGGCTCTGAGGAGGGAGCAGACACAGTCACAGGATGCAGCAGTGTAGACATCTGATGAAACGTTTCTGGAAAACCTGCCTTGCTCCGGATGTGGAGTGTTTAAGATGTCGCAGAAAGGGAAAAAGAAATGCCGGTCAAGTGTTTCGTGACATCACAGAAGCAGAGACAGAGCGTAAAGAGGAGGATGTTGCTTTGTTAGGAGACATGTGGTCAGAAGGGGGGGGGGGGGGGGTGTTGCATCTGAATGGGGGAACAGCCGGACACTCGCATGGGTCCAGCTTGCCCACACGGTTCAAGCCTCGTATCCCACAGTCTTTTCTGGCTTATGGAAATTAAAGGAGTTTCACAAAATGGAGTTGGAACCAGGGAATGTTCCATATTCTGTCATCTCCACGTCCCTTCCTGCGTGTGACAAGGTGAGAGCACAGCTGGAACTTGAGACTGGAGGCTATGGGTGTGACATTTGACGTGACTCCTCCCCCTCTGTGGTGTTTTGACATGTTTGTAGCACTCAGCCTGACAAAATGCTGCAAACACATCTGAATTAGTAGCTATGGAGTGACCCTCTCTCGCTCTCTGTCTCTCTCAAACCCAGCCAGTCCAGACAGATGGCCGTCCACTATGAGTCTTAGGTTCTGTCCAAGGTTTCTGCCTGTTAAAGGGAAGTTTTTCCTTGCCTCCATTGCTAAAGTGCTTTCTCTTGTGGGTCAAGTTGGGTTCTGTCTTTCCCTGCTACTCCTGTAAAGTGCCTTGAGATGACTTTCTGTTGTGATCTGGCGCTGTAGAAATAAAACTGAATTGAATCACCTGCAAGTCCAAGGGGTTTCCAAAGGGGGATGGAACTTCTGAGAGAGCGTAACCCCATTTGACCCAGAAGCACCTGCGATTCGAGCTGCATTTCCAGCGCTGCAGGTCGTAAACGTTGGAGGGATGTGAAGGTGTGCTGTGTCGTGCTGACAATATTTGTTATGGAGAAAACATACAGCAACATAATGACAGACGACAGTCATTGTGATATTCAGATTCATTTATTTGTAACCGTAACTGTTTGCCTGGTTCCCCCCCCTATTTGTTGTTGTTGTTTTTTAGGGGGGGGGGGGGGGGGGGGTGGCTAGTATTCAAACATTTGAACCCTGGACTTTGCTCATGTTTCTGTCTTTTCTGAGGTCTGAGGTTTATATTGATGCGCACTGAATACATTTTACATAGTGATTCACGAGTTGAGACGGTAATTTAGAGTGTCCAGTTCAGAGTTAAGCAGTGTTCTAAAATGCAGTCCAAACTCCTCATAATGACATTTCTTTTTCTTTTCTTTTTTTAGAGAAACATCCTCTTCCCTGTAGTGACAGATGTCAGATGCACACAGACAGACAGACAGACAGAAATTTAAATCAATCAATATCCCAGTCACGGAATAAAGTCTACCTCAAGTTCACACGTTCTCACGGCATTTGGAACCGGCTGCTCATTTTGTCCAGGGCAACTCCGCTGACCCCTGAGCCACCGCCAGGGATTATCCTGATGCAAATCAGGAGGGGGAACCAATTCATTGTCGCACAATTCGATTAGACATCCGCATATTGAGCAGAGCCTATGAAAATTTGCCAATACCTCCCCTCCCTCTCCCCACTAACACCCCACATTCTGTGGGCCCCCCAGAGGGATGGCTCCCCATGACCCCCGGGGTGGCCTGTGTCCTAGCACCCCACTCTCCCTCTGCCTCCCCCTCCTGTCCCCTCCTAGCCCTGTCAAACCTAGCGACAATACGTGACCCCACCCCAGAGACGGGATGATTGGAGTTCAAGGTAATGTTCCGTCAATCTGTCTGGCTGTCTGTCTGTCTGCAGGCACCCCTGTCCGGCTGTGGCCGATAATCACATGCACCGCTCTATTTAAACCTTATAAGGTATTCGGGTCTGTGGGACCCGTTTTCAGCTTTTATCTTAAGAAAAATGATACAAATAATTATTTTTCCAACCTAATATTTATTGGCCTTGGCTCATTTTTTGTGAGGAACATAAATCAGAAAAACATTTCAATGATACAGAACTTGTGGAAAACCCAAAGGAAAAGTTTAATTCGTTCTCTTTGTCTCTGCGTCCTGTGGGTCCAGACCTAACAGTATTGTGGGGGACAGCAACCGAAAGTCAACAAATGCTGTTTGTTGCGTTAGCTCTCTGCGCATGTGAGATCAGTGAAAGTCGGTATTTGATTTGTTCCTCAAGTATTTCGTTCAGTTAACAAAAATGTCTTTGAGTTCTTGGGAAATGTAGTTAAAAAGCGAGTAACAGCTCCGGAGGAGGATATCTCTGGAAAGTATGAAAAAACGGCCATCAAGGACGAAGAAGAGTTCTATCGTCAACAAGGACTGCTGGATCGGAGCCTGAGACCCGAATTGAAGTTACACAGGATAGGTAAACAAAAAGGCATTGTACATTAATAAAACGGAAGATTTGACGGTCAATTTATCCATATTTGATCAAACGGTAACTTTTTTTCTCGTGTATTGTTTAAGGACTTTCAATGGAAACAAGACCGCAAGGGCTTTTTAGAAACGCTCCTCTTGGACAGGATGTTTGACTGTACTTGTACTGTAATACATGCTACTGTTTGACTGTACTTGTACTGTAATACATGCTACTGTGTGACTCTACTTGTACTGTAATACATGTGTGGCTTTGGGGATATGGGGCCAAACGGTCTGACCTCTGCCGACAACGCCACTTCAGGACTTTCAACCTAAAGAGCTATTTTTTCATTCCTTTGGTTCCCAGCTCGTTTTAGCGGGTTTCCCACCCACAGGTCCGCTCACAGTGACGACCAGCACGGCATTTAATAATTCAAAATATTTATTTAACACTCTAAAAAAAAAGGAGAGACAAGGCATGACAGTCTACGGCCAACCTGCCTTCGACGGGGAAAACACAAAGACAGGAACGAGGGAACGAGGGAGGGGAAGCACCTATACGCCCCCCCAATCAGTGGCAAATGGGCCACAGGTGCTCCCTCCCACACCTGCCTGCCTAATTACATCCCATCCGGTTACACATGCTACTGTGTGACTGTATTTGTACTGTAATACATGCTACTGTGTGACTGTACTTGTACTGTAATACATGCTACTGTTTGACTGTACTTGTACTCTAACATTCTATCTAATAAATATATGTATCATCATTATCATCTACGTCTGTGTCATCACAATAGCGTCACCTTCCTCTTGTTCTCTGTCCCTCCAGATTGCCCACAGCGTCATGTCTGTAAGGAGGAGGAGGAGGAGGAGGTCCCTGCTGACCAGCAGCTCTGGAACCAGGAGGTGAAGTCCAGCATGAAGCAAGAGGACCCAGAGCTTCCTCACCTGAAAGAGGAACCAGAGGAACTCCTCACCAGTCAGGAGGGAGAGCAGCTTGTACTGAAGGAGGAGACTCATGTCGTCATGTTGACTCCAACTCATGAGGAAAATGACCAGAGTGAAGATCAGACTCTGTACATGAAAGATGAAGATGGTGCAGCAGAGGCAGAGTCTGTCGTCAACATGCCGATTATAATCTCTGTGGTTGGAGCAGCAGACATTGACCTGCTGATTTCTAAGAGCTCTCACGTATCTGTCAGCCATGATGAGGGAGGTGAAACGAGCAGAGAAGATGTTGAGATTGAGCCCCAGTTTCAATCCCAGGGAAGAAATAACGCAAGTAAGAAGCCATATGTTTGTACATTATGTAACAAGGATTACACAACACGCAAGAGCTGGAAAGTCCACATGAGAATCCACCCAGAAGAAAAGCCTAATGATTGTAAAACATGTGGGAAATATTTCAGACAAAAAAGTCACTTCATTATTCACATGAGAATCCACACTGGTGAGAAGCCCTATGAATGTAAAACATGTGGGAAACATTTCAGAGAGAAAAGGACCTTTATTGATCACATGAGAATCCACACTGGTGAGAAGCCTTATGGCTGTAAAACATGTGGGAAACAATTCATACAAAAATCTGATTTGAAAAGACACATGAGAATCCACACTGGTGAGAAGCCCTATGAATGTAAAACATGTGGGAAACAATTCATACAAAAATCTGATTTGAATGTCCACATGAGAATCCACAATGATGGTTAAGCCTTATGATTGTCAAACATTTGGTGAACAATTCACACAAAATTCTAATTTGTAAAGGCACATGATAATAAAAACGGGAAAAACCTTTCAGTTACGCCAATGTTTTGAAACGCCACATGAAATGTGTCCACCCTGGGGGGAAGGCCTCCCTTTGACAGATCTGTGAAAAAATATATTTAGTATATGAACGGACAATTTTTGGACATTTTTGTAAGATGGAGCACATTGAGTTGGTCTCTTTCAGAAGGATTTCTGAGAATTGAACTTTGTCTTCAGGAACCTGTTATGTAGAAATATTTGTTCTTGAATGTTGATTGTGTTGAATACTTTATTCATGACTATCATTCTGTATGAATATATTAAAAATCACTTTGTTTTCTGACTGCAGAGAAATTATTGAACGTAGTCAGCAACCAGAAATGGAAGTTGTTGCAAAGGACATTCTTTTAAAGGTCCCATATTATGAAAAACTCACTTTTACCATGTTTCTATACTATTATGGTGATTTTGGGTCCTTATCAACCCGAAAACAGCCAAAAGAAAAAGAAAGTTAGTTAGACAATAGAAATGATAAAACCAGGGTTTACACAGTACTGACGGATGCTACCTCAGTGATTCCAGATATTAAGCAGCATATTGCATCATTGATGCTGGAGAGACTATGTCTCTCGGCTGGCCTGGGAACGCCTCGGGGTCCCCCTGGAAGAGCTGGAAGAAGTGGCCGGGGAGAGGGAAGTCTGGGCTTCCCTGCTTGGGCTGCTGCCCCTGCGACCCCCCCGGATAAGCGGTTAGAAGATGGATGGATGGATGGAGATCCTTTCAATGCACCAGCTCCAACTGGTTTCAGCGGTGCAGAGGAGGACCAGTTCATTGACACGACGTCTGACTCCACATTGAGACTGAGCTTCACATCACAGTATCATGCTTCAAACCCCTCTTCGAAAAGCTGTGCACTGAAAAATGTGCTTGTTGTAGCCATTAATCCTGACTTGTTGTTTGTTTTATTGTTTTATTCATTTTTATTTTATAACTTAAAACGTTTTATATATTATGCTCCTGAGTTAATGTTGCTGATAAATTTGTATTGATTATTTATTGATTTTATTTAATTTTATTTTTCAGTATCAAAAGGTTCAGTTGGTCGAACATTTTTTGTAGTTTAAATAAAGATTTAATTATTATTACGTTTTTTCTGTTACAGACTAAAACAATGTTAATAAAGTTATTCTTTGTTGTAAGTTGATGTATATTTCTTTCTTTCTTTTTCTTTGTTAATAAAGATACAATGTTATTCAGAGGTATACTTATAACAATTTTATAGACAAATTATATTATTTATCGTCGCGGTGGAGAGGGTGTGGGGTGCTTTCTTTTTCCTCGGGGGGGCACTGTTGTGTGGGTGTGTCTTGATCTGCAGTGTCATTCTTGTAGCTACATTGTTCTACCAGCAGGGGGCAGAGTGATTCCATTTTAGACAGCGAGCACGAGGAAGAAGGAATTCCGGTTTTGGACTGACAAATAAGATAAAAGCTGTCTCATCATTTCAAGATGAACAACACAGACTTGCGTAAATCTGGAACAAGTACCGTACCAAGATGGCGCCGCCGTAACGGAAACAGTCCCTGTTGACCCTGCGGTGAGTCACCGCAAACTCCGCCTTCATGTGCGTTTACAGTTGTTCGTGCTTCATCACAGCAAAATGACGTGCGTGTTATTTTTTCTGCTTCTGTTCGTTCACCTTTCCTCACCAGGTAAGGTTGCTATTTAAATGTATTTAAACTTTATCCGAGTCGGTGTGGAGCCGACACGAGTTTTGACTTGCGCGTAAACGCGCCCACTGAACTGAAAACCATATTTGGATGTGAAATCATCCAGGCAGCCTCCGTTGGATATTATGGGCTGCCGACATCATTTTAGAAGCTTGAATAAACATCGCGTCGTAAATGGACAACTTTCAAACGCACACTGCGCCCGTTCGCTCAGACTGACGCCCCGGGGAACGAGCAGCGTCCCGCGTGCAGCGAGACGTTCATGCCGGGGATGAGGAGACGCCTCATGTAATAGCACCTCATTATGTAATAACGCCTATGTAATAACGCCTATGTAATAGCACCGCATTATGTGCACATGTAATACATTTTTACATCATTATGTAATAACGCCGAATTGTTTAATAACTTGCTGCATTTTTCTGTTATTCGTGTTAAATGATGGAATCAGTTGAAAGTCAAATTTAAATTATGCTGAGTTTTAGAAAAACTATAATTCTCAAATGCCATAAAGGCATGTAAGTGATTTATGACTGTAGTTTAATTATTGTTCATTTTGCTGTAGATTCAGGTCATTCGATTTAAAGAATGGGAGTAGGAGAAGCAGAAATACGTTTTTGACTTCAGCTTCTTCTTTTTTCCCTAAAAATGTGTGTAAATTGTATATCCTTCATATGTATGTGTTTTGTATTGAACCAGAAAAAAACAGCCCCCCCCCCCCCCCCCCAACTGCTCCGGGTGCGCCGATCATGGCGGCACATTCACCTTATTCCCTCTGCATGTGTGTGTTTCAAGGGGTGTAAACATAATTTTGTGTGCTTGCACTGTAACAAAAAGTTTTCTTTCTTATCTGATGCAAATATGTGTGTTTACATAGTGAGCACATGTTTACATTGTGTTTGGAGTATTTAGTTTATATTTTTTTACTTTGCATATAGTAAATGCAGGACATTCCTTGTTTCAGCTTCCTGACAGTTTACTTTTAGTATTTCCTTTTTACATAACGTCAGTCACTGCTAGAGTTCTATGCAATTTTTATTCTTATAGTGATTGTGACCGTCACCTGCCCTCTTGGCGGACTAGCCTATTCCTATTTTATTGATTTTATTACCTGCTTACCGCCGTAGAGGGCTGTGCACACCGCAGTGAACATACAACATGGACAAACAAAAAGTGACAAATACACAGTGTTCTGAGAAGAAAGTGCAATGGATTTATTTGTGCCCCTTAATTCTACCCCTTCCATCCAATCATCACCAAGAGTTGTCCCAATACACCAGGTTCACATCAGTCTCTAGAGGAAAGTATGGATCACCAAGTTCTCAGATCTGAGGAAAAAGAGAGAGAGCATAGTGAGAGCCACAAACACTGACCCAGCAACCTCCACTAACTCAGAGATCTGTGTGCGGGGTTGACTGTCTAAACGAGTTTTGATAGGTGCTGGAGTGGTGGATCTGGCATGCGTGAAACCTCCACCTAAGAACGGGGCAGCCATCCCGGACCCAACAATGGCAAACATGAGCCCCCAGATCACCCCAAGCAGCCACAGCAACCCAAGAACGACCACCATGGCCCCACCAGAGCCACACGCAGAAGAACCAGTCCAGGGCCCGGGGGCGACTTACACCAACACAGCCGACGAAACCTAGGTCAGCGCAGCGGCCACGGGGCACAGCGGGCCGGCCTGGCGCCCCACCAGCACCCAACACCACGCCCCCCCACAACCACCGCCCCCTCACAGCACCCTCCACCCATCCCACACCCCCCCCACAGTCCCCCAGCCCCCCCACGGCCCAGCCCCCCACCCCCCACCACCGCCCCCCCCCCCCACCCCACCGCACCCCTCCCCCCCACCACCCCACCCCACCGCCGAGCTCGGGCAGCCCCCCAACCCAGCCGAACCAAGCGTCTTGGGAACGGGAGTAGACAGTGCAGGGGCTCCAGCCCTATCCGACCCTATACAGCCATTTGGGAGGAGAGTATTATTCCCTGGGATGGAGAGTAGGGAGCAAGAGGCCGGACCACTGTCCCACCCCAGGCCCAGCCCGCTAAGGCCCCACATGCCGCGCCAAGGCCAAAAATAAATAAATTGATTGTGACCCTCCCCCCATACCCTGTCTACATGGCTCCCCAGATCCCAGACTGGGGAACCCTCCCAACACCGTGAATGTGTGGACACCCAGGTGCTATATACACATGTATGTAGTGCGTTAAAATTTTGGGGCAGGAGGGGCCAGACGGGGGATGCGGAGGAGGGCAACGGCACACTCCTGCCCTGCGCCCTCCCTCTTATCTCCCCGCCTAGCACCCACGTAACCCCATGTGGTGCATTAAAATGGGGGGGGGGGGGTTGCAGAGGGACGCTTGGTGAACGCCCCCCAGCACCAGGCCCCCCAGGTGCATGTACCCTTTGTGTATATTTACAAATGTGTTGTGCTAAGGTGGTGAGTTAAGAGGCGCAGCACATGAGGCCCCAGCCAACCAGGCGGGGGGAGGAGGGAGCCCGACCCCAGTCCCCAGCCTCACCCATCCCACCCACAGGTGTCAGAGGGCCCAACCATGCACAGGGCCTGGATCGAGCGCCGCCCCCGACGCATCCCACCCATCCCCCATAATCAAGCCCCCAGGAAGGAGGGAGCCGCGAGGCCCCGGCGGGAGGCAGGATGCCGGAAGAGGAGATGCGGGGAGAGAGGGGAAGGGGGAGACCACCAGGGGAGAGAAAGGGAGGCGAAGGAGAAGGGAGAGGGGCGAGGGGGAGGCAGGACAGGAGACGGGACCAAGGAGAAGAGGGCGAGCGGGGGATGGGGAGGGTGGAGGAGAGAGGTCAGGGAGGAGGGAGGGGAGGTGAGGGGGCCATGGCCAAGCCAGGTCACCAGCCGGACCCGGGCCGCTACTACCAGCAGAGGAGTGACAGACTGCTCCAGCTCAGTGCCATCCCGAACGCATAGGCCAGCACCCCCGCATGGCGACCTAGCGGAACACCGGCGGCCGCCCGAGAAGCATGCGCCACCCAGCAGAGACCCGAGGAGCTGGGTTGCACATATCAAGCCACGGGGACAGCCCCTGAAGAGTTAGCCCAGCATGCCAACAGCCCCAGAGATCAACCATCCTTGTGTGAAGAACATTGAGCTGGAGACTGGAGCTGAAACATAGAAAGTTAGAATGGCTGGGCGGCGATGTATTTCTGAGGTCCACTCGGTCCTGGATACAGAAACCGGGTTCCTAAATGAAAACAGAAACAAGATGAGTCATGCCAAAAACAAATTGGAAGCAGCATTACCATTTACATCGTTGTGGTGGCTTTCGCTAGCAGGCAGAATCAGGTTGCAATATTTATATTTAATGATTTAATAAAAGGAGACCAACTTTCTGTAAAATATTTCAAATATTTTTTATTTATTTTTTTGGAAGCAGAGATTTTTGTCGGCTGTGTTGGTGTAAGTCGCCCCCGGGCCCTGGACTGGTTCTTCTGCGTGTGGCTCTGGTGGGGCCATGGTGGTCGTTCTTGGGTTGCTGTGGCTGCTTGGGGTGATCTGGGGGCTCATGTTGCCATTGTTGGGTCTGGGATGGCTGCCCCGTTCTTAGGTGGAGGTTTCACGCATGCCAGATCCACCACTCCAGCACCTATCAAAACTCGTTTAGAGAGTCAACCCCGCACACAGATCTCTGAGTTAGTGGAGGTTGCTGGGTCAGTGTTTGTGGCTCTCACTATGCTCTCTCTCTTTTTCCTCAGATCTGAGAACTTGGTGATCCATACTTTCCTCTAGAGACGAATGTGAACCTGGTGTATTGGGACAACAAATACTTTTAGTATTTCCTGATTACGATCCATCTCTTCATGCTCCAGGTTTCTCTGGAATTACACTAGGGGTTCGGTTTGGTCCACTTGCGTACTGTTTCGGTTTTTCGGTTTTAGAATTTTTTTCTCATTATATTTATTACTAGCGCGATCTAAGTGCTCCGTGCGGAACCAAAGTTCTGGGAGAGTTTCTGCACGGATGCCTCTGAGTGTTGGACAATATTGACTGATTGGAAGAGGCGCTGGAAGCTCGCAGGTGTGCACACATAGCAAAACTAGCAAAGCATTAGCTCTGTATTCCAGCTAGCTCTGCAGCTAGCATCTTGCCATCGTTACCACTAACTTCTTTTGGATCCATCACTAATAAGAAATACTCACAGATACAAAATCACGCAAATAATGGAAACACAGCACAGGAGACGAGTACCCAAGGCGGTGAATACCTGAACTGAACGAGTGAAGCGCGCTCGCAGCGCTCGGCCATTTAGCGGCAACATCTGGAATTTGCTCGCGTCTCAAATTTATTCTCGTGTCTCAAAGCTAAATTTTGCTCGGAACACTCGTATGTCGAGGTATTACTGTATTTCTTTGGAACGTGGATGATGCTGTGCATAATACTGAATGTATAACCCTTGTTTGTTCTGCAGTCAAACATTCCCTCAAGTATTTCTTCACGGCTTCTTCTGGAATCCCAAACTTCCCAGAGTACGCGGTAGCGGTACTGGTTGACGATGTCCTGGTGGGTTACTGTGACAACAACATAAAGACGGTGGAGATCAAACACGACTGGGTCAATGCGTTATTCAAGAAGGAGCCTCATCATCTGATGCTGTATCGACAAGAATGTTTCGAGAATGGACCCAACTACTTCAGGAACACGTTGAATACTCTGAATCAGCGCTACAACCAAACTGGAGGTACATGTTACGTCTTACATTTATAAGCCAATCACATTTTAGTTGACCTTTGGTGACCTTTCATTGACTCCACCATAAGTGCATTTCTTCATGGTAGTCCGACGGTGCAGGCGACTTGTATCCGACTCTCTGGTGTGGGTCAGCCGTGACATCGTGTGACTCATCAGCCCCGCCCTGTGAGAAATAAATCACAGCTCAGATAAAGCTCAAACTCAAACACACGCACTCGCACTTTCGTTCTTCCTCTACGTGATTAGACACGTTTATGTTTAGCTTCCTGAATGATATTTTTACATTTACTTGACACTGGTGGTGTCCAGCCCTCTTTTTGAAATAATAGTTTAACCCTTTAAAGCCCGCACCATGAAGTAATCGTTAGAACACTCTAATGTCTGGAAATTTGTAAAAACAAACAAACAAACATAAATGTTTATATAACTGCTCTACTACTGCTCTAACTTTTGCAAAATCCGGATTTTCTTTTCATGTAAAATGCAGATGCATGTGTTTGGCTTGTATCTATCAGCTTTTTTGGGGGAAAGGAAAATCAAACTTTTGGAAATAAAGGGTTAAGAATGAGAGAGGGAACATGGAGATGAGCGATAAAGGACCACCTTGTTGCTGAGAGCTCTGCCCTATGCGCACAGTTGCACACACGCACACACACACACACACACACACACACTACCGAACACTGAAGCTGTCTATATTTAAACCGGTCAGATTACAGTAGATTGATTTTGCAACAAATTAAAATTCAACGAGGCGTTTTATTTGGATTCAGGCGCACATTCAGTAAAACATTTCCGTCCATAACGTCCAAACTTCATCGCGGGTTCATGGTCGTCATCTTGCAAACGGCACCGCGAGCTGAGCCACGCGAGCTACGAGTACACAGGAGGACTGCACTCAATATCTGTCCTTGAAGTACTATTACACTAAAAACTTTTAGCACTTTCTCATCATGATTGTTTTGCAAAGACTATCAGTTACATTTCATTAATATCAATTGGAGCTACGTGAGATGGTATAAAATAAATGGTCTACTACTTACATTATGTTAAGTACACTATTTAATGAAGAGACAAATTGTTTACTGTCATTTGTATTTGGATATTTTAGCAGAAAATATTGTTTTAAGGAAGACTGTTTTTTCATGTAATATATATGGCTAAATCAAAAGACTGTAGCTACCTAAAGAAGGATCTTTACCCGGTTTACAACCCCCCGCTGTGAATTACGCGATGCGCGGCATTTTCAAGATTTCTGAGAGTCTCTGTTTTCTGTCTCTTTGTCTCAGGTGGCCACGTTTTACAAAGGATGAATGGCTGCGAGTGGGACGATGAGACTAATGTGAAAAAAGGTTTTAATCAGTATGGCTACGATGGAGAAGACTTGATATCATTCGATATGGACACATTTACGTGGGTCACTCCGCAGTCGAAGGCCGTGTCCACCAAAGACAAATGGAATGCCGACCGGCCGAGAATAAAACACAATGAGAAATTCCTCACTCAGACTTTGCCCGGTTGGCTGGAGAAGTATGTGGACTATGGCAAGAGCACGCTCCTGAGAAGAGGTAAATTAACATGATGGCGTCTTCTTTTTCTGTTTCTGAGTTTATTCCTAATCCTTCTTGGGTTAGGAATCCTAATCCTGAGTCCCAACACTGTGTACCTACTGTTGAACAATCATTGACAGACATGAGCATGATTGTAAAGCAAACATGGTGAGCTATTGAAAGGGGTAAGGCTGCGTTTACATGGACAAAATGTCTTTAATCCGATCAGAGTTTGGAGTCAAATTATGGCCGGATGCACTGTGTTCATGGACCCTAAAAATATTGATCCGATTAGGACTTGCGTGTTCATGCGTCACACTTTCGATCGGAAGAATTATTTTGACATGCGCAATTTTACCAAATATATCGGAAATAGTTGAAGAAGAAGAAGCCATAGCGACTTCCGTTGTAAACAAAACATCGAATCGAATCGCTGATGTCATGTGCTGTAAGGACGGCTTGTACCGAAACGTCGGAATACGTGTTTCCATGCGCCCTGATCGGATTATTATTGAATGGTATAAAAAAACCATCCCTCTCGATCGGAATAAAATGTTGACCGGAATGAGCTTGATAGGGTCAGACTAATCTGATTTGGGTGTGTACATGAAGCATTTTTATTCCGATCAGGCTTTTAATCCGATTAAACTTGTCCATGTAAACGCAGCCAGTGTTCTTGATATGAAGTAACAGAGGAACTCCTGTTCATAGTTTTTAAAGTTTTTCACGCTCTCTTTGGTTGCTTCTCTTGCTTTTTCACCATGTGCCTTTTCTATTCAGCATTCCTCATGATTCGCTGCTTCCCTTGATGCCCTTTCATTTATTCATTTTGACAACCGCTTTTATCCGCAACCGGATCGCAGGTAGCGCTGGAGCCCGTCCCAGCGGTCTTCGGGCGAGACCCTTACGCCATGTCTCCCTCTCACTCCGTCTCCCCAGAGCTCCCCTTAATGTTTCTCCTCCAGAAGACTCCCTCCTCTCCGGTCACCTGCCACGCTACAGGTTTTTATCCTCGTGGTGCGACGCTCACTTGGAGGAAAGATGAAAAAATGCTTCGTGAGAAAGTGGTCCACAGAGAGATCCTCCCCAACCACGACGACACCTTCCAGATGAGTGTTGACCTGAACCTGTCATCGGTGGCACCTGAAGACTGGACGAGATACGACTGTGTGTTCGAGCTCTCTGGTGTGGAGGACGGCGTCATAATCATCCGACTGGACAAAGACAAGATCATAACCAACTGGAGTAAGACTGAGATTCGTCCGTTGTGATTGTGTCTGTTTTTATTTCCATCGACAATCGTTGGCTCAAAATCTATTTGTGCTTAAGTCACTAGAAAAGCACTCAGAGTGCAGACCTCTGCCAAGCAGCTCATTTCCCTCCTAATGCTTCAGATTCATTGACCTTTCTGTAAAACACGGCCACATGACTTAGTAGGCCAATCACGACACTACACGCCGTGTCTGTTTGACACGTGTGAGCATACGTTTTCGAGCATACGTTTTGATTAGCATGGTGAAACATTACCCCGAACGACAGGAAGGAGGTGTACGGTTTATGCCCTTCCCCAAAACGTTAAACTACTATGAGAAATGTCTGCGTTTGTGGAGGACCACACGAGCAGTTGAAAGAATTAAGAAAGTGGAATGAAAAATACAAACTTTAATCTATGCAGAAGTAATGAACAACTACTAAAGTGACGGGATCAATGCAGCGTTAGGGACTAATTCACTGTCTTGTATTTCATGTGGTTAACCTAATATTTAGGTCTCTGTTACATGCTAACGGCGAATGGCTACTGCAGCTAGCTTTAGCCTCCCACGTTACTGAACACATTTAACTTTTTATTTTATTTACTTGAATAACGGCACTTTTACTGTGAACACAAACCTCCGTGGTGACAACTCTAATTAGCTGATTTGCACCTGACTTCGAGCTTATCGGTGGGATGTTTGTATTACTCTGCATGGTTATTGAATAACTATATATATAAAAAAAACACCCATAAAATCCGAGTGGAAAAAGGCTTCACTGAAATATGTGAAGCCCGTCTGTTTATTCCTGAGCGAAATGTTGTTATCCTTGAAAAACAGGAAAGAGAAATCACCAGGGAGATCTGTCAGCTTGTCTTACTTAATGCATTTTTGTCCATTTTGCTCAAATATTGTCTGATTGCACTCTGTCATATTAGGGGGGGGTCATGGAAAGGTAAATTGCTTCTTTGCAATGACTGTAAAATCAATAAACTATTGATCTTTCTAAATTGACTCATGTGGCAGCTCACGGTTGCCCATCCCTGAACTAGTCCTTACAAATTCCAGAGCAAACAAAAAAACAACCTGAATCTTAAAATGTTTATCGACAAAGGATTAAAAGAAAAGGCCAGCCAGATCTGAAAAATCACAGTGAATTTCTTGCTCCTCAATACATTTATGGGTCTGCACAAAACAGAGTTGCAGATTTCTCCTGAATGCCTGGAGAAGATTCCCAGTGAGCAAAATTCTGTTAAAAGTACTTAGATTTTGGACATCTGGAATGGTTTTAGGATATCTCTGATGCACAGTGGTTATACTAGATAACATACATTCAAGTAAATGCGTGTATGAATAGATAATTGATTTGATAGATCAACGTATATTTTAACCGACTGTTCTTTCGTCATTTTCTTCCAACAGAAGATGCCAATGCGAACGTGGTCCTTATCGTTGCTGGGGTGGTCGTCATCGTCATCCTCATTGTCGCTTTTGGGTTACTGTACTTACTTTACAAAAGGAGAAAGGTAAGAGGGAAAAATGTAACTCGTCCCTGAAGAATTCCTGTCAGGGACGCTACAGAGCGGTTCAGCCCCCCCAGCCTGACAAAGCAAAACGTCTTCAGTGATCGCTGGTGCTGCGATGAGCGACTGCAGCACATGCAGTTCGGAATGGATTCACGTTATGATTTTGATTGAGTTTAGCCATGCTAAAAGTAAAACTTTTTTTTTTACTGTATTTTATTTTAATGCAGAAAAAGGAGCCTTACACATACTGTATTGTTCGCTGTACCTATAGATCATGAAGGTTCAATACAGAGTGGTTGACACTCTGTATTGAGCCCACACATCCAAATAAATAAAACCTGAGACAAAGACGCAGGAAAAAGTGTTGAACACAGGAAGAAATGGAAGTGCAAAAAGCCCAACATAACTTTAGACACTCCTGTGAAGTACTGAGAGAATATATTCCGGTCAGATGAGAGCAGAACTGAACTTTTTGGATGCTGTAACCATGTATGGAGGTCAAATACTTCACCCCAAAAACACCATAGCAACAGTGAAGTTTGGGAACGCCATGGTGTGGGGCTGCCATCAGCACACGACAGGGGCAAACTTCCTGTAATTGAAGGTAGAATGTACAAAGACATTATTGATAGAAATCGACTGCCATCAACCAAGAAGGTGAAGATGAAACAAGGGATGATCCCAAACACACAAGCCAAGGAAACTTTCAGAGAAATAATACAATGCTGCTAAAATGGCCCAGCCAATCACCTGAATTGAATCTAATAGAGAATCTGTGAAAAGATCTAAAGATCAGCGTTAATAGAAGAAGTGTTATGAACCTGCACTTTACTTTTGTGTGCTTCTGAGCCATTGACCACATTTGCCTCCCTCATGCTACTCAGGTGCAGCCGAAGACGAACCAGCAAGATTCCAATACGCCACACCTGAAAGTCCCCACCAATCACCAGCAGCCTCTCCTTAAAACTCCTTAAAACCTGACTCGACCTGCTGTTCCCAGCCAGGTGATGTTCCGTTCCCTTCTGTGTCCTCCCGTTTTGCTCCTGCAATTGTTGTCTCCGGCTGGCTCGTCTTCAGAGCGTGTAGCTCTTTGCGTATTGAATGTTGTGTTTTTTAGGCCTTTTTCTTACGACCCGTCTCGTTGGGCAAAGAGAATTAGCACAAAATAACCCCGATGGCCGACGGGTAAAATAAATTTTATTCACCACCCAGAAATTTGGGAAAAGGTTAACAGAAATTCAACGTTGCAACAAACAAATCAAGAGGGAGCAACCGTGGGTATAACCGTTTAATGCCGAGGCAACAGTCTCAGCAGGGACTTTCGGACTTCCCTCTCCCCAGCCACCTCCTCCAGCTCTTCCAGGGGGATCCTGAGGTGTCCTGGGTCTTCCCCGAGGCCTGCTCCTAGTGGGACATGTGGGGAACACCTCCCCAGGAAAGCGTCCAGGGGGCATTCGAAATAAATGCCCCAGCCATCTCAGCTGACTCCAGTCGGAGGAGGAGCAGCGGCTCTACTCCGAGTTCCTCCCTGGTGACTGAGCTCCTCACCCCGTTTCTCAGGATGTCTCCAGGCACCCTGCAGAGGACACTCATGTTGGCCGCTTTATCCGGGATCTTGTCCTCGCACTAACCACTACGCCAGAGGTAGTGGTTAACCGTTAGTTGTGCCACCCCACAACTTGTAATAACTACGAAACAATTATTACAGAAGTAGCTACTCAGGTTGTGGCCTCAATAATTCCTTCTGTCCTTCATGTTCACATTTTTTACTTTTGAAAGATGTTTGTGTTTGACATGTTGAAACAATAAAGCCTGATTGTGTGTAAAGAGGCAGGACAGGATTAGATGTTTATGTCCCCATCAGCACGTTCGAAACATGTCAACGTTTTGTCTTTGAATCCAGGTTCTTGGTCTCGATGTGCCGACGCAGCTTCGAGGGCTCGTTTGCTAGATTTCTCCACATTTTACGCAGAGCAGACTTACTGCGGCGTCCGCTGGAGATAACCGCGTGTTTTCAGCATGACTCTTGTTGTTGATTGTTAAAAGAAGCTTTCTTTTCTTGGAGGTTGTCGGCTACTCCTCTTTCTCCTCAGCTGTAAAGAAGCTCTCCAAATATTCATTCATTATTTTCTTTTTTTTACGAATTTTCACGTGACCAATATTCACAGGGGATAATTAAATCTGGTCGTTTTTCAAGATGAAACGCATGTCAGACTCTAATAATTAATTAAATGGAATTTTTTTAAATTATTGACTTTTTCTAGCCTGGCAACAAATGTCTCACGGAGCGGTACCGGTTGTACGGGTGGTTGTAAATCGTGCAGGTCGTAACTCGGATAGTACCTGTATGTACATGTACTTCTATTTTTGCTACGACAACAAAAGCACATGAACAGGACGCAGTCGTAATTACTATTTAGCAGGTGGTAAAGCTCATCTTTCCCAGAGCACTTGAAGGCAGCGATAGTGGTGGTGGATAAACATCAGTAGATGTTGCTACTGTTCACTGTGCCAGTCAGTGAGCTCCATTACAGTGGAACCTCGGTTCTCCATTACAGTGGAACCTCGGTTCTAGAACATCATTTGTTACGTAATACTGTTTGAAAACCGAAACTATATTTCCCATAAAAAATAATGGGAACTAGATTAATCGGTTCCTACGCACCAGTAGGTCTGTGTGTGGCCATGCGATGAACTGGCGGCTTGTCCAGGGTGTACCCCGCCTCTCGCCCTTTGACTGCTGGGATAGGCGACCCGGTAACGGACTAAGCGGATTGGAAGATGAATGAATGAATGTATCTGTGTACTGTCTGTGTTTTGATGCGTATGTATGTCAGTGTGTTTTATGGTCTGAGTTGCAGTGAATGTGTATTTTCACACATTACCGCTAGAGGGAAGCATAAACCTAACATTCTCCAGGTTTGATAGAAGTCGACGCAGAGGCAGACCTTGATCACACGTTTCATTTGTTTGGCTTTCTTATTTTAATTAAAGCCGGTTGTTTGCAGAAAATCAGCAAGTCCAACCTAAGGTCTGGATCTGAGCACTTCCGTCTGTGCAGCAGTTTAAAACGGAATGAATGAAACAGAGCATGATGCTGCGCCATCGTAAAGATGATGTCAGTGGAGACCTTTTTTGGTTGACTGTTTGAATTTCATGATAGAATTTATGATAATTTTTATTATTAATGTCCATAAGTTCCTTTTGCCTTTTTGGACAAACAGAAGACAATGCTTTTTGGTAACAATCATCAAAGATTGGTGTGACATAGCGAGATAGAAAGTCTGTTTGTCTTCCAATTCCCATCTTGTTAAAATACCTGGGGCCATGGACATGGACATCAAAATGGTTGGACCTTCAAGTAGGATACTGGTCTGAACCTCACATCAAAGTCCACCCAAAAAGGGTTGAAAGCTCATAAAATACAGGTTTTGCCGTGGCCGTCTTAGTCACCTGATCTACAAGCGTCTGCGCAGTGTGATGAAGAAGAGGCCACGAAGTTGGAGAATTTCTGTATGGAGGGATGTTCCCGGATTGCTCTCCATCATATCCTCAACCTCATCACTTTCTACATGTGACCCTGGGCTGGTGACGCATCCAGGGTGTATCCCACCTCTACCGTGACGGCGTGACCTGTACTTCGGATGAGCGGCCGAAGACGAGGTGACCATTTCATCTTCAAGAAGATGAATGAATGATGCTTTGCATATTAAATGTATATATTAACAGAAATAGCAGTGAGAAGACGGCTCTGAGGAGGGAGCAGACACAGTCACAGGATGCAGCAGTGTAGACATCTGATGAAACGTTTCTGGAAAACCTGCCTTGCTCCGGATGTGGAGTGTTTAAGATGTCGCAGAAAGGGAAAAAGAAATGCCGGTCAAGTGTTTCGTGACATCACAGAAGCAGAGACAGAGCGTAAAGAGGAGGATGTTGCTTTGTTAGGAGACATGTGGTCAGAAGGGGGGGGGGGGGTGTTGCATCTGAATGGGGGAACAGCCGGACACTCGCATGGGTCCAGCTTGCCCACACGGTTCAAGCCTCGTATCCCACAGTCTTTTCTGGCTTATGGAAATTTAAGGAGTTTCACAAAATGGAGTTGGAACCAGGGAATGTTCCATATTCTGTCATCTCCACGTCCCTTCCTGCGTGTGACAAGGTGAGAGCACAGCTGGAACTTGAGACTGGAGGCTATGGGTGTGACATTTGACGTGACTCCTCCCCCTCTGTGGTGTTTTGACATGTTTGTAGCACTCAGCCTGACAAAATGCTGCAAACACATCTGAATTAGTAGCTATGGAGTGACCCTCTCTCGCTCTCTGTCTCTCTCAACCCAGCCAGTCCAGACAGATGGCTGTCCACTATGAGTCTTAGGTTCTGTCCAAGGTTTCTGCCTGTTAAAGGGAAGTTTTTCCTTGCCTCCATTGCCAAAGTGCTTTCTCTTGTGGGTCAAGTTGGGTTCTGTCTTTCCCTGCTACTCCTGTAAAGTGCCTTGAGATGACTTTCTGTTGTGATCTGGCGCTGTAGAAATAAAACTGAATTGAACCACCTGCAAGTCCAAGGGGTTTCCAAAGGGGGATGGAACTTCTGAGAGAGCGTAACCCCATTTGACCCAGAAGCACCTGCGATTTGAGCTGCATTTTCAGCGCTGCAGGTCGTAAACGTTGGAGGGATGTGAAGGTGTGCTGTGTCGCGCTGACAATATTTGTTATGGAGAAAACATACAGCAACATAATGACAGACGACAGTCATTGTGATATTCAGATTCATTTATTTGTAACCGTAACTGTTTGCCTGGTTCCCCCCCCTATTTGTTGTTGTTGTTTTTTAGGGGGGGGTGGCTCGTATTCAAACATTTGAACCCTGGACTTTGCTCACCGTATGTTTCTGTCTTTTCTGAGGTCTGAGGTTTATATTGATGCGCACTGAATACATCTTACATAGTGATTCACGAGTTGAGACGGTAATTTGGAGTGTCCAGTTCAGAGTTAAGCAGTGTTCTAAAATGCAGTCCAAACTCCTCATAATGACATTTCTTTTTCTTTTCTTTTTTTAGAGAAACATCCTCTTCCCTGTAGTGACAGATGTCAGATGCACACAGACAGACAGACAGACAGAAATTTAAATCAATCAATATCCCAGTCACGGAATAAAGTCTACCTCAAGTTCACACGTTCTCACGGCATTTGGAACCGGCTGCTCATTTTGTCCAGGGCAACTCCGCTGACCCCTGAGCCACCGCCAGGGATTATCCTGATGCAAATCAGGAGGGGGAACCAATTCATTGTCGCACAATTCGATTAGACATCCGCATATTGAGCAGAGCCTATGAAAATTTGCCAATACCTCCCCTCCCTCTCCCCACTAACACCCCACATTCTGTGGGGCCCCCCAGAGGGATGGCTCCCCATGACCCCCGGGGTGGCCTGTGTCCCAGCACCCCACTCTCCCTCTGCCTCCCCCTCCTGTCCCCTCCTAGCCCTGTCAAACCTAGCGACAATACGTGACCCCGCCCCAGAGACGGGATGATTGGAGTTCAAGGTAATGTTCCGTCAATCTGTCTGTCTGTCTGTCTGTCTGTCTGCAGGCACCCCTGTCCGGCTGTGGCCGATAATCACATGCACCGCTCTATTTAAACCTTATAAGGTATTCGGGTCTGTGGGACCCGTTTTCAGCTTTTATCTTAAGAAAAATGATACAAATAATTATTTTTCCAACCTAATATTTATTGGCCTTGGCTCATTTTTTGTGAGGAACATAAATCAGAAAAACATTTCAATGATACAGAACTTGTGGAAAACCCAAAGGAAAAGTTTAATTCGTTCTCTTTGTCTCTGCGTCCTGTGGGTCCAGACCTAACAGTATTGTGGGGGACAGCAACCGGAAGTCAACAAATGCTGTTTGTTGCGTTAGCTCTCTGCGCATGTGAGATCAGTGAAAGTCGGTGTTTGATTTGTTCCTCAAGTATTTCGTTCAGTTAACAAAAATGTCTTTGAGTTCTTGGGAAATGTAGTTAAAAAGCGAGTAACAGCTCCGGAGGAGGATATCTTTGGAAAGTATGAAAAAACTGCCATCAAGGACGAAGAAGAGTTCTATCGTCAACAAGGACTGCTGGATCGGAGCCTGAGACCCGAATTGAAGTTACACAGGATAGGTAAACAAAAAGTCATTGTACATTAATAAAACGGAAGATTTGACGGTCAATTTATCCATATTTGATCAAACGGTAACTTTTTTCCTCGTGTATTGTTTAAGGACTTTCAATGGAAACAAGACCGCAAGGGCTTTTTAGAAACGCTCCTCTTGGACAGGATGTTTGACTGTACTTGTGCTGTAATACATGCTACTGTTTGACTGTACTTGTACTGTAATACATGCTACTGTGTGACTGTACTTGTACTGTAATACATGTGTGGCTTTGGGGATATGGGGCCAAACGGTCCGACCTTTGCCGACAACGCCACTTCAGGACTTTCAACCTAAAGAGCTATTTTTTCATTCCTTTGGTTCCCAGCTCGTTTTAGCGGGTTTCCCACCCACAGGTCCGCTCACAGTGACGACCAGCACGGCATTTAATAATTCAAAATATTTATTTAACACTCTAAAAAAACTTCCTTAAAAACACTCTACAAACAAAGGAAAAGGAGCGACAAGGTGTGACAGTCTACGGCCAACCTGCCTTCGACGGGGAAAACACAAAGACAGGAACGAGGGAACGAGGGAGGGGAAGCACCTATACGCCCCCCCAATCAGTGGCAAATGGGCCACAGGTGCTCCCTCCCACACCTGCCTGCCTAATTACATCCCATCCGGTTACACATGCTACTGTGTGACTGTATTTGTACTGTAATACATGCTACTGTGTGACTGTACTTGTACTGTAATACATGCTACTGTTTGACTGTACTTGTACTCTAACATTCTATCTAATAAATATATGTATCATCATTATCATCTACGTCTGTGTCATCACAATAGCATCACCTTCCTCTTGTTCTCCGTCCCTCCAGATTGCCCACAGCGTCATGTCTGTAAGGAGGAGGAGGAGGAGGAGGAGGAGGTCCCTGCTGACCAGCAGCTCTGGAACCAGGAGGTGAAGTCCAGCATGAAGCAAGAGGACCCAGAGCTTCCTCACCTGAAAGAGGAACCAGAGGAACTCCTCACCAGTCAGGAGGGAGAGCAGCTTGTACTGAAGGAGGAGACTCATGTCGTCATGTTGACTCCAGCTCATGAGGAAAATGACCAGAGTGAAAATCAGACTCTGTACATGAAAGATGAAGATGGTGCAGCAGAAACAGAGTCTGTCGTCAACATGCCGATTATAATCTCTGTGGTTGGAGCAGCAGACATTGACCTGCTGATCTCTAACAGCTCTCACGTATCTGTCAGCCATGATGAGGGAGGTGAAACGAGCAGAGAAGATGTTGAGATTGAGCCCCAGTTTCAATCCCAGGGAAGAAATAACGCAAGTAAGAAGCCATATGTTTGTACATTATGTAACAAGGATTACACAACACGCAAGAGCTGGAAAGTCCACATGAGAATCCACCCAGAAGAAAAGCCTAATGATTGTAGAACATGTGGGAAATATTTCAGACAAAAAAGTCACTTCATTATTCACATGAGAATCCACACTGGTGAGAAGCCCTATGAATGTAAAACATGTGGGAAACATTTCAGAGAGAAAAGGACCTTTATTGATCACATGAGAATCCACACTGGTGAGAAGCCTTATGGCTGTAAAACATGTGGGAAACAATTCATACAAAAATCTGATTTGAAAAGACACATGAGAATCCACACTGGTGAGAAGCCCTATGAATGTAAAACATGTGGGAAACAATTCATACAAAAATCTGATTTGAATGTCCACATGAGAATCCACAATGATGGTTAAGCCTCATGATTGTCAAACATTTGGTGAACAATTCACACAAAATTCTAATTTGTAAAGGCACATGATAATAAAAACGGGAAAAACCTTTCAGCTACGCCAATGTTTTGAAACGCCACATGAAATGTGTCCACCCTGGGGGGAAGGCCTCCCTTTGACAGATCTGTGAAAAAATATATTTAGTATATGAACGGACAATTTTTGGACATTTTTGTAAGATGGAGCACATTGAGTTGGTCTCTTTCAGAAGGATTTCTGAGAATTGAACTTTGTCTTCAGGAACCTGTTATGTAGAAATATTTGTTCTTGAATGTTGATTGTGTTGAATACTTTATTCATGACTATCATTCTGTAAGAATATATTAAAAATCACTTTGTTTTCTGACTGCAGAGAAATTATTGAAAGTAGTCAGCAACCAGAAATGGAAGTTGTTGCAAAGGACATTCTTTTAAAGGTCCCATATTATGAAAACTCACTTTTCCCATGTTTCTACACTATTATGGTGATTTTGGGTCCTTATCAACCCGAAAACAGCTAAAAGAAAAAGAAAGTTAAAGTTAGACAATAGAAATGATAAAACCAGGGTTTACACAGTACTGACGGATGCTACCTCAGTGATTCCAGATATTAAGCAGCATATTGCATCATTGATGCTGGAGAGACTGTGTCTCTCGGCTGGCCTGGGAACGCCTCGGGGTCCCCCCGGAAGAGCTGGAAGAAGTGGCCGGGGAGAGGGAAGTCTGGGCTTCCCTGCTTGGGCTGCTGCCCCTGCGACCCCCCCGGATAAGCGGTTAGAAGATGGATGGAGATCCTTTCAATGCACCAGCTCCAACTGGTTTCAGCGGTGCAGAGGAGGACCAGTTCATTGACACGACGTCTGACTCCGCATTGAGACTGAGCTTCACATCACAGTATCATGCTTCAAACCCCTCTTCGAAAAGCTGTGCACTGAAAAATGTGCTCGTTGTAGCCATTAATCCTGACTTGTTGTTTGTTTTATTGTTTTATTCATTTTTATTTTATAACTTAAAACGTTTTATATATTATGCTCCTGAGTTAATGTTGCTGATAAATTTGTATTGATTATTTATTGATTTTATTTAATTTTATTTTTCAGTATCAAAAGGTTCAGTTGGTCGAACATTTTTTGTAGTTTAAATAAAGATTTAATTATTATTACGTTTTTTCTGTTACAGACTAAAACAATGTTAATAAAGTTATTCTTTGTTGTAAGTTGATGTATATTTCTTTCTTTCTTTTTCTTTGTTAATAAAGATACAATGTTATTCAGAGGTATACTTATAACAATTTTATAGACAAATTATATTATTTATCGTCGCGGTGGAGAGGGTGTGGGGTGCTTTCTTTTTCCTCGGGGGGGCACTGTTGTGTGGGTGTGTCTTGATCTGCAGTGTCATTCTTGTAGCTACATTGTTCTACCAGCAGGGGGCAGAGTGATTCCATTTTAGACAGCGAGCACGAGGAAGAAGGAATTCCGGTTTTGGACTGACAAATAAGATAAAAGCTGTCTCATCATTTCAAGATGAACAACACAGACTTGCGTAAATCTGGAACAAGTACCGTACCAAGATGGCGCCGCCGTAACGGAAACAGTCCCTGTTGACCCTGCGGTGAGTCACCGCAAACTCCGCCTTCATGTGCGTTTACAGTTGTTCGTGCTTCATCACAGCAAAATGACGTGCGTGTTATTTTTTCTGCTTCTGTTCGTTCACCTTTCCTCACCAGGTAAGGTTGCTATTTAAATGTATTTAAACTTTATCCGAGTCGGTGTGGAGCCGACACGAGTTTTGACTTGCGCGTAAACGCGCCCACTGAACTGAAAACCATATTTGGATGTGAAATCATCCAGGCAGCCTCCGTTGGATATTATGGGCTGCCGACATCATTTTAGAAGCTTGAATAAACATCGCGTCGTAAATGGACAACTTTCAAACGCACACTGCGCCCGTTCGCTCAGACTGACGCCCCGGGGAACGAGCAGCGTCCCGCGTGCAGCGAGACGTTCATGCCGGGGATGAGGAGACGCCTCATGTAATAGCACCTCATTATGTAATAACGCCTATGTAATAACGCCTATGTAATAGCACCGCATTATGTGCACATGTAATACATTTTTACATCATTATGTAATAACGCCGAATTGTTTAATAACTTGCTGCATTTTTCTGTTATTCGTGTTAAATGATGGAATCAGTTGAAAGTCAAATTTAAATTATGCTGAGTTTTAGAAAAACTATAATTCTCAAATGCCATAAAGGCATGTAAGTGATTTATGACTGTAGTTTAATTATTGTTCATTTTGCTGTAGATTCAGGTCATTCGATTTAAAGAATGGGAGTAGGAGAAGCAGAAATACGTTTTTGACTTCAGCTTCTTCTTTTTTCCCTAAAAATGTGTGTAAATTGTATATCCTTCATATGTATGTGTTTTGTATTGAACCAGAAAAAAACAGCCCCCCCCCCCCCCCCCAACTGCTCCGGGTGCGCCGATCATGGCGGCACATTCACCTTATTCCCTCTGCATGTGTGTGTTTCAAGGGGTGTAAACATAATTTTGTGTGCTTGCACTGTAACAAAAAGTTTTCTTTCTTATCTGATGCAAATATGTGTGTTTACATAGTGAGCACATGTTTACATTGTGTTTGGAGTATTTAGTTTATATTTTTTTACTTTGCATATAGTAAATGCAGGACATTCCTTGTTTCAGCTTCCTGACAGTTTACTTTTAGTATTTCCTTTTTACATAACGTCAGTCACTGCTAGAGTTCTATGCAATTTTTATTCTTATAGTGATTGTGACCGTCACCTGCCCTCTTGGCGGACTAGCCTATTCCTATTTTATTGATTTTATTACCTGCTTACCGCCGTAGAGGGCTGTGCACACCGCAGTGAACATACAACATGGACAAACAAAAAGTGACAAATACACAGTGTTCTGAGAAGAAAGTGCAATGGATTTATTTGTGCCCCTTAATTCTACCCCTTCCATCCAATCATCACCAAGAGTTGTCCCAATACACCAGGTTCACATCAGTCTCTAGAGGAAAGTATGGATCACCAAGTTCTCAGATCTGAGGAAAAAGAGAGAGAGCATAGTGAGAGCCACAAACACTGACCCAGCAACCTCCACTAACTCAGAGATCTGTGTGCGGGGTTGACTGTCTAAACGAGTTTTGATAGGTGCTGGAGTGGTGGATCTGGCATGCGTGAAACCTCCACCTAAGAACGGGGCAGCCATCCCGGACCCAACAATGGCAACATGAGCCCCCAGATCACCCCAAGCAGCCACAGCAACCCAAGAACGACCACCATGGCCCCACCAGAGCCACACGCAGAAGAACCAGTCCAGGGCCCGGGGGCGACTTACACCAACACAGCCGACGAAACCTAGGTCAGCGCAGCGGCACGGGGCACAGCGGGCCGGCCTGGCGCCCCACCAGCACCCAACACCACGCCCCCCACAACCACCCGCCCCCTCACAGCACCCTCCACCCATCCCACACACCCCCCCACAGTCCCCCAGCCCCCCCCACGGCCCAGCCCCCCACCCCCCACCACCGCCCCCATCCCCACCCCCCACCCCCACCGCACCCCTCCCCCCCCACCACCCCACCCCACCGCCGAGCTCGGGCAGCCCCCCAACCCAGCGAACCAGCGTCTAGGGAACGGGAGTAGACAGTGCAGGGGCTCCAGCCCTATCCGACCCTATACAGCCATTTGGGAGGAGAGTATTATTCCCTGGGATGGAGAGTAGGGAGCAAGAGGCCGGACCACTGTCCCACCCCAGGCCCAGCCCGCTAAGGCCCCACATGCCGCGCCAAGGCCAAAAATAAATAAATTGATTGTGACCCTCCCCCCCATACCCTGTCTACATGGCTCCCCAGATCCCAGACTGGGGAACCCTCCCAACACCGTGAATGTGTGGACACCCAGGTGCTATATACACATGTATGTAGTGCGTTAAAATTTGGGGCAGGAGGGGCCAGACGGGGGATGCGGAGGAGGGCAACGGCACACTCCTGCCCTGCGCCCTCCCTCTTATCTCCCCGCCTAGCACCCACGTAACCCCATGTGGTGCATTAAAATGGGGGGGGGGGGTTGCAGAGGGACGCTTGGTGAACGCCCCCCAGCACCAGGCCCCCCAGGTGCATGTACCCTTTGTGTATATTTACAAATGTGTTGTGCTAAGGTGGTGAGTTAAGAGGCGCAGCACATGAGGCCCCAGCCAACCAGGCGGGGGGAGGAGGGAGCCCGACCCCAGTCCCCAGCCTCACCCATCCCACCCACAGGTGTCAGAGGGCCCAACCATGCACAGGGCCTGGATCGAGCGCCGCCCCCGACGCATCCCACCCATCCCCCATAATCAAGCCCCCAGGAAGGAGGGAGCCGCGAGGCCCCGGCGGGAGGCAGGATGCCGGAAGAGGAGATGCGGGGAGAGAGGGGAAGGGGGAGACCACCAGGGGAGAGAAAGGGAGGCGAAGGAGAAGGGAGAGGGGCGAGGGGGAGGCAGGACAGGAGACGGGACCAAGGAGAAGAGGGCGAGCGGGGGATGGGGAGGGTGGAGGAGAGAGGTCAGGGAGGAGGGAGGGGAGGTGAGGGGGCCATGGCCAAGCCAGGTCACCAGCCGGACCCGGGCCGCTACTACCAGCAGAGGAGTGACAGACTGCTCCAGCTCAGTGCCATCCCGAACGCATAGGCCAGCACCCCCGCATGGCGACCTAGCGGAACACCGGCGGCCGCCCGAGAAGCATGCGCCACCCAGCAGAGACCCGAGGAGCTGGGTTGCACATATCAAGCCACGGGGACAGCCCCTGAAGAGTTAGCCCAGCATGCCAACAGCCCCAGAGATCAACCATCCTTGTGTGAAGAACATTGAGCTGGAGACTGGAGCTGAAACATAGAAAGTTAGAATGGCTGGGCGGCGATGTATTTCTGAGGTCCACTCGGTCCTGGATACAGAAACCGGGTTCCTAAATGAAAACAGAAACAAGATGAGTCATGCCAAAAACAAATTGGAAGCAGCATTACCATTTACATCGTTGTGGTGGCTTTCGCTAGCAGGCAGAATCAGGTTGCAATATTTATATTTAATGATTTAATAAAAGGAGACCAACTTTCTGTAAAATATTTCAAATATTTTTTATTTATTTTTTTGGAAGCAGAGATTTTTGTCGGCTGTGTTGGTGTAAGTCGCCCCCGGGCCCTGGACTGGTTCTTCTGCGTGTGGCTCTGGTGGGGCCATGGTGGTCGTTCTTGGGTTGCTGTGGCTGCTTGGGGTGATCTGGGGGCTCATGTTGCCATTGTTGGGTCTGGGATGGCTGCCCCGTTCTTAGGTGGAGGTTTCACGCATGCCAGATCCACCACTCCAGCACCTATCAAAACTCGTTTAGAGAGTCAACCCCGCACACAGATCTCTGAGTTAGTGGAGGTTGCTGGGTCAGTGTTTGTGGCTCTCACTATGCTCTCTCTCTTTTTCCTCAGATCTGAGAACTTGGTGATCCATACTTTCCTCTAGAGACGAATGTGAACCTGGTGTATTGGGACAACAAATACTTTTAGTATTTCCTGATTACGATCCATCTCTTCATGCTCCAGGTTTCTCTGGAATTACACTAGGGGTTCGGTTTGGTCCACTTGCGTACTGTTTCGGTTTTTCGGTTTTAGAATTTTTTTCTCATTATATTTATTACTAGCGCGATCTAAGTGCTCCGTGCGGAACCAAAGTTCTGGGAGAGTTTCTGCACGGATGCCTCTGAGTGTTGGACAATATTGACTGATTGGAAGAGGCGCTGGAAGCTCGCAGGTGTGCACACATAGCAAAACTAGCAAAGCATTAGCTCTGTATTCCAGCTAGCTCTGCAGCTAGCATCTTGCCATCGTTACCACTCACTTCTTTTGGATCCATCACTAATAAGAAATACTCACAGATACAAAATCACGCAAATAATGGAAACACAGCACAGGAGACGAGTACCCAAGGCGGTGAATACCTGAACTGAACGAGTGAAGCGCGCTCGCAGCGCTCGGCCATTTAGCGGCAACATCTGGAAGTTGCTCGCGTCTCAAATTTATTCTCGTGTCTCAAAGCTAAATTTTGCTCGGAACACTCGTATGTCGAGGTATTACTGTATTTCTTTGGAACGTGGATGATGCTGTGCATAATACTGAATGTATAACCCTTGTTTGTTCTGCAGTCAAACATTCCCTCAAGTATTTCTTCACGGCTTCTTCTGGAATCCCAAACTTCCCAGAGTACGCGGTAGCGGTACTGGTTGACGATGTCCTGGTGGGTTACTGTGACAACAACATAAAGACGGTGGAGATCAAACACGACTGGGTCAATGCGTTATTCAAGAAGGAGCCTCATCATCTGATGCTGTATCGACAAGAATGTTTCGAGAATGGACCCAACTACTTCAGGAACACGTTGAATACTCTGAATCAGCGCTACAACCAAACCGGAGGTACATGTTACGTCTTACATTTATAAGCCAATCGCATTTTAGTTGACCTTTGGTGACCTTTCATTGACTCCACCATAAGTGCATTTCTTCATGGTGGTCCGACGGTGCAGGCGACTTGTATCCGACTCTCTGGTGTGGGTCAGCCGTGACATCGTGTGACTCATCAGCCCCGCCCTGTGAGAAATAAATCAAAGCTCAGATAAAGCTCAAACTCAAACACACGCACTCGCACTTTCGTTCTTCCTCTACGTGATTAGACACGTTTATGTTTAGCTTCCTGAATGATATTTTTACATTTACTTGACACTGGTGGTGTCCAGCCCTCTTTTTGAAATAATAGTTTAACCCTTTAAAGCCCGCACCATGAAGTAATCGTTAGAACACTCTAATGTCTGGAAATTTGTAAAAACAAACAAACAAACATAAATGTTTATATAACTGCTCTACTACTGCTCTAACTTTTGCAAAATCCGGATTTTCTTTTCATGTAAAATGCAGATGCATGTGTTTGGCTTGTATCTATCAGCTTTTTTGGGGGAAAGGAAAATCAAACTTTTGGAAATAAAGGGTTAAGAATGAGAGAGGGAACATGGAGATGAGCGATAAAGGACCACCTTGTTGCTGAGAGCTCTGCCCTATGCGCACAGTTGCACACACGCACACACACACACACACACACACACACTACCGAACACTGAAGCTGTCTATATTTAAACCGGTCAGATTACAGTAGATTGATTTTGCAACAAATTAAAATTCAACGAGGCGTTTTATTTGGATTCAGGCGCACATTCAGTAAAACATTTCCGTCCATAACGTCCAAACTTCATCGCGGGTTCATGGTCGTCATCTTGCAAACGGCACCGCGAGCTGAGCCACGCGAGCTACGAGTACACAGGAGGACTGCACTCAATATCTGTCCTTGAAGTACTATTACACTAAAAACTTTTAGCACTTTCTCATCATGATTGTTTCGCAAAGACTATCAGTTACATTTCATTAATATCAATTGGAGCTACGTGAGATGGTATAAAATAAATGGTCTACTACTTACATTATGTTAAGTACACTATTTAATGAAGAGACAAATTGTTTACTGTCATTTGTATTTGGATATTTTAGCAGAAAATATTGTTTTAAGGAAGACTGTTTTTTCATGTAATATATATGGCTAAATCAAAAGACTGTAGCTACCTAAAGAAGGATCTTTACCCGGTTTACAACCCCCCGCTGTGAATTACGCGATGCGCGGCATTTTCAAGATTTCTGAGAGTCTCTGTTTTCTGTCTCTTTGTCTCAGGTGGCCACGTTTTACAAAGGATGAATGGCTGCGAGTGGGACGATGAGACTAATGTGAAAAAAGGTTTTAATCAGTATGGCTACGATGGAGAAGACTTGATATCATTCGATATGGACACATTTACGTGGGTCACTCCGCAGTCGAAGGCCGTGTCCACCAAAGACAAATGGAATGCCGACCGGCCGAGAATAAAACACAATGAGAAATTCCTCACTCAGACTTTGCCCGGTTGGCTGGAGAAGTATGTGGACTATGGCAAGAGCACGCTCCTGAGAAGAGGTAAATTAACATGATGGCGTCTTCTTTTTCTGTTTCTGAGTTTATTCCTAATCCTTCTTGGGTTAGGAATCCTAATCCTGAGTCCCAACACTGTGTACCTACTGTTGAACAATCATTGACAGATATGAGCATGATTGTCAAGCAAACATGGTGAGCTATTGAAAGGGGTAAGGCTGCGTTTACATGGACAAAATGTCTTTAATCCGATCAGAGTTTGGAGTCAAATTATGGCCGGATGCACTGTGTTCATGGGCCCTAAAAATATTGATCCGATTAGGACTTGCGTGTTCATGCGTCACACTTTCGATCGGAAGAATTATTTTGACATGCGCAATTTTACCAAATATATCGGAAATAGTAGAAGAAGAAGAAGCCATAGCGACTTCTGTTGTAAACAAAACATCGAATCGAATCGCTGATGTCGTGCAGTAAGGACGGCTTGTACCGAAACGTCGGAATACGTGTTTCCATGCGCCCTGATCGGATTATTATTGAATGGTATAAAAAAAAACATCCCTCTCGATCGGAATAAAATGTTGACCGGAATGAGCTTGATTAGGTCAGACTAATCTGATTTGGGTGTGTACATGAAGCATTTTTATTCCGATCAGGCTTTTAATCCGATTAAACTTGTCCATGTAAACGCAGCCAGTGTTCTTGATATGAAGTAACAGAGAAACTCCTGTTCATAGTTTTTAAAGTTTTTCACGCTCTCTTTGGTTGCTTCTCTTGCTTTTTCACCATGTGCCTTTTCTATTCAGCATTCCTCATGATTCGCTGCTTCCCTTGATGCCCTTTCATTTATTCATTTTGACAACCGCTTTTATCCGCAACCGGATCGCAGGTAGCGCTGGAGCCCGTCCCAGCGGTCTTTGGGCGAGACCCTTACGCCATGTCTCCCTCTCACTCCGTCTTTCCAGAGCTCCCCTCAATGTTTCTCCTCCAGAAGACTCCCTCCTCTCCGGTCACCTGCCACGCTACAGGTTTTTATCCTCGTGGTGCGACGCTCACTTGGAGGAAAGATGAAAAAATGCTTCGTGAGAAAGTGGTCCACAGAGAGATCCTCCCCAACCACGACGACACCTTCCAGATGAGTGTTGACCTGAAACTGTCATCGGTGGCACCTGAAGACTGGACGAGATACGACTGTGTGTTCAAGCTCTCTGGTGTGGAGGACGGCGTCATAATCATCCGACTGGACAAAGACAAGATCATAACCAACTGGAGTAAGACTGAGATTCGTCCGTTGTGATTGTGTCTGTTTTTATTTCCATCTACAATCGTTGGCTCAAAATCTATTTGTGCTTAAGTCACTAGAAAAGCACTCAGAGTGCAGACCTCTGCCAAGCAGCTCATTTCCCTCCTAATGCTTCAGATTCATTGACCTTTCTGTAAAACACGGCCACATGACTTAGTAGGCCAATCACGACACTACACTCCGTGTCTGTTTGACACGTGTGAGCATACGTTTTCGAGCATACGTTTTGATTAGCATGGTGAAACATTACCCCGAACGACAGGAAGGAGGTGTACGGTTTATGCCCTTCCCCAAAACGTTAAACTACTATGAGAAATGTCTGCGTTTGTGGAGGACCACACGAGCAGTTGAAAGAATTAAGAAAGTGGAATGAAAAATACAAACTTTAATCTATGCAGAAGTAATGAACAACTACTAAAGTGACGGGATCAATGCAGCGTTAGGGACTAATTCACTGTCTCGTATTTCATGTGGTTAACCTAATATTTAGGTCTCTGTTACATGCTAACGGCGAATGGCTACTGCAGCTAGCTTTAGCCTCCCACGTTACTGAAAACATTTAACTTTTTATTTTATTTACTTGAATAACGGCACTTTTACTGTGAACACAAACCTCCGTGGTGACAACTCTAATTAGCTGATTTGCACCTGACTTCGAGCTTATCGGTGGGATGTTTGTATTACTCTGCATGGTTATTGAATAACTATATATATAAAAAAAACACCCATAAAATCCGAGTGGAAAAAGGCTTCACTGAAATATGTGAAGCCCGTCTGTTTATTCCTGAGCGAAATGTTGTTATCCTTGAAAAACAGGAAAGAGAAATCACCAGGGAGATCTGTCAGCTTGTCTTACTTAATGCATTTTTGTCCATTTTGCTCAAATATTGTCTGATTGCACTCTGTCATATTAGGGGGGGGTCATGGAAAGGTAAATTGCTTCTTTGCAATGACTGTAAAATCAATAAACTATTGATCTTTCTAAATTGACTCATGTGGCAGCTCACGGTTGCCCATCCCTGAACTAGTCCTTACAAATTCCAGAGCAAACAAAAAAACAACCTGAATCTTAAAATGTTTATAGACAAAGGATTAAAAGAAAAGGCCAGCCAGATCTGAAAAATCACAGTGAATTTCTTGCTCCTCAATACATTTATGGGTCTGCACAAAACAGAGTTGCAGATTTCTCCTGAATGCCTGGAGAAGATTCCCAGTGAGCAAAATTCTGTTAAAAGTACTTAGATTTTGGACATCTGGAATGGTTTTAGGATATCTCTGATGCACAGTGGTTATACTAGATAACATACATTCAAGTAAATGCGTGTATGAATAGATAATTGATTTGATAGATCAACGTATATTTTAACCGACTGTTCTTTCGTCATTTTCTTCCAACAGAAGATGCCAATGCGAACGTGGTCCTTATCGTTGCTGGGGTGGTCGTCATCGCCATCCTCATTGTCGCTTTTGGGTTACTGTACTTACTTTACAAAAGGAGAAAGGTAAGAGGGAAAAATGTAACTCGTCCCTGAAGAATTCCTGTCAGGGACGCTACAGAGCGGTTCAGCCCCCCCAGCCTGACAAAGCAAAATGTCTTCAGTGATCGCTGGTGCTGCGATGAGCGACTGCAGCACATGCAGTTCGGAATGGATTCACGTTATGATTTTGATTGAGTTTAGCCATGCTAAAAGTAAAACTTTTTTTTTTACTGTATTTTATTTTAATGCAGAAAAAGGAGCCTTACACATACTGTATTGTTCGCTGTACCTATAGATCATGAAGGTTCAATACAGAGTGGTTGACACTCTGTATTGAGCCCACACATCCAAATAAATAAAACCTGAGACAAAGACGCAGGAAAAAGTGTTGAACACAGGAAGAAATGGAAGTGCAAAAAGCCCAACATAACTTTAGACACTCCTGTGAAGTACTGAGAGAATATATTCCGGTCAGATGAGAGCAGAACTGAACTTTTTGGATGCCGTAACCATGTATGGAGGTCAAATACTTCACCCCAAAAACACCATAGCAACAGTGAAGTTTGGGAACGCCATGGTGTGGGGCTGCCATCAGCACACGACAGGGGCAAACTTCCTGTAATTGAAGGTAGAATGTACAAAGACATTATTGATAGAAATCGAATCCCATCAACCAAGAAGGTGAAGATGAAACAAGGGATGATCCCAAACACACAAGCCAAGGAAACTTTCAGAGAAATAATACAATGCTGCTAAAATGGCCCAGCCAATCACCTGAATTGAATCTAATAGAGAATCTGTGAAAAGATCTAAAGATCAGCGTTAATAGAAGAAGTGTTATGAACCTGCACTTTACTTTTGTGTGCTTCTGAGCCATTGACCACATTTGCCTCCCTCATGCTACTCAGGTGCAGCCGAAGACGAACCAGCAAGATTCCAATACGCCACACCTGAAAGTCCCCACCAATCACCAGCAGCCTCTCCTTAAAACTCCTTAAAACCTGACTCGACCTGCTGTTCCCAGCCAGGTGATGTTCCGTTCCCTTCTGTGTCCTCCCGTTTTGCTCCTGCAATTGTTGTCTCCGGCTGGCTCGTCTTCAGAGCGTGTAGCTCTTTGCGTATTGAATGTTGTGTTTTTTAGGCCTTTTTCTTACGACCCGTCTCGTTGGGCAAAGAGAATTAGCACAAAATAACCCCGATGGCCGACGGGTAAAATAAATTTTATTCACCACCCAGAAATTTGGGAAAAGGTTAACAGAAATTCAACGTTGCAACAAACAAATCAAGAGGGAGCAACCGTGGGTATAACCGTTTAATGCCGAGGCAACAGTCTCAGCAGGGACTTTCGGACTTCCCTCTCCCCAGCCACCTCCTCCAGCTCTTCCAGGGGGATCCTGAGGTGTCCTGGGTCTTCCCCGAGGCCTGCTCCTAGTGGGACATGTGGGGAACACCTCCCCAGGAAAGCGTCCAGGGGGCATTCGAAATAAATGCCCCAGCCATCTCAGCTGACTCCAGTCGGAGGAGGAGCAGCGGCTCTACTCCGAGTTCCTCCCTGGTGACTGAGCTCCTCACCCCGTTTCTCAGGATGTCTCCAGGCACCCTGCAGAAGACACTCATGTTGGCCGCTTTATCCGGGATCTTGTCATCGCACTAACCACTACGCCAGAGGTAGTGGTTAACCGTTAGTTGTGCCACCCCACAACTTGTAATAACTACAAAACAATTATTACAGAAGTAGCTACTCAGGTTGTGGCCTCAATAATTCCTTCTGTCCTTCATGTTCACATTTTTTACTTTTGAAAGATGTTTGTGTTTGACATGTTGAAACAATAAAGCCTGATTGTGTGTAAAGAGGCAGGACAGGATTAGATGTTTATGACCCCAACAGCACATTCGAAAAATGTCAACAGCTTGTCTTTGAATCCAGGTTCTTGGTCTCGATGTGCCGACGCAGCTTTGAAGGCTCGTTTGCTAGATTTCTCCACATTTTACGCAGAGCAGACTTACTGCGGCATCCGCTGGAGATAACCGCGTGTTTTCAGCATGACTCTTGTTGTTGCCTGTTAAAAGAAGCTTTCTTTTTTTGGAGGTTGTCGGCTACTCCTCTTTCTCCTCAGCTGTAAAGAAGCTCTCCAAATATTCATTCATTATTTTCTTTTTTTTACGAATTTTCACGTGACCAAGATTCACAGGGGATAATTAAATCTGGTCGTTTTTCAAGATGAAACGCATGTCAGACTCTAATAATCAATTAAATTGAATTTTTTTAAATTATTGACTCTTTCTGTGCTGTCTGTGTTTTGATGCGTATGTATGTCAGTGTGTTTTATGGTCTGAGTTGCAGTGAATGTGTATTTTCACACATTACCGCTAGAGGGAAGCATAAACCTAACATTCTCCAGGTTTGACAGAAGTCGCCACAGAGGCAGACCTTGATCACACGTTTCATTTGTTTGGCTTTCTTATTTTAATTAAAGCCGGTTGTTTGCAGAAAATCAGCAAGTCCAACCTAAGGTCTGGATCTGAGCACTTCCGTCTGTGCAGCAGTTTAAAACGGAATGAATGAAACAGAGCATGATGCTGCGCCATCGTAAAGATGATGTCAGTGGAGACCTTTTTTGGTTGACTGTTTGAATTTCATGATAGAATTTATGGTCATTTTTATTATTAATGTCCATAAGTTCCTTTTGCCTTTTTGGACAAACAGAAGACAATGCTTTTTGGTAACAATCATCAAAGATTGGTGTGACATAGCGAGATAGAAAGTCTGTTTGTCTTCCAATTCCCATCTTGTTGAAATACCTGGGGCCATGGACCTGGACATCAAAATGGTTGGACCTTCAAGTAGGATACTGGTCTGAACCTCACATCAAAGTCCACCCAAAAAGGGTTGAAAGCTCATAAAATACAGGTTTTGCCGTGGCCGTCTTAGTCACCTGATCTACAAGCGTCTGCGCAGTGTGATGAAGAAGAGGCCACAAAGTTGGAGAATTTCTGTATGGAGGGATGTTCCCGGATTGCTCTCCATCATATCCACAAACTCATTACATTCTACATGTGACCCTGGGCTGGTGACGCATCCAGGGTGTATCCCACCTCTACCGTGACGGCGTGACCTGTACTTCGGATGAGCGGCCGAAGATGGGGTGACGTCTCATCTTCAGGAAGATGAATGAATGATGCTTTGCATATTAAATGTATATATTAACAGAAATAGCAGTGAGAAGACGGCTCTCAGGAGGGAGCAGACACAGTCACAGGATGCAGAAGTGTAGACATCTGATGAAACGTTTCTGGAAAACCTGCCTTGCTCCGGATGTGGAGTGTTTAAGATGTCGCAGAAAGGGAAAAAGAAATGCCGGTCAAGTGTTTCATGACATCACAGAAGCAGAGAGAGGGCGTAAAGAGGAGGATGTTGCTTTGTTAGGAGACATGTGGTCAGAAGGGGGGGGGGGGGGTGTTGCATCTGAATGGGGGAACAGCCGGACACTCGCATGGGTCCAGCTTGCCCACACGGTTCAAGCCTCGTATCCCACAGTCTTTTCTGGCTTATGGAAATTTAAGGAGTTTCACAAAATGGAGTTGGAACCAGGGAATGTTCCATATTCTGTCATCTCCACGTCCCTTCCTGCGTGTGACAAGGTGAGAGCACAGCTGGAACTTGAGACTGGAGGCTATGGGTGTGACATTTGACGTGACTCCTCCCCCTCTGTGGTGTTTTGACATGTTTGTAGCACTCAGCCTGACAAAATGCTGCAAACACATCTGAATTAGTAGCTATGGAGTGACCCTCTCTCGCTCTCTGTCTCTCTCAACCCAGCCAGTCCAGACAGATGGCTGTCCACTATGAGTCTTAGGTTCTGTCCAAGGTTTCTGCCTGTTAAAGGGAAGTTTTTCCTTGCCTCCATTGCCAAAGTGCTTTCTCTTGTGGGTCAAGTTGGGTTCTGTCTTTCCCTGCTACTCCTGTAAAGTGCCTTGAGATGACTTTCTGTTGTGATCTGGCGCTATAGAAATAAAACTGAATTGAACCACCTGCAAGTCCAAGGGGTTTCCAAAGGAGGATGGAACTTCTGAAAAATCCTGAACTTCTGAGAGAGCGTTAACCCCATTTGACCCAGAAGCACCTGCGATTCGAGCTGCAGGTCGTAAACGTTATGGAGAAAACATACAGCAACATAATGACAGACGACAGTCATTGTGATATTCAGATTCATTTATTTGTAACCGTAACTGTTTGCCTGGTTCCCCCCCCCCCTATTTGTTGTTGTTTTTTAGGAGGGGGGGGGCTAGTATTCAAACATTTGAACCCTGGACTTTGCTCACCGTATGTTTCTGTCTTTTCTGAGGCCTGAGGTTTATATTGATGCGCACTGAATACATTTTACATAGTGATTCACGAGTTGAGACGGTAATTTAGAGTGTCCAGTTCAGAGTTAAGCAGTGTTCTAAAATGCAGTCCAAACTCCTCATAATGACATTTCTTTTTCTTTTCTTTTTTTAGAGAAACATCCTCTTCCCTGTAGTGACAGATGTCAGATGCACACAGACAGACAGACAGACATTTAAATTAATCAATATCCCAGTCACGGAATAAAGTCTACCTCAAGTTCACACGTTCTCACGGCATTTGGAACCGGCTGCTCATTTTGTCCAGGGCAACTCCGCTGACCCCTGAGCCACCGCCAGGGATTGTCCTGATGCAAATCAGGAGGGGGAACCAATTCATTGTCGCACAATTCGATTAGACATCCGCATATTGAGCAGAGCCTATGAAAATTTGCCAATACCTCCCCTCCCTCTCCCCACTAACACCCCACATTCTGTGGGGCCCCCCAGAGGGATGGCTCCCCATGACCCCCGGGGTGGCCTGTGTCCCAGCACCCCACTCTCCCTCTGCCTCCCCCTCCTGTCCCCTCCTAGCCCTGTCAAACCTAGCGACAATACGTGACCCCGCCCCAGAGACGGGATGATTGGAGTTCAAGGTAATGTTCCGTCAATCTGTCTGTCTGTCTGTCTGTCTGTCTGTCTGCAGGCACCCCTGTCCGGCTGTGGCCGATAATCACATGCACCGCTCTATTTAACCCTTATAAGGTATTCGGGTCTGTGGGACCCGTTTTCAGCTTTTATCTTAAGAAAAATGATACAAATAATTATTTTTCCAACCTAATATTTATTGGCCTTGGCTCATTTTTTGTGAGGAACATAAATCAGAAAAACATTTCAATGATACAGAACTTGTGGAAAACCCAAAGGAAAAGTTTCATTCGTTATCTTTGTCTCTGCGTCCTGTGGGTCCAGACCTAACAGTGTCACTCCACACCTTGCATGTCAGAATCAGAATCAGAATCAGAATCAGAAGTAGTTTATTGCCATTGTCTGTCTCAAACAGATGCTGCAGGACAGCGTCCCTCTTTTCTGTCTCAAACAGATGCTGCAGGACAGCGTCCCTCTTTTCTGTCTCAAACAGGTGCTGCAGGACAGCGTCCCTCATTTCTGTCTCAAACAGATGCTGCAGGACAGCGTCCCTCATTTCTGTCTCAAACAGATGCTGCAGGACAGCGTCCCTCATTTCTGTCTCAAACAGATGCTGCAGGACAGCGTCCCTCTTTTCTGTCTCAAACAGCTCTGCCAGAAACACTCCAAACTCCAAACTCAGTGGGCTGGGAAGCGGAGAAGTTCACCGGTTTGAGTCCCAGCCCAGACTAAATGTGGAGTGTGGGCTGGTGGCTGGAGAGTGGCCAGTCTGCCTCTAGAGCACTGCCGAGGTGCCCTTGAGCAAGGCACCGTCTCCCTCATCTACTCCAGGCGCGCTGATCATGGCGGCGCCTTCACCCTATTTCCTCTCCGCATGCATGTGTGTGGTTGTTTCGAGGGGCCCGTGTAAATCCAATTTCAGAAACGCTCTAAACCCAGAAGAAAAAACTACGTTCATAGCGAGCACGGTCAAGTTTATGCGCCTGGAGTAGCTTTCCCCGCTCATTGTGTTAGCTCTTTGTGTTGCATTCACATGCACAGAATAATTTCTGTATGATAGGCTGACTGATGAGATGTACCTACATCCATAGTTACCTATAGTTAACTAATGCGTTCGGGTTAAAGACATCTGAACAGATCCGAAGCTAGAGCTTAAAACACACGCCAGGGCTCGTGCGCGTTCATCATTCAACGTGTGTTTGTATGTGTGCTGAGCTTCTGATCACTTTGAAGCTCGGCTTTCTGATTCTTGGCAGGGAGTGCGCGTCAGCAGCACTTACAATTAAATGAAACTGCTTTTGGTCACTTTCCCAGAGTGCACTGGGAAGGAGGAGGACAGAGAATCTCTCTGTCAAATCGCCACGGCTTGGGATGCGAGGAGATTGCTGGGAATATCAATAATCACTCGAACCAAGGATGAGCCGGTGCCTGTTTTTGGTGCAAGCCAACCACCTCAGGAGCAGTTCAAGAGAAATTACAGAGCCGTCCTTCCTTCTTTTGAAGCCTCTGCCAAGACAATGCATGAACTTGTATCTCTGCACAATGACAACGACGGCGCATATTTAAATCATGTTATTAATTTTTACAGCGAGAATAAGTGTTATTAAAGTTTTAGCTTACAGAGACTTTCAGTGTAAACAGCGGGAATAAATAAAACGCACTGCGCCACACATGCTGAATGTTTGTTTTTTGGGTGTTCTTTTGTCTTTAAAATAGGTTTACTGTCGTCTTCAGCTGGTTAAGAACAAAGACTAAATGTCATTTGGCTGTAAATCTCGGAAATTCTTTTGTGCGCTACATTTTTTTGATCTGACTTTCCACCGTCAGCGGGGTAAACACATAAAGGCTGAATTTTCATTCTTGGCTGAACTTGTACATATTATGAGTATTTTTAATTTATTGTTATTTTGCATCAATGGAGTAATTTATTTTTATTTTATTGGTATTGTTAAATGTCGATAATTTGTGTATTTATTTCAACGGAAACAAGACCGCAAGGGCTTTTTTGAAATGCTCCTCTTAGACAGGATGCTTGACTGTACTTGTACTGTAATACATGCTACTGTTTGTCTGTACTTGTACTCTAACATTCTATCCAATAAATATATTCATCATCATCATCAACTTTTATCTTATTTTGATAATGACTGACTTTAATCAGTTAAAAACAACCGTATCAACATGAAAGCAAGCGCAAGGTGAATAAAATGTGCTTGAGAGAGATACGGATTTCATTTTCCTTTTCCTTTGTCTGATTCTCTGAGCTGGAGATGAGTGGAATGAACCGCTGTTGCTTGGCCCTTTGTTTCTTCTGGGTAGCCCTCATCTGGCTAACGTGCCGGCCGCACAGACGGATGCACACGGGCCCGCATCCGTCCGCATCCTTTCACGCATTTGCGTGTACTTTGACCAGAGTCGATTGTGTGTGCGATTTGGCACCAGTAGGCGTGAGGCCGAATGCAGACAAGCCTCCCAAAGCTTGGACATTGTGCCGGCCCCCTTTCTGTGGACCCCCAGCCCTTCTCACTCCCCCTTCATCCCCTACAGACCCCTCCTCTTTCATCTCACCGCCCCAGTTCAATGTTAATGTCCAGTGGTGTCCACTCGTCAGACGTCTCGCTCCGGAGCAGAAACCCCAAGAAGAAAGGATAAAAAAAAGAGTGAAAGAAAACCAAACCTGAACTCTCACCATAACCTCCTCTTGTGTGCTGTCCAGCTGGCTGTGACCCTTGACCCCCTGACCTTCACTCCTGACCCCTGGACCCGTTCCCACGCCACGCCTTTTTGTGTCCACCTCGCCATGGCAACACCTTGGTCACTGCTGCTGCCACGGTAACAGATGGACAGGGGCCTGCCTATAACTTCATGCAGCCCCACCCTGAGGGAAAAGCGCCATGCACAATCTGCTCTAAGTCCCCATCCTGTCCCGTTTGCTGTCACACACACACACACACACACACACACACACACACTCGCACTCGCACAGAGCGCCCCATCTCGACTTCGGCGCCTCCTGTACCGCATTCTAACACCCCCTTAGATGTACCCCCTCAGCAGGGGCCTCTGGGCATCAGGGCCTGATAGAGCCATTAAATCAGAGATCCCAGATTTGCCATGGCAGCTACACGGGACATACATGGAAATAAGAACTTGCCCATTAGATGACCCACATATCCCATTTCACACTGCTGGTCTTTATGCTTCATAGCATAGGAATGCAAACATCATCACCATCACTCTGCTTCTTTCATTAGCCCTGATGAGAAAAGGTTCTGGGGGGTGGGGGGGGGGGCTTAGTTTGCTAACTCATAGACAAACGGTGGCCTGAATAGCATCGCTGAGGAGCTCAACAAGGTGCAGCGACAGTGACAAACCCCGAAACATGGCCGTGTGTGTTTTGTCCCGTTATGGAGGGGAACGCCTCTCTCTCTCTCTCTCTCTCTCTCTCTCTCTCTGGGAGTAATCAAGTGGCATTGAATGTGGCATCCAGAGGAAACACTCTTGTCTTTGGGAAGTGAGTTCTGGTCTTCTCCCTGCCGAGAACCAACAAACAAGTAAACAACAAGTTCTGAAGAACCCCTCAATGTAAAGCCCCACCGCCACACTATTCTCAGATATATTTTATTGACTTTTCCTAATTTTCTTTTTTTGCATTTATTTTAGTTACTATTTGTAACCACTGAGGGAAAATCATGCAATTGAAGCCCTTTATTCCATATTTGGAATAAATCCTCTTCCATCCCTGCATGCATCTGCACCCCACTTTCCCTCTAGCCCCCCCCCCCCCCCATTCTACACCTTCCTCTTTTCTCTTCCCCCTCCCCTCTGCCTCTCGCCCAGTTCATTGTACCAAAGGAGATTTTCTCCATTGAGGCCGAGTCTCTTAGGCAACCCCAGTGCTGCATGAAATGAGGAGAGGAAGAGAGATAGCGAATGAGAGCGAGAGAGAGGGCGGGGAAATTGAGAGAGGGTGAAGGAAATGTAAAGGCCGAGGGAGGGCCGGGCAGAAGGAGGTTGGAGAAGGGAGGATCAGAGGAAGCAGAGACGGAGAGAGTGAAAGATGGAGACGCAGGACAAGTCCGGCCAGACGCCGACAGAGACGCAGCTCAGACGCGACCCAGAACTGAAGGCGGAAGAATGCGAGCCAAGGATGTCTGTTTGCAAATGTAAGGATGAACCTCCGAAAGGGACTTTATGAGCTTTCTGCAGTCATTCCTGATACTAATGTAAGGCCCCAAAGGGTCCAGATACCGAACAGGACTGAACTTTTGCCCTCTCGTCTTTTCCTTTGCTAATACTAACTGATGTCGATTATTTAAATATAAATATTACACCTAAAGTCTTAAATGAAGTGGGTTCCGGGAGGCTGTGCTGGTGCAGCACCGAACAAGACGTGGAACCAGAGCAGCAGGATCCCAGCATGTTGAGGTGGAAAAAATGGAACAAGCCACAGTTTAAAAGAGATACGAACGAGACTCCTTTATAGAGCAGGGGCAGAAAGCTGCGTTCCAATAACTGGAGAAAAGTTCCGACCCCCCCGTGTGTGGCTGCCATGACGGGAACTATTTCATATTTCTTAGAGTATCTACAAAAAACAAAAGTCAATCAAATGCTTTCCAGTTATTACAACTAGCTCTGTTTTATTAGCATTCTGGTAACATTTAGAGGTCGGGGTTTCTTCTTCACTATGTGGTGCGTGTAAAGTGTAAACTTTGTTCTGCACAGAGACTCAAACTGAGAGAAACGCTGCCGTCCTTTGTGGCCGCGCTGCTCTGCACCTCAATGGTGGGCACGCAGCACATGGGGCTCCCCTGAATAGGCCAGGCCTCACCAAAGACCACATCGTTTGGATAAAGACAGGCTCCCGCTGGAAGCTGGAACACCTCACAGAGCGAATCAGATGCAAAGGTTTACTTTTTACTTTTCTGGGGGGGGGGGGTTACCCCCCTTCCGCTAACTCAGTTTAATTTACTACCGCTGCTGCTCATGCATCTCATAAAAATACTGCTATGCTGAGTTATCATCTCAGGCCTTTGTCTTCTTTGATCCGTGTGACCGTCGGGGGGACCCGCTTCTTCTTTTGTAGCGGGTCACATCGGCGGCTCCCATTGGATGAGGCCCCCCCCCCCCGGGTGGTGACCCCTCCATTCACCATGGTGTCTCCCACACAGAGGACAAGCATGAATTAGAGTTCCCTCCTTGCCTTCCTGCTCAGTCCTCTGCTCTCGGTTGACCATCCTGTCCTACTTGTCCCTCCACAGGTGCTGACCTGAAGAAGACTCGGGGTCAAACGCCGTCGTGACAGGCGGTAATATTCTGACGGCAGTGCAATGACTCTTTGAAGCCAGCGAGTCGGAACCAAATCAGCCTTCAGTCGTCATCCGCCCGACCTCCCACGTGTGCGTGAGTATACGAACTCACCAATGAGCAAGGATGGAGGTCCGGAGCTGATTGTCCAAACGCAATTCTTGCACGTGCCTTTGTGAAACCAGGAGTTGTGGATGGACATCACACCCCTGATCTCCAAAATGCAGCAAGGCACCAATCGCCATGGATGGGATGAAGCACTGTGGCTTTGTGAGCGGATGAGTGAGAGACCCTGAAAGGCAAACAGAGAAAGGGCGAAAGAGAGAGAGAGAGAGAGCGATTGAAAAAGGCCGAGTGTGTGTTTATGTAAATGAGAAAGCCTGTAGGAACCTTTTGTTGACACTTTTTGAGGTCGGTTAAAAAACATTTCCCCATCCTTGAGCAGAATAGTTTCAAGTCGGCTATGTGAAAGTTTTCAAACCAAACAGCGAGATGAATAGAAAGCAAACGTGAAAAACATGAAAAATGTTTCCCCCGCTCCTTTGAGGTGAGCAGTAAATCGTTCTTTTACTGGCCGGTCTGCAAAATAGGCTGACTTTATATTATATTTATATTAATGTTGGTTTAAAATCAGCGGCACCAAACAGAGGCAGCAGGGAGCCTGAAAGAATCTACTTTCAAGACACTTTCCTGTCATGTGGATGTGAAATGTGAGTTTTAACAGGTTTTAAACTGACTTTGTTCTGTACTGCAGATCGGGGGGCGGGGGTGGTGGTGGGGGGCTCGAACCCTTTTCACCATTTTGGAAAAGGGTTCGAGCCTGTCCGAGCAGTAGAAAGGCCTGAATAGCTCTCTCCGTGTTCCTTTCATTTCCTTTCATTTTCTCACCGCTTATTCCGCTATCGGGTCGCGGGCCAAGCTGGAGCCAATCCCAGCAGTCAATGGGCGAGAGGCAGGGTACACCCCGGACAAGCCGCCAGTTCATCGCAGGGCAACACAGAGACAGACAACCAGCCACACACACACACTCACACCTACGGGCAATTTAGTGTCACCAATCAGCCTAGGCTGCATGTTTTTGGTGGTGAGAGGAAGCCGGAGAACCCGGAGAGAACCCACGCAGACACGGGGAGAACATGCAAACTCCTCACAGAATGGCCACAAGCCAGAGACGAACCTGCGACCATCTCGCTGTGAGGCAACAGTGCTTACCACTGCGCCACCGAGCCGCCCTCTCTCCGTGTTAAGTACAGTTGAATGTGTCCGGTTTGCAGTTCAGCACCGGCATCTTGTAAAATTTGCAGTGGAAGGGGGGAGTGACGGGGGGGTGGGGGTGGGGGGGGGGGTCAGGGGGGGCCAGACTCTGAGTAAAAAAAAAGGAAAAGGAAAGAAAGCAAAAAGGATTTGAAGAGGTGGCGCAGAAGGGAATGAAATGGTGAGTGAGTGAGATGAAGAAGAAAGCCACGATCTGGCAGAGAGAGAGAGAGAGAGAGAGAGAGAGGGGGGAAGCCAAGAGGACATTTTTGAAGGGAAATAACAGGCAGGCTCCTGAAGCGTGTGTGGCAGAGCGGTTGACTGCTTCACGGCACGACTGCCGTAAACTGGTGAGATTTAGAGATCGAAGTAGCAGGAAGCGAAAAACTCAGCCTGGGAAATACGTAGAGAGAAAGAGAGAAAGAGAGAGAGAGGGAGGAAAAGGAGAGGATGGAAGAGCGAGTCTGCATTAATATGCTAATGAGCTGAGTGAATGCACAACAGGCCCACTGACCAGGCTAATCAGTGGTGGACACACACTGGGGCTAATCCCTCACGTAGCGCTCACGCTCACGCACACACCACACACACACACACACGTACACGCACATCCAGAGCAGGTTAAAATATTTGGACAATGACATATTTGCATTTCTTGCAGTCCAGCATGTTGAATTTGAAATGAAACACGCTATATGTGAATTTAAAGGTCTGATGTCATGAATTCAGATGTAATTCATCTCCTTTGGGGTCGTCTTAGTGCAGGAATCACATCACTTTATTGAGTTCGGCCTGCCAACGATTAAAGAGAAAGAGAATCATAAAGAAAGTTCCAAAAATGCATGAATATGAATGTCAGAACACACACACACACACACACACACACGCGCGCGCTGTTTACAGGAATGCAGAGCATGAATAGGAGAAAAATAAATACAAAAATGAAACGCTGGTGGTTGAATTCGCATTGATTTCGCCTTTGTGTGTGTTTGTGTGTCTCTGTGTGTGATGCATGTGTGTTCAATAATATTTTCAGATGAATAAATATGCAATTTCAAAGCAAGGTTGGGTGTTTTGAATTGTTCCAAATTAACACTTGCATTATTAGAAAAGTAATGTCCAATCGTTCAAAATCCAGGGAGGTAAAAAAAAAAAAAAAGGCATGAAGAACTGAATAAATGTAAGTACCAAATATATTGTTGTAATGTTCTCCACATCGTCAGCTTCATTAATAGAACTCACCAATATAGTTCAGCCTTTAATTTTCAGTTTTCACACTACTGATCGATCGGTCCATCCGTGGACCAACGTGCAAATTTAAGAACATAACTATGACAAAATAAAAATACAAGTATTTATTATTAATTATCTGGCTCTGTTAGTGAAATACAGGTACAGGTACATTTTTTTGAATATAGAACTTTCTTGTTTATATCTTCTGGAGTATCCTACAATTAAAAACAACACTCATGGTGATAATGATGTACATTTTTATTTTTCTCAGATTCAAATTTATATTTAAAATGTATAAATAAATGAAAAAACAAATGTTCTAATGGAAACAAAAGACAAATTTAACAGTCACAATGTGCCTAAAGTACCAGCAGGTGGAGCCTAACAACAAGTACTCAACAGCCAGCCCTTGATGAAGGCAAAGTCAGCATGCTGTTCCAAAAGGCAAAGTTTCCCACCAAGGAGATGCTCCCCCATCTAAAACGGCTCTGATTCCACCCCTACCCAGGGAACAGGGAACGACATTCAAATGTTGCTGTACAATCACAAAGGCCTTTGTAACCATGCTGAGTACATATTCTCAGACTTTTCATAGTTCGGTCCATATTCTCAGACTTTTCATATATATATTCCAGCACTTTTGATATATATATATATAATAAGTTCCTGAACGGCATGCCATAGAAAATATATTTTTGGAATATTGGTGGAAACAGAATGAATAAAAATAAAGATACAACTTTTTTATTTATGACTTTTGCACAAGTGCATTGCATATACAGTATTTATTTTTCTTTGAACACATTTTTTTCTCTGTTGTATTTATATTTAATTAAAGTTTTAAAAAAAATTCCCTTTGAGAACTCCTGATCTTTCACTCTTTTCCCTCAATAAATTGATTATTTCCCTGTTTCAATCAGCCGTTTTAGCAGCATCAATCGTCAGCAGGTGAAACCTGTATTCGATGTACCTTCTGGGTTACTGACTCAGTGACTCATTTAAACTCGATTCAGTAAAAAAGATTCGAATTTACCATCACTGGTACAGATCGACAGCTAAGCAGTTTATCTGTACTAGTTTAGCATAGTTATAGGAAAATAAATATATTGTTGATTATGTATTTCTATCACTGGCTATGCTAAATATATAAAATATAATATTATAGAATAAAGCTTGAAGAGGATGAAGGATGGGAAGGCAGTCGGACCGGACGACATACCTGTGGACTGCTACAGTCACTGGCATGGAGGGCATTAGGCAGGTCCAGCGGTTCCAGCAGGTCCTCGCCAGATGTTACAGCATGTATTTAATACTCAGGCTCAGGTGTCTCCGCTACTCGTTTGTGCTGTTTAAGTAATGGAATCGTTCCAGGGCTTGTTACAAAACACTCTGTGGGGTTTTAAACTTTTTACAGTGCTCAGACAAATCTAAACCAAAACATACAGCCGGACAGCGTCCGCTCATCGTTCACCTTGAATGAGTTTGTTTAGCGTGCTGATCAAAGCGCCAGTACAAAGGAAATGTACACACGCACGCCAAACATGGCATGTAGCGTCATGATTGGCCTACTAAGTTACATGGGTAAATCATCTTTTTATAATACTGCCCCCCAAGGGTGGAACTGTTTGACTCCCGCCCTCAAAACATGCACCTCTTTGGCCTCCTTCAAAACGGCCCTAAAATACACGTTTCAGGGGGACAGAAATGGAGATAGTCATCACGACTCTCTCCGGATCAACCCCCCCCCCCCCCCCCCATCCCCTTTTTTGTCCACCTACGTTGCACATATTAAGTGTCTTTGTAATTGATTGTAATTTATGTAATTTATTGTCATTCATTGTCATTTTACATCTGTGGTGTGATTTATTGTAAATTTGCATCTGTGGTGTATTTTTTTTTCTTTTTTCTAATGTTATTTTGCATAAATTGAGTAATTTAATATTGGTTTTATTTTTATTTGTATTGCGAAAATTGTACTGCTAAATGTCGATGATTTATGTACTAAGGACTTTCAACGGAAACAAGACCGCAAGGGCTTTCATGAAATGCTCCTCTTAGACAGGATGTTTGACTGTACTTGTACTGTAATACATGCTACTGTGTGACTGTACTTGTACGCTAACATTCTATCTAATAAATATATTCATCATCATCATCAGTCATGTGGGCGTGTTTAAAGGAAATGTCAATCGTCCATAGGAGTGACTGTGTGTGTATGTGGTTGTGTGTGTGTGTGTGTGCGTGTGCGTGTGTGTGTGTGTGGCTCTGTGACGTTTATCCGAGGTTACCCCGCCTCCTTCCCATTGACTGCCGGGATAGGCCCCGATGTGACCCGCGACTCGGGGACGGAGGAATGAATGAATATTCTGAGCTGAACTCTTGACCCCTTGCCCTCCTGCCCTCATTCGGTTATATGTAAGGTGCAACGTGACCACTGACCACGCAACCATTCAGAAATCAGGCTGCAGTGATGCAGAACTGTAAAGGAGCGTAAAGCCGAATTCTCCACCATCATCATGTTTTCGTTCTTGCGGGGGGGAGTTGACTACGAGGCGGGGTGGGGGGGTGAGCAAGCTCGCACGGGGCCTAGTCGTCACATTCATGCGAAGAAGCTGTGCCGCCAAACCGTCAGTAATCTGCATTTATTTCCACTGAATATATACATTTCCAGCATAGTTATGTTAATTTGTTTATGTCAAATACGATAAAAGTGCAAGTGGTTGGTTTGCTGTTCTGTAGTCCTTCGGCGATTCGTTCGGGTTAGCTAGCTAGCATTGTTAGCTAAGTGTACCTAGCTATAGCACAAGCCAGCCAGCGCCGTGTCGCCGATATTTAACCGCAGACATTCGTTTCTTTTGAATATTATGTTGAGATGTGTAATGACATTTCAACTTATATCCATGCAGGGAAACTATCACAAGCAATTTAGCGTAATTGCTGGCGCAGACAGTTGGTGTTTCCTTAAAACAGAAGCTACGAGCTATTGCATGCTAACTACAGGTTAGCCAAGAATAACAGTGGGTTGTTGCTATTTGTCTGTACTCTATGTACTATGAATCTACTTTGTTGAATAAAAAAGCAGCGCTCGGTATCACTATACTATCTATTATTTATTAATCACCCTAGTTTTCCCCCAGTTCGGATGTGGACGAGACTGCCCATCAGCTGCTCTGCAAATGCTTTAGCATGACATAAAATGCAAAAAAAAACATTTTGTACCAGTCAGACACGTACAGATTCAAATTTTGTGATGGTCTGAGTGGTTTCTGATTTTATTAAAAGTGCTGTGACCGAATTGTCATTGTCTGCGCCACCTCATGATCTTATGCGGAGCTTTTTTCTTGTGTTGTAATTACAGACCCGCGTTTGGTTTCCCTAAATATCTCCGGCCCGGGCCTCAGTCCGCGGTCTAGAGTTTGATAGCGGGCAGTTTAAAACCGAAGGAAGTCGCCGTGCAGCTGCCTCAACCGCTATCATGGAGGATAGTAGAGGTGAGGAACTATCAAACAATGCATTGTGAATCCATTGTCAGCATTAGCTACGACTTAAAAAAAATTCACTGGAACATTTGATGAATTCTGTAAATTTAAGTCTATAAAATTTGCCCAATAACTTAATGAGGATATGGAGACATGGTACAGCAGACCTACAGCTCCTCGTTCTCCCCATTTTAGGTATCAGATATCTCAGCTACTACCTGCCATTTCTCAAAAGTGTGTCCTGATTTATAGTTTAGACTATTTTAAATGTAAAATTATGTTTATTTATCGTCTATTTTCAGTTTAAGAGCCTGAGAAAGAGCAACATCCCATATCTAGTATTTTGCTTAAAACAGTAAAATCTTCACGTGGACGGGTGATTGTAAAATTTGTACTTTTTAGATGTAAACATCAAGTAAACAAAAATCAACACAACAGGGAATACATTAAATATGATCATCTGGTTGCAAGAGAAGCACATCTTGCAAAAGAAAAAAGAGGTAATTTGTCCTAATTAAACTATTAAAGCATGTCTTTGTTTTTCATTTACTGAAGACAGGAGTCAGACCTTTCAGATTTAAAAATGGGAATATGCTTGTCTATCTGCTGACAGAGGAGGAAGACGGAGGGTAAAGGAAACCCAACATTAGTCAGTCATCCAGAACAGACGCATATTATTAGTATGGGAATGCATTTGAATGTTGAAGTTCAAAAACAACCCCCTCAGTTATTGAGCCTCGTTGTCACACTTTTAAATTGGTGAACATGCTGCCTATTTGCATCTTGTTCCTCTCGTTCCTTCACCAGATTCTTGCAGCCCAGACAGTTCGTCTGTGTCCTCCCCTCCGTCAGGCCAACGATCGCCTCCACTGGTGCCCTCAGCCGCCGCTTCCATGACCTCACTGCCTCCCATCGCCACTACTGGGGTCAACAGCCCCATCAGTAGCATCGGCTCCCCCTTTTCCGTCATCAGCTCTTCGCTCGGCTCGCCGTGCCTGCCTGGCACACCGTCGGTGGGCTATGGCCCGATTAGCAGTCCACAGGTACGTGATCACCTCTGAATTCACGGGCCTTTTTTCTTTGACCCTACTGTGTATGTCAGGCCTTTATTCTTACCAGTTCTAGTTACCTCCGCTAAGGAGGTTATGTTTTTGATGGTGTTTGTCTGTCTGTCAGTCCGTTTGTCTGTTTGTTAGCAGGATTGTGGAAAAACCGCTGGATGGATCTTGATGAAAAAAACGTCTGAAGATGGGTCTCGGTCTAACTTAGATCCCATTAAATTGTGAGAGTGATCTAGATAACTGTCTGGATACACATGTTTTTTTAGAATGGCTGCTTATTCAACAAAAATCATATCTTGTAAAATATGTATTCAATTCACTCACCAAAAATCACAGCCATAAAGGGGTGCGATACGCACTCTCATGCAAAATGTCTTCTGGATCTGATCCAGAATGAGTTCAGGTAAATGATTCCATGTGACGGTGGCGCAGGTGGTTGAGCGGGTAGTCCTGTGATCGAGAGGTTGGCGGTTCGATTTCCGGCTCCGGGACATGCCCGCTGACACTTCACCCACATTGCCTGTGTGGATGTAGTGAATGTTGGTCAGGAGGTCCGATGGAGTCTCGCTCCTGTCAGTCTGCCCCAGGGCAGCTTTGGCTGCAATAGTAGCTTCACCACCACCAAGTATGGAGTGAATGAAGAATGCACAATGTGAAGCGTCTTTGGGTGCCTTGAAAAGCGCTCTATAAAGCCAACACATTATTATTATTATATTGGAAACCCCATTAATCGATTCAAAAATCAGTTAGAAATACACATCAACTCCGATTCACTTACACTCCGTGGTTGGTGTATAAAGATACCAAGAATAATTTAGAACCTTTTGATGATCCAGATCACCGTAAATCCAATTACAAGGGGAATGAGCTGCTTGGTGGAGGTCTGCGCTCTCCGAGTGCTTTTCTAGTTACAGAAGAGATGTAAGAGTTTGGAGAGACGTCGGGTACAAACATCACTCATTGTGGCGTTATGTGTGCTTTTGTTTACATTGTCTATCCTCTACATTCTTATAGAAATGAAAGTAGAATGAAGAACTTTAAAAGGAAAAGCATCTCCTTATGTTTCCCGTCTCCTCTGTCACTCTTTAGATCAACTCTACTGTGTCTATGTCAGGGCTCCATGCGGTCAGTAGCTCGGATGACGTGAAGCCTCCCCTGGGCTTGAAGCAGCTCTCGCCCCACAGCCCAGGGCCGATGCTTTCCCAGAAACGCCTTTGTTCCATCTGTGGAGACAGATCTTCTGGTGACAAGACTCCATCGATACAATACAATACAAAAGTCATATGTTGTCTACCTTTATTCGACTTTGAGGCCATTCTAATTACTTAAGACAGCTTTGAAACAAATTGCCTTCCTTCCTGTCTTACGTCTCTTCTTGTATCCCTCAGGTAAGCACTACGGCGTCTACAGCTGTGAGGGCTGTAAAGGCTTCTTCAAGCGGACAGTACGCAAAGACTTGACCTACACCTGTCGAGACAGCAAGGACTGTATGGTGGATAAGAGGCAGAGGAACCGCTGCCAGTACTGCCGTTACCAGAAATGCCTGGCCATGGGCATGAAGAGAGAAGGTGAGCAGGCAGAGCCGCCTGACGGTATGTCGCAAGTGTAACAGGAAACCACAAACATGACAACACATTTACGCCGACACCACCCGGTGTGAAAACGAGCGGAACCAGAAAAACACAACAAGCAGCACAGGCTACAAACTAGACCCGGGTCGTTTAGACAGCCATTAGCACGAGATTCAAAGAGGGCAAAAGAAATGGACCGGGCGATGCTGCTTTTATTGCTGCCGACATGCGACCCTTTTCTGTTGTGGATAACGCGGCGTTTCAGGACACCTGAGCCCCGTTACAAGCTCAGTGTCCTAGTAGCGCTCCAGAAGATGGGGGAGGTGTAGCTCCATCAGCGAGAGATTCACGATAGGGACCTGTTTAATGTGCTGCTGAGAAGATACCCCAGAAGATGGGCATGGTAGAGCTTTCATTTTGTTAGGAGCAATTCCTACTTTGCTGCAAAGAATGCACCACAGAAGAAGATGGGAGATTTCTCCATCAGTTACGTTTATTTATTTATTTATTATTATTATTATTATATGGCAGAACAATTCTCTGCCCTGTGTGGAGAAGGACGAAATTCCCCACGTCTGTACGATGCTACTTTATTGTGGGTGCGTTTATTGTGAACATGGTGAGGAGGATCACATTGTGAGGACAGATGCAAGGAGCTTCCTGGGCATCTGCGTTCAAAGGCGGGTACTGTCCCTTGTCATCTGCCCCCGCCCCCGACCAGAATGGAAATGCATCTCTGAAAGATGGGATCAGTGTCACTGTTTTCATGTGCATTGATAAAAGAGGGAACGGAAAGAACGAGCACAGAGGGGGAGATGGGGAGATGGATGGGGTGGGCAAACCTTGTAAACACTAACCCATTTCCCCCTCTCTTCCTCTTTTGTTTTCTCTCGTTCTCTCTCTCCCCCTCCCGCCTTCTGTAGTGGCCAAGATGAACGACAAATGTAAGGAGAAGAGGGAGGGAGGAGGGGTGTGTGTCTGTGTATGAGTGAGCAGAGAGCTGAAATGTTGCTGCCGGTGCTTAGTGCTGCCAATCCGGGAATTATTTTGTCAGTTTTTTTTTTACCTTTTTTTTGCTTTTGCGGGTCACAGAAGTTGCTGGTGCCTATCCCAGCTTGCTTGGGGCGAGAGGCGGGGTACACCCCGAATGCATCGCCAGCGCATCGCGGGGCCACACGGAGACAGACGACCGTTCACGCACACACTCGCACACTACGCTACGATAGTAGCCAAATTAACTACATTGCATGTTTTTGGAGGTGGGAGGAAACCGGACAAAAGCCCAGGCAGACACGGGGAGAACATACAAGCGCCGCACAGATGGGATTCGAACCCGGTACCTTCTTGCTGTAGATGAAGGGAAAGTTTGACTCCGCCTTTAATTGCGATCCTAAAGGCTCTTTGTTTGTTCCCTCCTTGACGCTGCCCAGCTAGCGCACAGCTACTTACAGTATGCTTCCGGATAGCTTCCAGTTGTTTTTAGGATTGTTGTTTGAAACCCATCACATAATAAGGATAGTTCAGTTTTCCCAACCAGATTTGTCAAACCAATTGGTTTCCATAGTGACTGCTTTTCATCACTTACAGAATGTACCAAATTTGTGGTCACACACCGCCGTGGATTTTTGCCGGGTTCCACTGGATGATGGAGCAAGAAAGAAGCGTTTGTTCAGACCTCGAGTTAACATCCGTCATTCGGGGTTGGATCACAAGTGCAGTCGAGTTGTTTACGCCTGGTGCTACCACAATGGATCGTTTCACTTGACTGTCATCTATTGCAAGGGCAACGATAATTGGTTTTGTGCTTCCCAAAGGTTTTACTGTGTCAACTCGCAGTTTAACAAAACAGAGGTTTCTTTTTTACAATTTAAAATTCTGACGCTTACCATCAAATATATTCAAGCTGCTACAGGATTTGCTTTACGCACTTTGATGGCTCTGATGGGGGGGGGCACAGATATAAATTTATCACAGAGACCGGCAAGTTTTTATTTACTAAACTGCCCCAAAATGTTATTTTATTTATTTATTTATTTTTAAGATTGCGAGATTATTGTGGTCGGTAGTTGAAACTGACCGTGACTTTGTAAACATCTGCTTACCTTGGCAGGTAAGAGAGCCCAAACAATTTGCATTACTGTGGACTAAATTGTAAAACGAGAGCAGACTGCCTAAAAGCGTTGTGCTTGCGCACGTTGCCACCCTCATGGCCGCTGCCGTCCTCGCGCACGTTGCCACCCTCATGCGCGTTGCCGCTACCTGCAGGTCTGAACAGGGTCAGATATGCAGCCAGAAGGTCGGAGGGTCCTGGAACCTTTCACAGTCTTTGATGGGAAAGGATGACACACATTAAGCATGTTAGCTTGTGTGCTAACAATTTGTACAATTATATTAAGAATAAATATAATATCAGTGGCGTGAGAGAGTTTATATTAAATAAAAGAGAGGGATAATGCAGGTCTGAATGTTCTGTTGTGGTATTTTAATTTACTTTGAAATAAACTTGAAACTCTCTAACTTCAGGAAGGGAACGGGTCTAGTTTCTATCGTCTGTCCTTGCACAAAATAGTTCTACACTATTTAATCTTAAAAGCAATGGTACTTTCTACCTAAATGTTATTTTTAAAGCACAGTTCAAAGTACAAGGGGTCGTCGACGTACGTCCTCAGCGTACGTCCTCATGTGCAGCATATTTATGCAGGCCTTTTTGCCTCGTCGTATGCAAACATAAAGATTTTTTCAGTCGATTCATTTTCATGCGCTCTTTTATCCGTCTTCCGGGTCACGGGAGTTGCTGGAACCGTCGTAAGCCGCAGAGGTCGTAAGTCGACGGCCCTCTGTAGTCGGCCGAGTTGCTTCGTTTGGGCCATTTCTGCATTGATAGAGCAGCAGAAAGACGTGTGAATGACGGAATGATAGGATTTGGATTTATGGTGAATTGCACATCCCTCTGTCTCTTTTTCCCCCCCACGTTTTTCATTTTTCATTTGTTTTTGTCTGTCTTTCGTCATTATACTTCCTCCATTTCCCGCTCTTTCTCCCTTCCTTCTCCTGCACATTTTGGGTCAAATTCTGCTTCGTTCATCATCTTGTCTTTTCATCCTCGGGCCTTTTGCTTGCGTTCATTCCCAATCCTTTGCTTCTCTGTCTTTGTCCATTGGCTGCTTTTTTTTCATCTCCATCCATTCACACCACCCTCCTCGCTGTTCTTCCTGCGTTTTCTCACTTCCCCTCCTTCATTGTATTTTTCTGCACTCCCTTTTCCATGCCGAACCCAACCCCCCATGTTGCAGCTGTCCAAGAGGAGCGACAGAGGAACAAGGAACGCGATGGCGAGGTGGAGTCGAGCAGTGCAGTGAATGAAGAGATGCCAGTGGAGAAGATTTTGGAGGCAGAGATGGCTGTAGAGCAGAAGACAGAGCTTCATGCAGATGGGAGTTCAGGCGGCAGCTCTGTGAGTAACCAGCTGCGTACTTTTTATATATCTGTGTGTGTTAGTCGTAGTCAAATGTAGTTTCTGATGCAAATATTGTAAGAAGTGAAGTGAGCAGTATTTGTTGTTTGGTATTAATTTGTCGTCCAGTTAAATTGTACTTCTGTACTTCTTTGATTGTCTGCTGCAGCCCAACGATCCCGTCACCAACATCTGTCAGGCTGCAGACAAGCAGCTCTTCACCCTGGTGGAGTGGGCCAAAAGGATCCCTCATTTCTCCGAGCTGCCCCTGGATGACCAGGTCATCCTGCTCCGTGCGGGTAAGCCGTCAGTCGGGAACGAAATGGTGCAACGTAGCAAAAATAGTCGAGGGTTGAAGTCAAGGGTTGAAGTCCATCAACAGACATTTGTACTGAGGTTGCCTTTTTTTAAAAAATTCAAACTAATTCAGAAAAAAGTCCTATTTATGGGCTTAATGCAAAAGCTGTTGAGTGAAATGTGAAAGAGTTGGGAATCCTGGTGCTCAGAGTTTACCCAAACTGTAAAACCATCACACAACAACTGCGACAACATTTGATCAATGTTGTGGATGTAATTAGGGAGCACAAAAACAAATCCACATTCTCACCATGAACCGCAGAGCTCTCTGACACAGAAAACATTAAATGCGCTAATAATCGGAGGTTCTTTTAAATTAAGATCATAAATGCATCCTTTGAACCTTTTTTTATTTTTATTTGGAGCTTTATTTAAAGGGCCCAGAATATCAAAATGCATGGGGAACCTTTTAAAAAAAACACCAACTCACATTGCCTCTTGCAGCTTTGGAAAACGCAATGTTTTCAGAGGGTTTGATTATTAAATGCGTTTTTAGCTCCAGACTCAACTGCTAAGTTGTTGCGAGGTAATTACTGTCAAATAATCAAAGTGGTTTTCCAGAGAACCTCATTTCGATCTGGTAATAAAAGCGTAACAATCGGATATTTAGAGGATTTCATTCACTGGTAATCCTGAGACACAGACTCCAAAACCAACAGGCTGGAATGAGCTCCTGATCGCGTCGTTCTCCCATCGCTCCATCTCGGTGAAGGATGGGATTTTACTCGCCACAGGCCTACATGTCCACAGGAACAGTGCTCACAGTGCGGGTGTTGGAGCCATCTTTGACAGGTAATACACAGGTGCATGCACACACACACACACACACTGTCACTCTGACTGACGCCGCATTAGGGAATTCTCGAGCATAACAAATCGGGAAACACCAAATGACGTTTGCTGGATTCTGCCTGATTGTAGTTCATGTACTCGAAACGGAACAGTGCAGGAAATAAATCCATATATTCACATTATTAGAACCGATCTCATTCAGTCGGCCAAAATCCTTAAGCCCCTGATGAATTCACCCGCGTCGTGAAAGTCAAATGGATGTGTGTGCGCCGCGCTGGTCTCAGTGACTTAACTCGTTGCTCCGCCCACACACGAATCAGGATCAGCCGGTTTAAAGACTGATGCGGGACAGTTTGCCGGACACCGTCTTCATCTCTGATTGGCTGCAGCGTCTTTGTTCTGCATTGGCTGTGACTGACTGAGGGACTTGGCTTCTTGCTGGGCAAGCTGGCGACTCATGCTTACCAAAAGACATGCACACCCCACACACACTCAGTGGCATTGCAGCATTTCATAAAGTGATAATGGCTGGCTAATGTACAATACTAACCATTGAATATATAATCGTATATAATAGTGTGTTGCTTTCTATTTTACATTAAGGCCTTGCTACCCCCCGTGTCCTGCACAGTCTTTTTACAAGGCGGACTTGTCTTTTCATGGTCATAAAGACCGATGCACCAGATTCTTGTGATTTTCTGGGACAAACAAGAATAGTTTAGTCCTTGCCGGGATTTGATTCTAAACTAAATCATTTGAACATAAAGTAACTCCTGCAGGCACACTAGAAGTAACATGGTAGAAATATTAGTGTATTGTACGTTGCAGTGTTTTACTGAGGCTTGGGGAAGAGTTTAAATTCTCCATAGAGAATGCCTTCTAATTATCAATCAAAGATTAGCACTTTTCTGTAATTGTGGACATTTCTTAATTGTAATATGTACAGCTTATTGGGGACGGGCGGGGCTCCAAAGGAAACCCATTACAGTGTTTGTATTAAACAGGCTGCTGTCGAGCTCAATATTCATGACGCAGAATATTATTGGCTGTCTCCATAAGCATTTGGTTCCTCATTAGGCGAATCGAAGGCGAATCGAAGGGGAACTCGGTGCAAACGGTTTACAGAGCAGACTTTCAAGTCACTTTTCATAATGTGTTGCCGTTAAGCCAGGAACACCTAAAACAAGAGGGTTTGTAGTTTTCCCACTTAGACAGATTCATATGACTTATTTCCTCTGTCATGCATAAGAGCGATCCTCATCAGCATATTTTAATTAAAACATGTGAGTGTAGCACAGACTAAAGTAAGACTTCTAAGTTTAAGTTTACCTTAGGCGTGGGAAACAGGTCAACAAACCGCATGAATATTATTTGACAAGTTTAAAATAGCTGTAAATCATATACAGGCATTGACGATCTGTACATATGAATGGCTCAGGAAACAGAATTCTGTAATAACTGTGCAATGATATTGTAATAACACATTGTGATTGAATACACAGGGCGCACAATGCTGAGGTTGGGGCCTTATTTGACAGGTAATTATGCCACTACACAAACACTTCTTAAACCCCTCCTCTTCCAACGATGCTGAAAAATAGAGGCACAGTTAAAAAGCTAGATTTTCACAGTATTACAGAAGCCAGCCATTTTTCGCCGCATGATCTTTTTCACTAAATGACTCGCTTTAATCCTCTTAGCCTAACCCCGCAGTCATGTTTGGGTGTGGTTTACAAAGTAGAAGATGACAAAGAGCAGTTCTGCGTTTCCCCCCTGTAGAAGCCAAATGCAACTGATGGAGTGCGGTTCCTATTTTGTGCACTGTGTGGCGCTGTGGCCATGTGGGGTATATAAGGCAGGGCCAATCAGGGGGTGAACAGGTGTTGACCCGGAAGGGCACATAGGTTTTGACCGCTCTGGCGGGATCCCTGCACCCAGATGATCGGGTTTATTGAATGTTTTAAGTTGTTGTATTTTGTAATAAATTAGTGGCATTTTATTCTCTTAAGCCCGCTTCTGGACTCTCCTTTTCTTTGGATACGGGGAAACCAGGACGTAGCCACAGAGCGCGTCGAACCGAGACCTACCGGCAACACTCCAATAGCCCAGCATTGGGCTGGCTATTATACTGTCAAAACCTGCCCGATTGGACTAAGTTTGGAACCTCAGGAGGCCTGCGTTTGGGAGACAGCCAGGGATGACCGTGTGAGCTGTGGCGTGGAGAAGTGGCCCGCGAAGATAGCTCGGACAGCAGTCAGCTGTTCCGCGGAGCGCTGTGGATTACGGAGCTGGACCGGAGCTGGACTGCGGAGCTGGACCGGAGCGCTGAAGACCATCGCTCGGATTTACAGTAAAGGCGCCCAACGGAGGTACGTGTAGCGCTCCACCATCAAAGGCCTAATTGTGTGCGCACGTTAAATCCAACGCATTGGTGAACATTGAGCGCGTTTTTACGCATCGAAGCGTTGCGCTGGATCACGTGACTCATTGACCTACTTTCCGTTGCGCTCACCTGAGCTGAATCTGGCTTTGCGATACGAACCATGGAGGCGTGCGCTTTGGACGTAGACACAAATACTGGAAATGAACTCTCTCCTGAAGATAGCATGTCGAATATAAGTAGCAGAAGCAGTCAAAGGAGCTACACGTCTAGTGCTTCATCTGCTAGATTACAGGCAGCAGCGGATAGAGCTGCAGTTTTGGCTCGAGTTAAAATACTGAAGGAGCGACATGTTATTGAAGAAGAGGAAGCAAAATTGAGAAGAAGAAAGGAGATGCTTGATTTGGAGGCTGAACTGGCGGCATCTGAAGCAAGGTTGGAAATTTATGATGCTGAAGAAAAGTGTCAGTCACAAGCGTACTCAAATACGAAGGATATATGCAACAAAGGTGGAACAAACTATGAACAGATGTTGCACCCCTCTGCTCAAGAGTTCATACCTCAAAATGATGACAAACTGGAAATCAAGCCAGTAGATGTGAGACCAAAGCAGCGGAACGCATCAAACACAAGGCAACAGCAGCACCGATTGCAATGCAATAGAAACAGGATGGAAGCAAATGATCGGTTTACACAAAATGAAACGCGTCAGTCACTCACCGCTATGCAGACACCTGGAGACCTTCTAACGATCATGAGCAGACAAACTGAGATTATAGCAGCTTTAATGAACCAGCAGCGGTCAATGACGCTCCCACCAAGAGACATTCCAATCTTTGACGGCGATCCCTTGCATTACAGGACCTTTATAAAAACATTTGAGCAAGGAGTGGAAAGTAAAGCAACTGCAGCAGACTGCTTGTATTATTTGGAGCAATTCACCAGAGGCCCGCCTCTCGAACTGGTGCGGAGCTGTCAACATATGGACCCAGATCGTGGCTACGTGGTGGCCAAGGCTCTACTGCAAGATCAATTTGGAAATCCTTACAAAACAGCTACTGCATACATCAGCAAGGCTTTGTCATGGCAGACTATAAGAGCAGACGACACCAGGGCACTTCAGAGCTACGCACTATTTCTGCGTGGCTGCTGTAACATCATGGAGGAGCTGGAATATGTGCAGGAACTGGACATGCCTGTGAATATGAGGGCAATCCTTGCAAAGCTCCCGTATAGGATGAAAGAACGCTGGCAGAGCAGGGCTCATGACATCATGGAGTCTACTGGCCACAGAGCGAGATTCAATGATCTGGTGGGATTCATGGAGCGTCATGTGAGGATCCGTTCAGATCCCTTTTTTGGAGATCTGCAAGAATACAGCTCTAATACAACATTAAACCAGCCAAAGTCACAACCCAGCCACAGAGAGAAGGGGCATGTGGTCGCCAGCACAGTGACCGCTATGGGCTCTCACAACGAAGTTAAGCCGTCACGCCCAATCAAGGAGAACGAACGCTGTGTGTGCTGCTCTATGGAACACGCACTGGAAAACTGTCAGCAGTTTAAGGAGAAGAGACACACGGACAAAGTGTTCATATTGAGGAAAGGGGGGGTGTGTTTTGGATGCCTTCATCGAGGCCATGTCAGCCGTAATTGTGAAGCAAGATTGCAATGTGAGATCTGTAATCAATATCATCCGACTGTGTTGCACATAGATCGACAGATCACTGGTTTAGAAGATGGACTGGAATCACCAGAACCCACCTCAGTCTTTCATACGACTTATGGACATACAGGGGCCGGCAGAGGTCGCACCACGCTGTCAGTGCTTCCTGTTAGGGATGGGGATGATGAGCTGGACACTGGAACGATGTCAGCCAGAGGAGAGACCAATTTCCAAACTGTGTCTGGTGTATGAGGTCTAGTTATTGTTGTGATGATTCAATATTTGTTGTATTTTATGAAATGTTGAGAATTGCCATGTGTGGTACCATGCCAATTAGGGGCCGGTGTGTAGAAGCCAAATGCAACTGATGGAGTGCGGTTCCTATTTTGTGCACTGTGTGGCGCTGTGGCCATGTGGGGTATATAAGGCAGGGCCAATCAGGGGGTGAACAGGTGTTGACCCGGAAGGGCACATAGGTTTTGACCGCTCTGGCGGGATCCCTGCACCCAGATGATCGGGTTTATTGAATGTTTTAAGTTGTTGTATTTTGTAATAAATTAGTGGCATTTTATTCTCTTAAGCCCGCTTCTGGACTCTCCTTTTCTTTGGATACGGGGAAACCAGGACGTAGCCACAGAGCGCGTCGAACCGAGACCTACCGGCAACACTCCAATAGCCCAGCATTGGGCTGGCTATTATACCCCCGCTGTACGTCTAAAAAAAAAAGTTGCATTTTCTTGTATATTTTAGATTTATTTCCCATATATTAAAATACGTCTTTTTGTGTTCATTTTATTAATTATGGCTTAGAGCTCATGAAAATCAAAAAGTGGTACCTCTACATATGATATTTCATTAGATCAGTCAGAAAAATATTTCTATTTTGGAAACGTCCAACTTCTGAAAAGTGTGTTCATTTATTTATCGCTCCTTTCTGAACAAATAGCTGCATCACTGCGCCGTGGAGGAGATCACCCTGCGGTTCTGCTGCGCTGCTCTGGAAGCCCAGGCTGCTTTGATAGCAACCATCAGCGCCTCTGTATTGTCAGTCGGTTGACTCTGACAGGGTCTAGTTAGAGTTCAGAGAGTCAGGTCGGTTGACTGGCCAATCAAGCCCAGCAACGTCATGGTCAACAAACAAGTTCCCAGTAACTCTTGTCCTGTGGCGGATATCTAATCTTGTTGGACAAGGAAAGCATCTCCATGAAGCTGGTCAGCAGACGGAATAATGGAGAGCTCCATAATCTGGTAGCAGCTGCGTTGACTTTGGTCTTGATAGAACACGACGGACACCAGCAGCTGACTGGATTTTAAGCAATGTGGATTCTGTTCTTGTCCTCCAGACTCTAGGACCTTCATATTTATCGGAAAAGAGGACTTTGAGGACTAGCAGTGGTCCAGTTCTTCTTCTCCTTAGCTCAGGTAAAACTCTTCCAACGTTGCCGCTGGTTAAGGAGCGTCTTGGCACGAGGAATGAGACGCTTGTAGTCCATTTTCTGGCATGTCTATCTTGTGGATCTTGATGCTCTGACTCCAGCGTCAGTCCACTCCTTGTGAAGCTCCCCCCAGACGATTTTCTCAAAGCTGTGCCCATCCTTTTTCTACCACACGTTTCTGTCAACTTTTCATGACTGTGCTTTAATGCAGCACTCTGAGCAACCGACCATTTCAGCAGTGATCTTTCAGGCGTATCCTTGTGGTATTCTCCATGATTGTGGTCGTGTGTACTATACCTGACAGAGTCATGGTATTTATACTGCATAAATGAAATATTCTAATATTTATTTTTTCCTACTTTTTTTTTTAGCTGTAGACATGAGAGTGGCTGGTGTTGGGGAGGACGATGCAAAGGACAGGGTGAAGGACAACATTGTTTTTTTTGTGGCGACCCCTCAGGGGACAAGCCGAAAGGCCAGTAGTGGTAGATGTATGTGGCTTTCCTAGGATATTAATAGTGAATCTGGTTAAATGAAGATACCCTGTATTGCTCTGTTGGAGGATCGTGTTTCACTCTGGTCAGTTTGTTTTTAGATGCCTTAATTCACCACAGATCCTTTTGGAGGTGTTGTTGGCCACCTTTCCTGATACTCGCGCTGTGATTGGAAAAGCCTGTTTAAAATAATTAACCAAATACTCACTCAGAGATCTTTCTACTTTGCAGTGGTTTCTGAACTCAATATAAATGGGAAATATATTCATTGCGTTTTAAAATGTCCGCGTCCAAACTGGTCCTCGAGATGGTTGAAGCCTCAAAGATTACACACACAAACAGGCTTAACCAAACAAACACATATTTCTATTTGCATGGTTCGATTTTGGATTTCATCCGTTGTCTTTTAAAATAATTATAGCTAAAGTAGACTATTCACCAGCCATCCCATTCATTAAATTGTATTTGATTTCTGGAAATCAGCTCACATTTCCTCAGCACTGGTTTTTAGAATTCTTAAAATAAGGAAAGTCAATGTCTCGCAAAATGGGCCCACGTGATCAGCTGATGGTACCAGCGAGGGCGGCACACGGAATCAGTTCAAGCCGGGTGCACGTAGTTCAATGTTACTGCACATGCTCCATATATCAAGGCCGTCGTTGCCTAGTGGAAGTCTCGTTCAGCTATCTATTAAATAGACTATATTGTGTTGCTATTTTTTTTTACTATTCTATCCTATCGCTCCCTGCGTAATTCAACTACTTTGTGATTTTTTTTTTTACCATGATTTTTGATTTGGGGCAGCACAGTGGCGGAGTGGTTAGTGCTGTCGCCTCACAGCAAGAAGGTACCGGTTTGAATCCTATCTGAACATGAACATGAATTATTTTTATTTTTTTTACTGTCGATCCCTTCGTGGACAGCGCTGAGCCGCTCCGCGCCTGAACACCTGAAATATATTTCCCATAAGAAATAATGGAACCTAGTTCCTACGCACCAGATAAATGCCTACAGTACTATTAATCTGCAACTCAGCTCCTCTCGTGTGCTAAAATTCCAAAAATCTGTTGTAATCCACAAATTCCAGCTTGACAACGACGTCTCATGCTGTTCACAAGTTGGCTTATTGTCGGCTGAGGCATGGCATCCCACTCTTCTTCAAGGGCGGCCCTCGGGTCATTGAGGTTCTGGGGTACAGGCTTACGAGCCTCTACTAGGCGGCTCAGCTGATCCCATAAATGTTCTATGAGATTGAGGTCTGGAGAAAATGCAGGCTACTCCTTTTGGTGTACACCAGTCTCCAGTGATGCGACCTCGATGAGCTGGAGCATTGTTATCCATGACGATGAAGTTCGGCCTGTGTTGTCCATGCAGGGGCACAATGACTGGGTTGATGATGTTATCCAGGTAGTATAGGCTTGTCACTGTACCACTCACAAAGTGTAGGGCACTTCTGTATTGACTAGACACACCTGTATTGACTAGACACACCTGCCCACACTGTAACACCACCGGTGGCAGACGCACGCCGCTCTCCTTGACGTCTCCAACATCGTTGGCGGCCATCATTTCTGGTCAAAGTGAATAGACTTTCATCAGAGGGCAGCACTGATTAATTAATCCTTTCACTACTGGTGAGGGCGCCACCTCCCGCCATTACGGTCGTGGCACCAGCACCACCTGCTGGTCAAAGTCAGACTCTGCGACCGGATCACCGGCGCCGGTTCCCAGTAACGGGGGTGCATATTACCGTAAAAACCGGGCATAGACAACAGTAGAGGCGACGACTGATCGTAACAAAGGGGTTAATGAAGTAAGCCTTTTTTCCGCATATAAAGAATTTGAGATCTTTTATTTATTTAGCTCTTGAACTGCCGTTAACCGATTGTTGGGTGCAGTTTTACACCACTGCTACTTTAAAATACTTTTTAGAAGGAATAAAAATATTCTCTCCCTGCACAAAAACATTTCAGCCATGCATTAATCTGAATATTACATATTTACACCGAGAGTAAACATTAACAACATAATAGACTTTGGTCCATTTCTGTGTTTTTCTTTCCCTGGCTTCCTCTTCTGATTCTCTATCTTCTTCTGCCTTTTCTTCCCTTGCTTCTTCTCTCTTTTATAACGGGACACTCTCCTCTCATCTCGTCTTCGCAGGGTTTTAACAGAGCTTGTCAGCAAAATGAGAGACATGCAAATGGACAAGACAGAGCTGGGCTGCCTTCGAGCCATCATCCTCTTCAACCCAGGTCTAGAAACATGGTTGAAAATGCCTGTAGGGACTTGAAAGTGGATATTGGGGGATCAAATGTATTGTTGGATATAGATCATGTCAATGTTTGTCTGTTTTTCACCTGAAGATGCCAAGGGTTTGTCCAACACCAGTGAGGTGGAACTCCTGAGGGAGCGAGTGTATGCATCCCTGGAGGCTTACTGCAAACAGAAGTACCCCGATCAGCAGGGCAGGTACGCAAAACACTCAGACCTGCTGAAATGTGAGTGGTGACCAGCACAAGTAGAAGATACCGTAATTGCTGAACTATTATGCGCACCTGTGAAAAAGCCGCACCCACTGAATTTTAAAAAAATATTTATTTTGTACAAAAATAAGCCGCACATATTCGTAAACTGCAGGTGTCTACCGGTACATTGAAACAAATGATATTTAACGGAACACGGCTCGTAACGATATCCGCAGCAGGTCTCCAAGGTGAACAGCCTCTGGCATGTTAGAATAAGGGAAGTCGGCAAATCAGATCCGTAACTTCGGGATAAGTATTGGCTCTAGGGGCTGGGTCGGTCGGGCTGGGGTGCGAAGCGGGGCTGGGCTCGAGCCGCGGCTGGGGGAGCAGTCGCCCCGTCGCCCTCCCCTCTCCGCCCGTCGGAGGCTGCGCGGCGCGCGCGCGCGCCTGGCGGGGTGTCCCCGTCCCCCTTGCCCCCGTGCCCCTCATCCTCCGTCCGCGGGAGCGTGGTGCGGCAGGGGTGGGGACGCCCGGGAGGGCGAGGGGCGGGTTCCTTCCCCGCGGGGCGGCGCGTCCGACGCCGCGTAGCGGATGGCGGACAGGCGGCGGGGGGCCGGGTACGGCGGTCCGGCGGCGGCGACTCTGGACGCGCGCCGGGCCCTTCTCGCAGATCTCCCCAGCTACGCGCAAGCGGGGCTTTCCCTCCGGGCGGGCGGGCGTTAATTTTGTAACGAAAATAAATAGGCTTTAACGAAACACGGCTTGTAACGAAAGTTGGAAAATATACGTAAATTTGCCGCGTCGTTGCATAAACCGCAAGGTTCAAAATATTGGAAAAAAGTAGCGGCTTGTACACCGGGAATTACGGTAATCAGCTACGATGTGTCGCCGCAGTACAGAGGCACATGTTCAATACTGTCCTTAACTAGCTAGTAGTAGAAATAAAAACCATGCACATCAAAATCGTACATATTTACAGAAAGGAAAAAGTTGCTGTTGGTTAAATGTACAGGGAAAAGTGAAGCATGAAGGATCTTGATGTTACTAGATATTTAATAATGGTTTAATGGGCGGTTGCTGTTCCGCCTCTGAGCCAGGACATGTGCAACCCACGAAAGAGGACAGTGAAAAAGCGTCTTAATGCCACAGTTGCAGTCAAAGAACGTCGCGTGAAAAGAGACGGCTGGAGGTCCCGGCCCTCCTTGTCCTAAATAGAGATGAGGGCACTTTGTAACTCGGAACACAAATGACAGTTGCTGCTGTGTAATTTCATAGTTTACGAAGCAGCAGCGCGCCAATAAAATGTAAAGCATCACACTGGCTGTTGACACTCTTGTCCTATAAGCCACGTCTGATGTCAGCGGCACGTTTGGTTGTTCAATGCAAATGGGAAAGGGGTTTTCATCGTTATTAAGCAGACTGTATGTCGTTGATCTTTAAGAATCATCTCCGTCCTTTTGACTGTACAGTAGAGCTGAAAAAATTAATCCAGTCAAAAAGTTCAAAAATTGTTTTGATAATTAATGAAAATGGTTTTTGCTTCAGTCATTTTTCAAGAGTACCGGATTACTGAGCGCGCCTGATTACGCTAAATTTAAAGAGGAAAATAATTTTTGTAAATATTTAGGCCGCACCTGTCGACAGGCCGCAAGGTGCCCACATCTTAACATGAGATATTTACACAGAAAGACGTTATTAAATATGGTGGAACCTCGGTTTACAAATTTATTACGTTATTTGACTCCGTTCGTGACACGAAATGATAATAAACCTTTTTTATTATTATTATTATTATTTTTTTTCCTTTTTTTCCTTTTTTTGTTAATGTTAATAAACCAAACAATGTTTCCCAATTAAATCAGGTCGATCCCTTCATCAGTCCCAGAAACATTTGTTTGAAACCTTTCTTTGTGGGTTAATGTGTTGCGAAAATATAGAAAGGAATTAAAGATAACCTTAGTTGTCGGAAAGCACAGGACAGTCAAGCATTAATACTAAAATCAAACATCATAATTGTACACTTTACAGGAGGAGGAAGACTACGGTACTCCTTCTTAGCCCCCACTAAAAGTAGCAATTCTAACTTTATTGGGAGCGATAATGGGGGTTCTTCACGCTGCCGTCTCCAACGTCTCACCATCCATTCATTGACTTGCGTGCAGCAGCTCTATTTCCTTCTTCGATAGACAGATTGATCGTCTTGAACTTGAAAGCTGCATCGTTTGGCGTTTATTTGTGTTTTCCAAGAAACGCAAAACGACTGATCTGAAGAATTTGGTTTGTCTGTGTTTGATGTAATTTGAACAGTTTCATTGGTCCACTGTGACCTGTTTGATCATTTCGTTGGTCTGACTAAATGTATTGGAGGCATTTTAGCCTGTAAAAATCCATAAATTAGCCGCATCGCTGTAAAAGCCGAGGGTTCAAAGCGTGGGAAAAAGGTCGCGGCTTGTAGTCCGGAAGATACGGCACGCAACTTCTTAAGAAAGCAACTTGAAAACATCTTACTGGGATCTATGACATTTTGACAATTTTCTGGGTAAATCTCTGTGTTTTTCCTGCGTGGTTTCAGTTTACGTGGTTCCTGGCTCATGGCTCTCCCCTCCCATTGTGCAGGTTTGCAAAGCTTCTCCTCCGGCTTCCTGCACTGCGCTCCATCGGTCTAAAGTGCCTGGAGCACCTCTTCTTCTTCAAACTCATTGGTGACACGCCAATTGACACTTTCCTAATGGAGATGCTCGAAGCGCCTCACCAGCTGACCTAGAGGAGCCAGGATCATCCAGACAGGATCTGACGTAGCCCAGGGCTACCGACGCGTCCCCCCCCCCCCGATGGGCCTCGCTTACCTGCAGCACCTGCTCTCCACTTGAAAACGCTGAAATACGCAGGATCCCTGTCACCAGTTGATCATCTTCTGTCATGCACACCTTAATTTGCATACATGACGAGACAAACAGCGTAATTATGTAGAATATATGGTTTTGAATTAACTATATTGTAATACACGTACATTTTCACCCACTTTTCCCATACAGTTTTCCACAAAAGGGGGTCCATCGCACGGATCCCAGTGTTATCACACATACTGTACAGTAAACGTCTTAACCTTCAGCCAGTCTTCAGTCATCACACCATCGCAGCCGTTTTTTCTGATGCATAACTGATATACTTCCACTGTTTTTACTTGGGTTGCTTAGTTACACAGCTAACTACACGTCTGTGTATCTGTGTATCACATCCATCCCGAGCCGGTTAGTTATTTATACATGCTTTTACTTGCAGTCAGGTGAGTAACATTTCAAACACATATCCGCTCTCAAAGAAGTTCACTTCTTATTGGTCTGGAGGTGTCCAGTGGACAGACCCCCCCCCACCCCCTCCCTCAAATGAATTCATCCAGCCTCCGAGGCATTGAACTATCTTTCTTTTTTGAATAATCATGCTGCAACTTGTTTTTGTTTCTATTTTGAAGTACTGTACTCATGAAATGAGAGCTTTTTTCCCAGGCATAGAAATCCAGGAAAAAGGGCTGGGGGGGCATTTGTTGAACCGACAGATTTGTCCCACCCACCGTGATGCGCACAGCAGGCTTTGTAAGAAAAGCAGAATGACTTGAATTTTATTTCCTCGTTTTGACTTTATCCTTTCCTTTGGCAGTTGCTTGTTATTTCAGCAGCGTGATGCTCACAGGAAGCGCAGCTTCTTCACGCACCACCAAATTCTATTTGTCAGCCTTTTACCCCCCCCCGTTCGCCCCGACGTTGCTGTTTTGCTGGCCATTTATGCACTTTTGTGAGTTGTAACTGTGTAAATGTTCCTGTTTCTTAGTAATGGCCATCAGTTCTCAAACACCCACGTTTACCTTGATGGCACTATGTGTAGGGTTTTCTAATTTTGTATTGGTGTCGAATCATGTTGTTGTAGAACTTGCTCAAAAATGTCCCTCTTCCTGTTCAAACTAGAAGCAGTTTGGGGAGTTTTCGGTAAATACATGCTAATACGTGTACTCGTCTGTCCGGGCGCCCATTCCAGTCGAAAGGCTATTATTTTTGTTGGGTTGCTCTTTATTCCAAAAACAGGTCTTTGTATTGTCCATTGACCACGGCAGAGAAAACTAACTGTAGTATTTGTTTGAATACTCCCACGTACCATTGCCCCGCCTCTTAGTTGTGTTCCCTGGGACAGCTGAGTGACAGTGTGACGTCTGACCCTCCCGCCCAGCAGCTGTTTAAGTGTCCTTGTTTTGTTTTGTCTCGACTATGCTGCACTCCTCTTTCTAAAATAAGGTGCAATGAGCTGAATTTAACAGCAAGAGGTATAAAAACCAAATGAAATTCTAAATGCAGCATTTACATTCTCCTGCCTATCAATCATGATCAAAGCTGGCTTAGCTGCAGGATGTTTGCAGCTTGTTGCTCGCAGACGGATCCCAGGATGTAGATGAAGATTGGTGAACGATGCACCACGGAATTCTTGTGCATCGTGTTTATGTAATGCAATAATGAGATCTGACTGACCGCTGCGTTGGAAACTTAATTTTGGTGCGTTTGGCTCAGTGTTTGCCAGTTTTGTACAGTAGTTGTAAATAACTGGAAATTCTAAATCGCAGGAGTCCTGAGGAAACAAAGTCCTGTTCGCACTCTCGACCTTGAACAAAGTCCCGCTCACACTCTCGACCTTGAACAAAGCCCCATTCGCACTCTCGACCTTGAACAAAGTCCCGCTCACACTCTCGACCTTGAACAAAGCCCCATTCGCACTCTCGACCTTGAACAAAGTCCCGTTCGCACTCTCGACCTTGAACAAAGCCCCATTCGCACTCTCGACCTTGAACAAAGTCCCGCTCGCACTCTCGACCTTGAACAGTCCCGCTCGCACTCTCGACCTTGAACAAAGCCCCGCTCGCACTCTCGACCTTGAACAAAGCCCCATTCGCACTCTCGACCTTGAACAAAGCCCCGTTCGCACTCTCGACCTTGAACAGTCCCGCTCGCACTCTCGACCTTGAACAAAGTCCCGCTCGCACTCTCGACCTTGAACAAAGTCCCGCTCGCACTCTCGACCTTGAACAAAGCCCCGCTCGCACTCTCGGCCTTGAACAAAGCCTTGTTTGCACTCTCGACCTTGAACAAAGCCCCGTTCAAACTCTCGACCTTGAACAAAGTCCCGCTCGCACTCTCAACCTTGAACAAAGCCCCGTTCGCACTCTCGACCTTGAACAAAGTCCCGCTTGCACTCTCGACCTTGAACAAAGTCCCGCTTGCACTCTCGACCTTGAACAAAGTCCCGCTCGCACTCTCGACCGAAGCACACGACTCCATTCAGTGTTGAAGTTGTAACGGCACCGTTATGGCGTCTTTACTGAGCCCAGGGCCGCACCACCCCTCGCCGCTGCTTTTTGCACCGACTTCTGCCGATGTCTTCTGTCGTTCTTGATCACTGATTGGCCGGCTTTAGTTAACAAAAGCACTTGATGCTTCATGTGACTGAAATGTGTGTGAAACTTGAATTCGAGCGGCGAGAAGTCGAGTGCGGCTGTCGCACAATCTGGAAATCCGCAGCAAGCAGAGTTTGACCGTTTCGACGCGGTCAGCGTGCACCAGCAGCGCTGTGAGCATCAAAGGATCGATGCTGTATTTGTACGTTGTGTACTCGACTGCTTCGAGGCGTAGCGATCCCTCTTCTCCGTAGTCCAATTGAACATGAGTAGAGCTGCACATTTTTCAGGATCATTTGACGGGGGGAGAGGCGCGGCTGATCTCGACCAGGTGCTACGCGGTCTTTGGATATAAGACTTGCACATGTTCATCAATGCAAACACAGTATGCAAGTACAGAAATCAAAAAGCCATTGCCTGATTGTATATATCCCTCATTCTTTTTATGTTCTTTGTGTTTTATGACCCCCCCCTTATAAATGGGAAGTGGTTGTGCTTGGCCATGCACAGCTGGTGTTTTAAGTTCCATCACCCTGCGGTACTGCAGGTGTCCGTTTATTTCCGACGTGCAGAGGAAGCTCAGCCGCTCTGTGCATCTCTGCTTCTTCACTTTGGTGTTTGTGTTAAAACTGCAGCGGCAAGCTCCCAGCATCCGTACGGTCTCCGCGCTTTAGTGGATTGACTCGGTTCATATGAGCTAATGCTAACAGAGAGTGGTCACGGCGCTGGGACCCTTTATTCTGGATTAGACTACTCTTAAAATAGTCGAGTGAAGTTTGTGAACTCGAGAGGAGCTTTTCCTCATTTCTGAAAGCGTCTGCTGACTTTCTGTGAACAGCTTCTTCTTTTCTGTTGACATTTACAGCAACTTTCACTGTCTAGCTTCTTCCATCGGATTTCCAGGCCTCCGGCAGCCGTGTCAGGTTTAAGGCTACGGATCGTAAAGATTCGGATGAAAACAATCAGTGGCGTTAAGCGATAACGACAAACCCAGATAACTCATCAACAGACAGCAACTTGTCGTGCACATCCTTTCAGGCATTCATGCGTTTTACCGTTGGCCCTTATGTGAGTTGATGATTTGATTTGTTAGGAAATGTGAAATGACCATCTTTACATAAACTTATACCATTTCAATATGTATTTACTTGGTTTGAAACGATATCATTTATTTAATTACGTGAAATCCTCACTGAGATTGAAATCTCTTTTCCAAAAGTGACCTGTCCTGTGTAAATGTATATTTGTCTTTATGGTAACGGACAGTCAACGGATGCATAAAGCTGAGGACGGTTCTGGTTCTGTGGTCGAGGCCCGTTTAAGCTGGTTGGGTGGGAATGGCACTTTTTTTTGTCACATCATTTGCGGCTCCCCAGCTTTGACTGTGGCGTGCTCGGAACTATTAAATGATTTACTGAGCAAAGAGCGTGAAAAGAAGCCCAGAGGAACGGAACCGTGCTGGAGGGCTGGTTGGAGACGTTCTGAACGGAACCCAGCGCCTGTCTCTGCCGCTGGACCTTAAGGTCAGTGCGGGCCCTGTGAGCTGAACACGATCGGGCTTTGCATTGGAATGGATTTTAAGACTTTGTGTTTCCTGGACTCTTTTGAAAGGGATGTGAAGCTTCTCCGTGGGAGAAGCAATCGAAGAGCTGTCAGGAAAGGGGTCGCGGCCCTCTTTGCTTACTTTTACTTGACGGCAGAGCAACGACGAGCTGCCGAACGGCACTGCACTTCCCACGGATGTTCGTCGTTGCGGCTGCGTGCACTCGAGGCGGACGCGCGGTGCGACCTTTTAACTGTGTGGCGGAGATGCGATCGATGATCGGTTGTGCTTTTCTACCGATCGTAGGCTGTGACTGAAGAATTGATCGTCACGCATACATTAGATGTCAGGGAGGCACTGTGACCCCCCTGGAGCCAAGGCCCATCCCATAATGATCATTGAGGCTTGAAAACACCACCCTCACTGGTTCCCTTATCACTGCCAAGCTGCCCGCGGATGTTGCCATTTCAGGGTCGCCCACGATGCTTGACTTTCATGTATACTATATTGTGATCGTTGCGCAGCACGCCGGCGAGCGTACACTCATCTTGTGCATCTAGTGCATATTATTAACCCCTTCGCTACGATCGTGTCGCCGGCGGTATTGGTGTCTATGCCGTTACCGGGAACCGGCGCCGGTGCTCCGGTCGCAGAGACTGACTTTGACCAGCAGGACCGTAATGGCGGTCGGGTGCACCCACACCCTCCGGGGGGGGGGGCTCATGTTGTGCATTGGTGCTTTTTGTAGGCTTCCCCCAGTCTGAACGCGTCCGCTTTGGTTTCCATGACACAGGGAAATGCTTCAGTGAAGTGAAATACCAATAAGGGGTGATTTACAGGACTAGCCTGCTTAGCCTAGCGCTGGACCTCCTCTTCTTCAGTTACAACTGGAGAGCATTCTAATCGTAGACGCAGCACGTCTTTTATGGGTGGAATCCATTGAAAAATGGCTGGAGGTGTCTGTTGGTGTTTGAGATCGGGGGTCGTGGAGGGATCAGAGGGTGAGGTGGGACCTCTGAATGCCGATCGGGTGTTGTAACGGAAAAATAAATTATTTTCTATCCGGAATCTTCCTTCCGACATCCTTCACATAGTGGTTTCCTGTTTCCTGTCTCTTATGCTGTTCATCTTTTGTTTACTACAGAGTATTAAACAAACACAGGAACTGTAATTCAGAATGCAATCTCTTCAAAAAGAAAATGCACTTTCTTGTGTCTGTTCCTCATCCAGTTTGTATCCTGTTACATCACACAGCTGGAGCCGATTGATTATTGTGTGCTTTGGGGATGTAAAGACGGAAGAGAAAAAAGAATCCTTTTTTTCAGTCATTAATTCTGAATCTTGTTTGTTGTATTATGTCTGAGTAAAGGTTTTAATACTGTCTGTGAAGTGTTTTTTCATTAATTAAAAAACTCACCCTGGAAATTTTGCAAACTATTTTGTTATTTAAAAATGTCTAAATATTTCAAACGCCGTATTACAGTACTGACGGTGGAGATGAATTGCAGTGGAAATGCGCTGCAGGTTTCCTATATTGGTTTGGCTCATTTCTTGAAACTGAAATTAAATTCTCAAAACGCTAAGATCAAGATTTGGCAAAAGAGTCTTAAAGTTCACCACAACTCCAAAGATCGTATGAAAAAGCTCATATCTCCCCCAGAACTAAATTTATTTCCCATATAAATGGTGATTGCCTCCAAAATTGCAAAGAAATTGAGAAAGACGTTCTCAACACTCTTGGTCCTTTTGCCTAAATGACCTGGATGGTTCATCCACCCGGGCTCCTCCGATGAGGCCCCTCTCCTTCAACTCAGAGCACCCTTCCACCTTCCAGCCCCTTTTACCTGGACCCCCCCTCTACACCTCGCCTGTCTCCTGTAGTTCCACCACCTCCCAACATGCCCCCTGTTATCAACGGCACGGTCGGGGACGTGAGGAAGGAGTTCAGCCGCCTTCGCCCAGGAAAGGCAGGTCCTGATGGACTCAGCCCAAGGATGCCGAAAGGCTGTGCTACGCAGCTGTGTGGGGGGGGGGGGTGTGATAAACATCTGTCAATAATCAACCGACATATTGCGTACGACATTTTGAAGCTCCGTTGACTGACGTCCCCGCGTGGCTCCTCCCTTTAGTCCAGCAGGACCCCAGGGAGCAAGGCACCCACTGACACGGCAGTGCCATGTTCCAGCCTCTAGAGGGAGCACTTACCTCTTCACCTGTCCAAGTTTCAGCGACAGTGAAACTCCTCCAGTCTCAATTCGAGCTGGTGTACGAGGTTGCTCTGCAGACCTGCCTGTTTCATGGCTGATAAGCAGGCAGTAAGAGTGAAATCAGTCATATGGGTGCGTTTGTGTCTGACACGCTTAAACTTTAGGACGTACAGGACGGAGGTCACGACTGTGGCTCCACATTGCTCCTCCTCATGCTTTTGGCATGCTCTGAGGACCTCGCCCAGTTACGTCACTATTCAAGAGTCTCGAATGCGTTCCTCACGAACCCTTACAAACTCTGCATTCTCAAGTTAAGATCACCCCCCAAAGAGATCGCTTCAATGTTGCATAAATTATGATGGAGCCAAACTGGGCCCTTGTGGAAGCAGCGCCTGTCGTACCAGCTGCTGCCAGCAGAGGGCGCAGTGTGTCTGTGGAGGCTCCTAGTCATCCGGGTCGCGATAAATCAGGCACAATGCGCGTTCTGTTCGGGACCCCGAGGCATATTGCAGCCAGCGGCACCAAGTTTGTGTATCTACATGGAGATATGTGCAAAAAAGTCATTTGATTCAAATATGAAGCCAAGTGCTGCCCTTTGAAGGACATTTCTACTCGCTGTTTCTGTCCAAGCTGAACAGAAATGCATGTCACACAAATATAACATGTATTTAAGGAATCGGGCAGTAGAGAAAAACCGAGGCCAGAAGGACACTGACCTCAGTCCCCTGTCAGCATCTTCACTTTGCGTCCACGCCGTGTGTTACTGTCTCATCCACGCCGTTTCAAATCTGTCCCGATACAGGATGAAAATAATCCAGCAAAGTTGTCGTGTTGTTGTAAATACGCAAGCACAGATATCCAGAAGACATTCTTACAGGGCAGGATAATTAAAGTCAATGAGATGGTAATTCAGTGATTTAGAATTCAAGTACTTCATAACAGTTTATTCATGAAATGAGTTTGACCCAGTTGATCCTCACGCCGTCTCATTTTCTCATCTTTCTCTCTCCATATTTCTACCGCTTTTGGTTTCAACTGTCCTCCTTGTCTGTCCACCGGGTCTCAGTTGTCCCTCCTGCCACTCCCGCTGCCTTCCTCGTTCTCATCCTCCTCCCTCCTGCAGACAAAGTAGGGCTTTTTGGGGGACCCAGTGTGGTAGGAATACCAAACACATTGCTTCTGTGGCCACGTACTCACCCAGGGGGGGGGGGTACTTTAGATGGGACAAATAGCAGCGAGTTGGAAACGGTGCCCATCCTCGATGCTGACTGATATTTGACCTTCTTTCAGGCAGATGTACGATCATCACCCGTCTGCACTTCTGGGACGCAGAATAAAATGATCTTGCAAAAGAGGGCCATAGTGAATTTCAACATTTAGACTTGACTCCAAGAGCACAACTTGCACTTGCAGTTTTTGTTGGTGTTTAATTCCATGTGTGAACGGCTGCCGGTCAGATCTGTGTGTTTACCTCTTTGGAACTTTGGAAAGGCTGCGGCGACATTGAGGAACGCCAGCTCATTGGCCATCCGTCGTTTTTCAGATGTAATGGTATGCTAGGCTACGGTTATGCTCACACTGAGCCAGAGTTTATTCTGAACAGAGCTAAATCTGGGCATAATCTGGGGATATAATTTTACATTTGAGAATGTTTTGGTTGTCTTCTGACCAAGGGGACATAAAATATGTCAGACTGGGAGAAATGATTCAGAAAAGCTTAAATGGAAACGTGAACGCGGTCACACTGAAAAACTGAACAACAACAAAACAGAAAACTTCATTTTGTGTTGACCTTTTAATTTTTTTAAGGCAAGTTGCAGCGGAAACCGATTGTAGCTCTGGAAGCCAATCCCCATCAGAGGAATGGAGGAACGGTGTGTTCCTTGTTTACAGAATCGCCACCTAATTCTTGATCAGGTCTTCAGAAAGTGATCGATTGTGTTTTAATTTCAGGTCTAATGAGCCAGAAGAGTTTGCAAATGAAACATGAAGAGGCCTGTGGGCAGATTTGTAATTTGCTGGTCTGACAGCGTAGGATTTCATTCATTCATTCATTCATTCATTCATTCATTCATCTTCTGAAGCGCTTAGTCCGTTATCGGGTTGTGGGTCGTGCTGGAGCCGATCCCAGCAGTCAATGGGCGAGAGGCGGGGTACTCCCTGGACAAGCCGCCAGTTCATCACAGGGTGACACACACAGACACGCACACACACATACACACACACACCCACACGCACACACCTATGGACAATTTAGTGTAGCCAATTCACCTCATTTGTAGAGCCCCGAGCAAAGCCACGCAGACACAGGGAGAACCTGCAAACTCCTCACAGAAAGGCCGCAAGTTGCATTTGAACCTTCTTACTGTGAGGCCACAGCGCTAACCACTGCGCCACCGTGCTGATTTAATTCTTTTAAAAAAATGAAAAACTCAAAGTTTAATATTTCATGTTGAAGCAAATACAAGCCGAGCGCAGGTTGTTAGGCCTCGTATTAAAGCGGCCGCTTCGAGCATCATCAGCGTTTCTCTCATTGTGACATTGTGACCCTATAGACACACACACACACAATTATTGTGCTTAATTATTTTGTGTATATATATATAAAATAATTATTGTGCTTAAGCCGAGTGTCGACTCCAGGACTGGAGACGTGCCCGAGAGCGGTGCTTCAGCACAGGCAAAGGAAAGTCTCGTAATCCCCTTTTACAGGATTCTAGTCAGCGCAAAACTCGGCCTGAAACTTGCGAAATTTGGGGGTTCTACTTCACAAAGTAGAGGGAAAGAAAGACCAAATTACAGTCTACCATTTATGATTTTCTGAAAACGACAGCAAAAGTGCCCCAGGGTGGCACAGTGGTGCCGTGGTTCCCGTTGATGCCTCACAGCGTAAATCCAGACCTGCTGCCTTACACGGTCCAGAAACAGGCTAAATACTGGCAATACTGGGAATAAACTGGTGTCTCCAAATGACCCGTCGGTGTGAATGGGCTGTCTCTTTGTGTTGACCCTGGGATGAACTCACAGCCACAGGATGCCCCGCCCTTCGGCCAGTGCCACCCAAGGTCGAGTCCGGGCGCCTTTCACATTGTTCATCTCGTGCTTCTTGTATTACTGAAAATGTATCTCGGAGCAATTTAGATGACTAGAATCATTTGAAACGGCCTTTTAGCCCCGAAGCAGCTCTCCAGCATCTCGTTACAGCCTGTTTGACCCTCTTCTTCTATGGATGCCTGTCTTGGGTGTTCACACGGCAACACTAGTTTGACTGTATCTTTGTATAAACGGTCAGATTATTATATTAAGTGTTTAATACAGTTGTACTAATGATTTATACGAACTTGAAAATACATTTTCTAACTCAGGCCTTCATTAGAACCTTCCACATGCGCCTTTGTTCATATCCTCTGTCAGCCATCATCCCCCCCCCCCCCCCCCCCCCCAGTCATATCATTCTCATATCCCAGGCTCCTCTCTGCTTCTCTACTGTACCCAGAGAGAGGGTGTCTGGTTTCTGCATCTTCATATCTCACAAAAGACCACTCTGTCCCCGTCCCCGTCCCCCCCCTTTCTCAACACCCCTGTGGTACATTCCCTCCCTCTTCCCTGATGCATTCCTCGCTGACCTCAGTGCGGCTGAGGCGTCCCTCTCACCTGGGGGGGTCATGTGATCGCCGGCGCTTGTCTGTCCGTCCGTCCGCCTTTTAGCAAGATAGCGGCAACAGTTCTGGACGGATCTTGATGAGATTTTCAGGATATGTTGGGAATGTAACATTCTGTAACATTGCAGTCAATGTTCCTCAGTGTCTCGGTCATAGGGAGGGGATTTCTATCTCTCCACCGAGCTCTGGGCTCTCTGACTGCTGTTCTAGTTGTCATTGACATTCACTCAGGATTTATCAACAAGAGCTGGACTTATACTAACAGCAAAACCATGTCACACTGAAATTCAAAATGTGCCTCATGCTAATGACCATGTAAATATTGTTTGCATGGCAAAAATGTCAAAGCTGTCATCCTGAAATGAAAGGCGCCATCCGGAAGTTACAGCGAGCAAGCAGGTACAAGCACATTTAGTACACACAAACACAAACACACATAGCTAGGAATAGATATGGGGGGGGGGGGGGGGGGGGGGCAAATAGCCAACTATCTTCAATGTCCTCCACAGATAGGACTGTGAGACAGATAACCGTCCATCTGTCCCTGCAGGCGTCCTTTGTGTAGCCTGTATCTCTGCAGGTTGGCTCCCCCCGAGTTGCCTTTCTTCCATGAAGAGACCAACTAATCAATTCCATGATGTTAGTTGACAGGAGCGCAGCAGGCAGCGGGTCCAAGAAGAAAGTCAGCGGCAGACAGACGAGACAAGACAGAGACAGAGACAGAGACAGAGACAGCAGCAGGCAGAGTGAAAGGCGTCCGTCCTCTACAAAGTCCAAAAGAAGATATGAGTGTTTGGAAAATCCTCCTTTGGTGATCAACTGAAGTTAATCCTTAATTTATTTTTTCAAAGCAGGATTATATTCTATTCATAGAAGAAGAAGAAAAAACCCACTGAATCAGGTTGCATGATGATGATGATGATGATGAATATATTTATTAGATAGAATGTTAGAGTACAAGTACAGTCACACAGTAGCACGTATTACAGTACAAGTACAGTCACACAGTAGCATGTATTACAGTACAAGTACAGTCACACAGTAGCACGTATTACAGTACAAGTACAGTCAAACATCCTGTCTAAGAGGAGCATCTCAAAAAAGCCCTTGCGGTCTTGTTTCCGTTGAAAGTCCTTCGTACATAAATCATCGACATTTAACAATACAAATAAAACTAATATTAAATTACTAACTTGATGCAAAATAACAATAAATTAAAATAAATTACTCCACAGATATAAAATAAGAACAACAAAAAAATACACCACAGATGCAAAATTACACAAAAAGACACATAATATGTACAACGCATGGAATGGAGGCCAATCCATTGATAAAAAAAAATCCAAATGCTTTCTTGTTCACTTTGCTGAGATTTTTATGCTCCTATAATAATGAATGGAAACCAGTGGCTGCTTGGAGAAGGCGAGTTTTGCTGAACTGGATTTTGTCGAGCTGAGAGGTCGACTGGTGTGAAAAAGGCCTCCGAGCGGATCCTCTGGCTGCTCTACAATCAGCTTAGCTCCGGTCCGTCGCCTCAACCTCACGGTGTCCAGCTGGTTCCCAGTCAGGCTTCGCTGTCCTTCCGCCTTTCTACCAGTGGAATACCTTCCCATACCTGCTGCTTCTCTCCTTTCATCCTTACGAGGACGAGGCTCGTTTCCACTCATGTCTCTCTAAAGACGACCTCCTGTGTTGTCGGGCCACGTGGCGGCTCTCTGGACCCAACCCAGGCAGGTTATTTCTGCACTCAGCCGCAGCTTGTAATGACAGAGGAGTAAGGATGGAACGCGAGATGTGCAGCAGACTCGGACTCAGACGTGTTGCTGCGTCCCAGAGGCCAAGGTGCCACCCTGTGATTTAGTCAGTAGGTCAGCTAGTGACTCATCCATCCATCATCCATCCATCTCTTCCCTTCCCTCCTTTATTCTGGAATTTCTATGTGTAAACACTTTTTGATCTCTGCTTTCCTCTCTTTTTTGCACTCTTGCTTTCTCCCTTCCCTTCCCTGGCCACTGTCCACTGTCTCTCTCTCTCTCTCTTTATCAATGGCCCTCATTCATTCCCTCTCACCTTCCACATGCCTGTATAGACCCCCCCCCCCCCCCCCCCCCCCCCCCCCCCCCCCCCCCCCCCCCTCCTTCTCTATTCATTCCTGTGATTTTTGCTCCCTGTACCTTTTCCACGGTTCTAAAGTCCCAGACAGCTGTTTCCTCATCTCTCCATCTGAGCTCTATTTCTCTTCTTGATCTCTGGCTGTGATTCGTTTTGGGGATTTTGGCATTTCGATGCAGATTTAAATTGAGTTATGTCGAGGTTTTCCATGATGCATTAACATTTAGGAGAATATGCATTGACTTCCCATTAATTGTGGGCACATTTCTTACAGTTTCAGGTATTTGTTTCTTATTTTAAAATGCTTTATTCCTTCTGGTTCATTAATGGTCTTTTTTGAGTGCAGCCATTATTTGACATCTGAGGAAACGACCTTCTAGCAGTGAGTAAATGTGCTAAATTGAGCAGTTTGAACATCGAATATTCAGGAGGCTGCTGTCAGAGTTAGCGGCTTTAGCGTTGAAAGTAGATGCTGACAATGGCTTGGAAAGGGATCACACACACGTTGAATAAAATATCAAAAGGCCACTAAAGCAAAAATACAATCTGTGTTCAGATGCCGACTCACAACGACACCCTGGTGCACCAGCTGGCACCCAAGCATCAGGGCGAACGAGCGCTCACCCCACAGACACACACACCCACTTAGTTGTGGCCTTGCTGTACCTCACCCCCTCCCTCGTTCTGCCCCTTCATCACCCCTTGTGCTCCCTCCTCCTCCTCTGCTGCCTATTTTGAGGTATGTGGTGAGCTGAGTGTGTTCAGATTCAAAAATCACTGACCCATTCTCCATGTTAAATCCCCTTTTCACCTGGCGATGTTCTCCTCCAGCAGCAGTGTGTATTCATCGCACACACACACACACACACACTTTGACTTAACTTTTCGAGCTGAGATTATCGTCTACTCCCTTTCTCCGTTTCAGCCCCTGCTCTGATCTATTTCTGTGTTTTGCGGCTGGTAGGGTGTGTGTGTGTGTGTGTGTGTGTGTGTGTGTGTGTCCAGCCCTGCCTAGTAAAATACAGACTTGTCGAGGAAGTCAGCAATATAATATGGCCGCTTTATTCTAATTACAAGGCTCTCCTTCTGGAAATAGCTCCCAGAGCGAGCGCTGCCCACAGGCACTTGCAGAGTCCACTTCAAGGAGCTAATGCCATTTGTCCCTGTCCTTCTGCAGAGGCCGTTGTGCCTTGCTCGTTCACTGTGGAAGTCTCCTTCGCCTCCAATGACCCAGACGTCACCACGCCAGGCGTCTATCAGCTGGATGCCAGTCACCATTTAACAACCAGAGCTGTGTGACGAGCTGGAATGTCAGAAATCAGCTCAGTGGGTGGCCGCGTGTGATGGGGCTTCCCTTTAGGGAAACCGTGTTGGGTTTCGCTAATCCTTAGCCTCTCCCTGCAAAGAATTATCCATTATTAATTCAAGTATAATTTAAATTGAAGGGTTAGCGTTAACCAAGCTGTCTTCTGGACTAGACAAGTGGGAGTGTGTGCCTTTTGGTGTCATATTTCGGCAGCCTCACCTCTGGATAAAGAAGTCAGTGTGAAGTGCCTTGCATGCGTGCCCCCCCCCCCGCAGGATGATGACATCATCTTGTCTTTTGGCACCTGAAAAATCCATTAAGTGGATGCTCAACAGCAGGATTGACCAATCAATCGGCTTTGTGCTGTATTGGGTTAAAGGAACTGTTCCGTTACAAACTAGAGGCTGGGTGTGGGATGCAGAGACAGAAACGCAAGGAAAGTTCAAGCACAATTAAATACGTGGAAACCAATAGTGAGAAAACACAAATAACTCAATGACGGGAAGGCGTCGATTAGAGGTCCCATATTCTTCTCTTTTTCCACAAGTTAACGGAGACAACTAGAAAACAGATGCTGCAGGACAGCGTCCCTCTTTTCTGTCTCAAACAGATGCTGCAGGACAGCGTCCCTCATTTCTGTCTCAAACAGATGCTGCAGGACAGCGTCCCTCTTTTCTGTCTCAAACAGATGCTGCAGGACAGCGTCCCTCTTTTCTGTCTCACACAGATGCTGCGGGACAGCGTCCCTCATTTCTGTCTCAAACAGATGCTGCAGGACAGCGTCCCTCATTTCTGTCTCAAACAGATACTGCAGGACAGCGTCCCTCATTTCTGTCTCAAACAGATTTTTGCTCTTTGTGATTTACCACAACCTGGATGGCTGAAAACTGACACAGACATCATATTGTTGTTTTTCTGTGATGATTTAGAAATGCGGCCTAAGAAAATTCGACTGGCTTTCCATCAGCAATGAGGCGTGTGTAAATAAATCTTTTATTTTTGGGTGAACTTTTCCCTGAAGGCTGCTCACACTCTCACTGGAAACTACAATTGTGCTTGCCTTGTTAAAGCAGAGGTTTTAATTCAGTAAATCTGCTGTAGAGAAAATGTTTGACCACAGCAGGTGACAAATAGAACACCTATCCATAACAGTTAGAGCGCAAAAGGTAAAACAGTACGATGAATTTGAACCACAAAAATGAAAGTAAAATATCTTTTTACCCAACACTGGCTTTCTGTCAGCTCCCTGTTGACACCATGAATGCAAGAACAATGGCGGTTCCAGCGTTTCACGCAAGCCCTTTGGTTGAAGTGAAGAAACGCTGTGAAGGCTGTTATAGATGTTGTTATACCACAGACGTCTCATGGGGTGTCGCTCTTTATGACTTTGGCATCTGCTTTTGGAGCACAAGCTGGCTGTAAATAGAAACCCTGAGCTGCCGCAGAGCATTTCTTGGACTGTGCAGTGAAGACACAAAGAAGGAAAATCACTTACAACAAGGCATTTGTGTTTTTACTGCTTTCTGAGCTCCTTTTGTTTTCATGTCACTTGAATACATTTTATAAGTCTCCCCTCAGGACAAGACAGGAGGCGGATTATATATTATAGAGATTTTTTGAATAATAGGGGGGGGGGGGGGGGTACACTGCATTTCCGCCTACTGTGCAATTAATATTAGAGATAGAGATTTCTAACAAGCGTCGTCTTATGATTCAAATTTGTCAAAAAAATGAGTTTTAAAGGGACAATGTGTATCAATCAACAATTCACAAACTCACCCGAGTTAGCTGAAAGGCTCATTTCCATCGGTATATCTGAGTCGCTTCCGCATCGAAGCATGTCAACGGATTTGTTACCGTCGCCAAGGAGGTTCTGTCGTTGATGGTTTGTCTGTCTGTTAGCAGCATTACGGGAACACTGCTGGATGGAGCTTGATGATAGAAGATCGGGATGCTTTTGTGGTGGGTTTTTGTATTCCTATGTTTGTTGACATTTCGTCTCTTTTTATTGCATGCCCTCTACCATAGTGCGGCAGTTTTGCATTTTGTTATTTGTTGTTATTTTATGTTTCATGTTGCACGATTGCACAGACAATAGAATAGAATAGAATAGAAAGCCTTTATTGTCATGGCATAGTAGCTACACAATGAGATTAGGAGTGCAGCTCCGTCTGGTGTCTCAAACAATATAAAATACAAATGATAACGGAACATTCAAGTACTTGCAGGATAATTTAAAAGTTTAAAGTGAACAGTGCATGCAGAGAGACAAAGGCAAAGGCAAAGGCAGACAAAGGCAAATAAATCGATTCTGATTCTGAAAAATCACTGATAAAATCCCATATACCAATATTCACTGGTATAATGGAGACTTTGAAAAAAAATCATATCTTGTAAAATATGCATTCAGTTCACTCACTAAAAATCACAGTCATAAAGGGGTCTGATATGAACTATCATGCAAAATGTCTTCTGGATGAGGGCAGGAAAAAATACTATATATTATCATAGAAAACTCCACAGATTCAAAAATCTGTTAAAAATACACATCAACTCTGATTCACGTTTACTTTTCATGGTTGGTGTTTGAAGATACCAAGAACAATCTAGAACCTTTTGGTGCTGATCCAGATCACCATGTGGACGGTGTAGATCCAGTTAGGAGGGGAACGAGCTGCTTGGCGGAGGTCTGCACTCTGAGTGCTTTTCTGGTTCTAGTACTGTAAAGCCCTGAGATTGGTGGTGAGGGGGGGGGTTATGATGGAAACAACATAAGATGCAAATCCACGCCACTCCTGACTCCCTGAGGGACTCAAGCAGGAACACTGGGAAAGAAATGGAGGTTGGTGAGAGAGTGAGCGGGATCGAGCACCAAGGGATAATTACGTCTAATTACTGCTTTCTCCATATGGAGTCTGCACTCAAAGAAAGTGACTAACCATAGGCTGTGTGACTTCAGAGACATTTACAAGGCAGACAGCCGGGCACAGGGGAGGGCTTTGAAACATAGATGCTGTCGGATGTCTTGGAAAGGAATGTCTCTGCTGCGGTTGTTTGATGCGTCCTCCCAGTGGATTGATATCTACACTGCAGGCGGTCCTTACTTAACGGCGCACTTGTTTAATGATGATTCGGAGTTACGACGAGCGAAATGCACTGGCTGAGGCGTTGCTGCGTACGCTGTCAGCGTAGCACAGCTCACAGAAAGGGGAGGCGGCCAGATGTGAGAAATAGTAGCTTTTATGCTTCTCTCCTTTTAAATGGCAGCTCCATCCTCAGCATCCTTCTACCGATATAGTCCCCGTCTCTCCTCTGGACATGTCCAAACCATCAAAGTCTGGTCTCTCTGACCTTGTCTCCAGAACGTCTAACCTTCACTGTCCCTCTTATTGTCTCATTTCTAATCCTGTCCAACCTGGTCACTCCCAAGGAGAACCTCAGCATCTTCATCTCCTCCACTTCTAGCTCCGCCTCCTGTCTTTTCCTCAGAGACACTGTCTCTAAGCCGTCCATCATGGCTGTCCTCACCACTGTCTCTCAGCCGTCCATCATGGCTGTCCTCACCACTGTCTCTAAGCCGTCCATCATGGCTGTCCTCACCACTGTCTCTGAGCCGTCCATCATGGCTGTCCTCACCACTGTCTCTAAGCCGTCCATCATGGCTGTCCTCACCACTGTCTCTAAGCCGTCCATCATGGCTGTCCTCACCACTGTCTCTAAGCCGTCCATCATGGCTGTCCTCACCACTGTCTTGTAGACCTTTCCCTTCGTCCTCGCTGACTCTCTCCTATCACAGAGCTCACCTGATATTTTCCTCCACCTGTTCCAGCCTATAGGAAATTATTATTTTTGCATACCCAACACAATACATACAGTCTACATATATATATATATATATGTGTATATGTAAATAATTGTTGTCTCGCCCACCCAGGCGATCAACGTCCTTTTCTCTGACCTGATCCCCCTACGTCTTGTTCCAGTAGCCAACTTGTCATCAGGGTGTCCTGGTTCCCCGACACCTGACTCCAACCTTGTTAGCCCGGGCGACGTTCGAACCGACATTACTCTATTTTTCCTTGTTTCGAATCCCACCTGGATGAAAAGACATAGCTAAAAAAGATGAATTCATTTTCTTTCGCTTTGCCGGAGCTTATCCCAGTTTGCTACGGGCGAGAGACGGGATACACACCGAGTTGCCAGCACATTGCGGGGCCACACAGAGACAGACAAACACTTAAATCTCCAGGGAACCCGGAGAGAACATACAAACTCCGTACAGATAGTCTACCACGAGGGGACAGCGCTAACCACTACACCACCATGCCACCTGCGAATAAAATAGATCAACAAAAATCACGCAAATTGGGCTTAGGTTTGGGGGATCAAAGGATTTAATCTCTGCTTTTTGCGGACGATGTTAAGCTCTCAATTTACTGGTCAATCTTCATTCCTACGCTCACCTGTGGTCAAGAGCTTTGGGTCATGACCGGAAGGACACGATCCCAGATACAAGCGGTCAAAAGGAGTTTCCTGGCTGGCCGCACCCTTAGAGACAGGGTGAAGAGCTCAGTCACCCGGGAGGAACTCGGAGTAGGGCCTCTACTCCTCCACATCGAGGGGAGTCAGCTGAGGTGGCTGGGGCATCTATTACGGATGCCTCCTGGACACCTCCCTGGGGAGGTGTTCCAGCCATGTCCCGCCAGGAGGCGGCCTTGGAGAAGACCTAGGTCACGCTGGAGAGATTAGGTCTCTCGGCTGGCCTGAGAACACCTTGGGATTCTCCCGGAAGAGCTGGAGGAGGTGTCTGAGGAGAGGGAAGTCTGGAAATCCCTCCTGAGACTGTTGCCTCCGCAAACTGGCCATGGATAAGCGGTGGATGGATGGATGGATGGATGGATGGATGGATGGATGGATGGATGGATAATTTCTGAAGTCCTGAAGGGCAGGATTGGAAGCATGAAAACAGCAGCAGCACTTGAGAACGTTATAGTGTTACAAGTTAGAAACCTTATTAAAGACGACACATATGTGAGCAAATGTTATAGAATTATTACACTTCGATTAAGAACATGCATACAAGTTTGAGATTTATATATATATATAGTAGATTATATGCATGATTCTTGCACAGATGAAATCCACAAACTGCAAATGAAACGTGTTCAAATGTATTACAGGTTGTAGGAAGTACATTAGTGATATCACATTATTACACCTGCGGTGATGCTGCGAGGGATTGGCCAATGACAAGGAGAGGCGGGCTTCAGACCGGGTAAATTGTGCGGACAGGCGTCTGATTGGCTGCTGAACGATCACTCTTCTCTGGTGGCTGTGCGCTATGCGTCGTTTTTTATTTATTTATTAACAGAGTCCCTCTTTCATCAAATGAAGACCGTTTGATGATACCGTGAGGCAGATCACTTCCGTGCAGCTTTCTACCTTCACAATTACTGTTTTTGGAGCTGTGGCCTGAAACTGCTGACGCTGTAATCCGAAAAAAGAAAAAAGAAAAAGATTCAGGTCATCGGAAAATACAGCAGGACAAACAAAACATATTTTCCCCTGACTGCCTTGAGCCCATGAGCAACATTAACCCATGAAGTCACGGTTGAAAGCAAAGACTCCGTTGCCGTTTTTGATGGGTGACACGTTGAAATAAGTTTATCACTGCAACCTCCGATTCACTCTCTTAGACGCTTCCCTGTGCGCGCACCTCGGGCGTCGAGGGCGCAATTACGCACGCCCTCGCTTTCCCTTTTGCTCACCCATTCTCTTTCTCGCCTTACACACGCGCGTGCGCGCGCGCGATCTTCCTCTTTGTGGGAGTTAGGGTGTAAGTAAAGAAGGGGGGATGAAAAGAGAGAGAGAAGGGAGGGAGAGCGTGACTCTAAGTCTCTCTGCTGCTCGCTCCACTCTGGGTACCCGGTCAGACTCGACTGGTCTTCAGCACGAAGGGGTTAAATGTTAACATCAAACTATCTATTCACCCCGAACTTACTTTAGTGTTTGTCTTTATGCACCGACAGGTAGGGACAAAGGTACCCCATTAAGGAGAGCCTCCCTCCGTCTCCAGAGGCGTGCCTTCCTGCCTGCTGCACCTCGGAGCGGGCTCAGGCGGGCCTCCCTCTGCGGCTGGCTTTCTGTGAGAGGATAACTTTAAGCACATCTACACTTACAGCTCAGCCAGGCCGACAGACTCCGCGACACTATGGATACTGGAGATTGTCCTTTCCGGAAGAAACGGAGACCGTGGCGGATGGATTTCTCATCTTTCGCCTTGCTAAGCGTAGCGCTCGCCGTTTGCCAAACCTCTGTGGTTCGGGCAGGTGAGTCGCAGCCCTTATTCTTGTCTAGTTTTGGTTGGAAACTTGGTTTGGTTCAGTTTCATCATTTTGCTGTGGGTCAGACAATGGAGCCCTCGTTTCATTACCAGACTTTACGCACCTGGACCAGGTGCGTAAAGTCTGGTCCCTGCATGATCAGACAACTGTCAGATTCCTGAACGCATCTGAAGGAAACCTGCATTTCCTTACTCTCTGAAGGCCTTAAACTGGAGGTAAGTTGGAGAATGAATGATTTTACATCATCCGAGCAGCAAAAGGGATCGTTTAGGCGCGTGTCTAAAACTAAATCAGATCAAAGACAGCTTCGAGGCATTCTGTCATCATTTTGAAAAGACAGATCTCTGATCATGAACTCCAACTGTCGTCGGCCTTTTAGTCGATTTCACGTGAACGAGCTGATATGTTGGAACTCAATCTTTCCCGTGCGCTTGCATGTGTGCAGCCTGCTGACAGGTGTCGTCTCATGCACCGAGGGGCTGCAGCCGTGCACGCAAATCTGATCTGAGATGAGAACAGTGCACGATGATTTCCCGAGGAAGAATTCCCCCCGGGCTTTGTGAGAACGACATTTCTCCTGTCCGTTTGTGACATTTCGATGAGGTGCGGCTGGCGGATTGAGAGTTTTACCGTTTTTACTTGCGCGCCAGTCACGTGATCGCAGTCTGCGTGGGTCCAAGCGAGGAAGTTTGTGGGACGTGACTCTAAACCGCGTGGATAGTTGGTTTCCTTTCAGTGAATCGATCTCTTGGAGATCACGTGAGCGCGCGTGTATTTCAGACAGGTGTCACACATCAGTGTTTGAAATCACTCTTCAACATCTGTCTGCTCTACTTCGCGTTACGCTTGTAATTTCATCCGAGTCCTGATCAGGAGAACCCGGAGGAAGTGGTTTAATGCGCACCGACGCGCACTGAGATGAAATACACATTTACGCACAAGTGAAGCTAAAACTTAGAATTGCGGTGATTTCCATCTTGAGTTATAATAAACTCTTTGTAGGGGAGGTCTGTTTTCATTCCGGACTGTAAAATGATTATTTTCAATGTTTCGACTCATTTTTAATCATATTTTTATGTGTGAAGGATTTCAATTTAAAAACAGTGAAACAGAACTATATTTGGCTCCGCGGAGGCATCGGCGTGCACGCTGCCCCTCGTGCGTGTACGGGAACAGCGTATGAACCAAGGGGGCTTTTGTAGCATCGTTTGCCCTCCTCCAGGGTATTCATTGGCCCCGTTTCCAGTTTCAGATTGCGAGAGGCGACTGCACCTTCCCGGCGTCTCCCGTGTGTATTTTGGAGCCATTTTGGGCCTTTATGAATGGGTTATTATGGGCTTTGGGAGTGAAAGCGTTCAGTGTCTCCGCGTCTATGTACAGTTCTGTGTGCGCGTCTGTGTATAATGTTATTCCGTCAGTGTGAATGGGCCTCTGTGCGTAACACCGAGCGCAGGTTACATTTGAACGGATGCCTGCGGAAAGGGAGGCGGAGGTGCGTAAAGCGTTTTCTCATCTGCTGAACCTGGACGCTCACATTAAACCCTGATTTTAGTAACCAGCCCAAGTGACCAGCACTTACGTGCGTGTGCGTGTGGCGGTCCTGCGCGCTCATAAAAGCGCATGCAGGTTTCCAGGCTGGCTCGACCACTGTGAGCGCGGCACGTCTGTGCGCGCAATTGCGTGGGGGGGGGGGCAGCGCAGATGTTAGTGTAAGCGCTCAGCGCGCCCCACCCAAGCAGTGAAAGACCGATTTAGAGAAGAACGCGGTCAGAATGTTTCCCTCATTCCTTGGGAGAACGGATGAATGAGGCGCAGCCATTACCCAGAGAGCAGCGCGCCGAGAAGGCCATGAAAGCAGAGTTCTGTTCAAAGGAGGAGAAAATCAGAGGGCAATGTTTTTAATGTTCCTCAGCCCCGATTCAAAGCAGAGAGCTCATCAAAGGCCAGCCTGTCCCTGCCCCGCTCTCCTCCCTGCGCCGGTGAATGGAGCTCCTGTGCGCGCACGGGTGCCTCCGTGGACGCGTGCGCTGCGTCGGGCTCCTACAGGATCACACGTGATCCTTGCAGCTCCACGTCCAGACTGTGTCCGGAGTGCTGTTTGATGTCGCCGGCTGCGCAGACGTGTTGATGCTCATTAGATGTGAACGTTACGCATCATGTTCTCAACCCCGACTGTCACGCTCGGGCCCTGAGCTGGGCCCGTTGGGCAGAAGTTCTATATTCAAGCCTTGCAAAGCCCAACTGCAGTTCAAGGTTGATGTATAAGACCAACATGTTTTCTATTGTGAGAAACAGGTCAGGTGAACACTGCGATTCAGTTTATTGGTAATCTTCAAGTAAGCCAGACATGGGCAAACTACGGCCCGGGGGCCATATACGGCCCGTTATGCTTTATAATACGGCCCGCCGAACTTGTCCAAATAATATCATTAAATAAAATGTTATTATAAACCTCATTCATTTGACCTTTTCCCTGTAATGCTACCTGTAAAAGGCCAAATCCTTTCATGTAATGGCTTTTACATGTCATTTATATTAGTTCACACAAACACTCCAGCCTGGCCCGGCCTCTGTCAAATTTTAGAACCCATTGTGGCCCGCGAGTCAAAACGTTTGCCCACCCCTGAAGTAAGCAAATACGAATGGGGATTGACATTATACGTGATTTTCTTCTCTTATTTAAAGCCTCTCTTGGTAAAGTGTTGGATGCGTTTCTCCAAAATGAACACCTTCCCTCTCAGAAGCACCAATCAGAAGTGTTGAGAAGCTTGGTCATCGTCTTGCATGAATCGTCGACGATTCATGCAAACATTTCTGACTCCTCTGTTCTAGACGGCCGTTGTTCCTGCATCAAAGCTGATGAGTTCATATTTCGTGTTCCTTCTGCTTAAGTATGCAGACGAGCAGCAGGAGCGAGCGGCGGCTTCATAATGACAGACTGCTTGAACGAGACGCTTTTCCAGGTCTCTGCTATTTGACTGATTCCGTGTCGGAGGGCGTGGAGACAGCTGCGTCTTTACATACAACGTTCATGCTTTTCCAGAGACCTTAAATGATTATGCATTTGAAAATGGGTTTAGATAATAGCGTATGATCGCCAATGGCGCTACCAATCAATCAATCAATCAATCAAAGAATCAAAGATACTTTATTCATCCAGAAGGGTGGAAGAAGCTGAGATTTAAAAACACATAAAAGCATGCGTTCTACCTTCTGTCCACTGGAAGGTCATTCCAGAGGTCACTCAGTCGTGTCTTCTTGTATTAGGAAATCTGAGAGGGCTTCTTTTTTCTTTTGCAGCATTTTATTTATTTTATGTAATAGAACAAATGGGCCCCGATGATGAACCATTTAAAACGCTGTTAAGTGAAGAATTTTAAACCAACCAAACGTCTCCCATTCCACTTGACCGCTTCTCGGAGGACACGTCTAAGTGTTTTGCACAATTTGCTGTGAAAGGAGCTCCAGTACGTGGGACATTTATCATCAGCTGTATCAGCAAAACGAAATAAAGTTGCAGCGACTGTAAAAGCGTCGAAGGCGTTCACCTGCAAACGTAATGTACGGAGGAGGCCGGTGCAGGCAGAACTGAGCTGCAGAGGCTGCAGAGGCACAGACACAGACCAAAGGCCTCGGACCGGCTGCCTTGTTTGTCTCACTCACCGTCTGTCCCACGTGATAGCAGGCTGCAGAGACTGTCTCCTGGTCCCGCGGTTCCCAAAGGCCTTGGTGGTGTCAGTATCCGCCCTCACATCCAAACTGAGACTGCGGCCGCCAGCCCTAAAACCACACGAGGCCTCAGCAGGATCCAGTGCAGCAACACATAGATGGACAGCAGGGGGACAGCGGGGGGACAGCGGGGGGACAGCGGGGGGGACAGCGCGGGGACAGCAGGGGGACAGCAGGGGGACAGCAGGGGGACAGCGGGGGGGACAGTGGGGGACGTGGGAGTCTGCTGGCAGCAGCGCCTCAAGGGAGGGAATGAAGAAAGCACATGAGGCTGTAACAGAGTGAATGCTGGCGCTGCCCGGCAGTGACACGTGCGCTGCCGTGCGCTGAAATCAGTGCTGGTAGATCGAGATCTAACCAGAAACCTTTGATCTCACTCAGCGTTGTCCCGCCTGCTGGTCTTTATATGCTGGGAGCCTCGAGAGTTTCACCTCAGGATGAATCTCTTAGCTTTTCCAGACCAGTAAAACAGACTCATGCTGCTTTTTCGGGTTGCAGCAGAACTAATGTAAGCTTCTATTCAAACGTGGGCGTTTCACTTGGAGGCTTTTCTTTGCTCCTGAGTATGTAATCATGTAGCAAAGCCCTAATGACAGGCTCAGAAACGGCGCTTTAATCGGGTTCATTCTACCCACGTTGAAAGGTTTAGGCCATATTTTGTACATTTCTCATCTGATGAAAATATCTGATCAGATCCTTTCAGAAAGAAATACGTTCCATATCTTAATCACAAGGCTGACTTTAAAGGAACAGTTCGCTCTTGAGAGAGGAAAATTCAGTCAAGTCCAGTGACGAAACGTTTCACAGGAAAGTATTCTTCTCAACAACTGGAGAAAATGGGGATTTGAAAAGGTGTTATTGGTAAATCATCTCTGTAGCCTCGAAGCCGAAAGTGTCTGAGATGAAAGCGTAAACTCAGAATCATGATCTGCTAGATTAAAGGAGCCGGACTTTCCGTCACCTTGAAGGTGAGTCGACGTGAATTACAGTGTAAACGGTACCTCTAACTTTGCAAATGCAATTAATGTGAAGAATTTCTGTTTGTCCAAAAAGTAAATCCTAAATATGGAGGCCAATGCAGAAAGTCAAATGTGTGTGTAGGTGTGTGTGTGCGTGTGTGTGTGCGTGTGTGTGTGTGTGCGTGTAGGTGTGTGTGTGTGTGCATGGGCCCTGTAGCATGTGGAGAGGACTTAGGGGGAGGACTGCCAGAATGATCGCCGCGTCCGGAGTGGACGAGGTTGAGGGGGTCGGTGCCTTGCTCAAGGACACCTCGGCTGTGCCCTGGGGGTAGACCGGCCCCACTGCAGTCACCAGTCCACACCACATATATTTCTGCTGGGCTGGGATTTTAACCGGTGACCCTCTCGTTCCAAAACCAAGTCCCAGCCCACTGAGCTACTGCCGCCCCCCCAAAGGTTGGGGGGGGGGGGGGGGGTAATTTGAAGAATCCAAAGCCGAAAACATATTTTGAGTTGTTGTTGTTTGTTTGTTTTTTATTTTACTCCATCAAACCATTAAAGGTGCGTCCCAACATCTGACTGGTAGCGTGCACGACTAACAACGTGGTCGTTGTGCCGACACGAGAGGTGAGGGGTCACCGTGGCAGCTGTGTCTAAAATGTGGTACATCTGTACTAAAAGAAGAAAGGACACACACACACACACACACAGGAATTATAACACAGCAGACAGGAAGTAAAGGATTTCCTTGAAGCGAACTAAGAGTCACTGAGTTGTGTGTGTGTGTGTGTGTGTGTGTGTGTGTGTGTGTGTGTGCAGTGACGTATGGCGTCCGTCTAGACTGCTATCTGCGTCATATCAATATATAGAAGGCTGTGGATTCTTTGTGTTGTAAACCACGTGTTAGATTTTATGTGCGTCTCTCTTTCATATCATTTAATGCGTTTGGCTTTTCCATTTTCACTGAGAAGCTCAACAAGCTGAATCCCGTTCTTGACTCGGTGTGTTGTGTGCATGCAGGTTCCACTCTGTGTATCTGCTTCCTGCTCAGACAAGAGGTGTGTGTGTGTGTGTGTGTGTGTGCCCTCTGTTCACAAAGCTTGCTGACAGCGTGTGGAGATGCTGCGTTACTCGTTCATTGAGTATTAGCATCGTTTACCTCTTTGCAAACACACAGTAACAAAGTATTTGTGTAGAAGTAGCGCGTGGTTTCAGGCCCTCATCTGCACTGGGAGCACTGGCTCACTGGTCAGTTCATTAAGTCAGTTTAAGCTCCATCTTGTGGCGACTGTCGTGAACTGCAGTAAAAAAAAACTGCTTGTAAAGATATATATATACAGTATATCAAGCAGTTTTATTTGTATGATATATATATATATATCAATTTTATGATCTAAAACTATTCAGTAGTTATTTGGGAAATCTGTTTATTCCGATTGTTATCTTGCCTTTTGGTATACAAATTTGTGTGTGTGTGCGTGTGTGTGTAAGTGTGTGTGTAAGTGTGTGTGCGTGCACATGTAAATCAGAATAGCGTACCTGGGCCAGCTTGAACAAAGGAATCTGCACACACAGCGACTGGATAGACAGCAGGCAGCTGCATGTGCTGCTGTAATCTTTACTTCAGGTGCCCTCGTGCCTGTGAGCCCCGTTTCCTGTCGCCATGACAGCAGTGTCATTTCCTTCATTTATATCGCAGCGCTTCTGCCATCTGTGAGCACTTTTGCTACAAAAAGGGACTAATGGAGTAGCAGCAGGAGAAGAAAGAAAGTAAAGAGAGCGTTTGTGCCTCCTGCTTTTCTGTCTTTCCACCTTGCTTACTGTTATATTTGCCACTCTTCATCTCATGGGGCGTATTGAGGAAGTCTTCCCTGCCGGGGTTGTGCGAGTGTGTACCTCTGAGGCCCTGTCTGTTATTTTAGAGGGTGTGTTTTTGCCGTGATTGTGGTCCTCCAGGCAGGAAGGGCCCTGGCTGCAGATGTGAGCTGGGCAGGCAGCGAATAACAGAGCAATACATTGTGCTGGGTGGACTGAGGGACCTCAGGCTGCAATCTGATCCAGCATCCTGCATCGCAAAACCACACCGTCGACCCCAAAACACACACACACACACACACATCTTTACCTGAACCTCTGTCTCTCTGAAATATCTGGAAAAAGAAAATTGTGTTCTTATTTTACTGTCATCAAATTGAAATGATCCAGTCATTGCATTCAGGGCTCAACATGAACACACACTTTTTCTCTTTTTTTTTTTTACTCTCTGTTTCGGTATTTGATCTTCATAAGGAGAAGGCGGAGCAGAGGTTGGATCGCATGCAATGCTACATAAAATTAAAATAAAAAAATCCAACACAGACTGCAGCTTGAAGGTAGAAACGAACAGAAGAGAGAAAACGTGAATAAAAGAGAAAGAAAAGTGAGTTCCTCTTCTTCTCCCTGGTGTGGACGGACATTAATGGACTGTTGGGGTAATATTAATGCGCCGTTTGTTCCGTTTGAATAAATAGCATCATCTGCGTGTTAAATAAACTCCGGCAGCACCGAGGAGGCCGGTTTGCGTGTAGACATCAGAGAGCAGCAGCAGCTTGGGCGAGCGATGAGCGGCTGCTGTATTTATTATAAAGCTGTTTGCTTCTATGGCTGCATTGATTTTTGATCACAGGTTGATGTCATTTAGCTGCCTTTACCTTCATGTTTCCAGGTGTATTTGTGGCACATTGAGAGCTTGAATATTATTACAGATTGCTTCATGGGAAATGTCAGCGTTTTATCCTTCAACCAGGTCATTTGGAACAAGAACAGAAATGTCATTGTCTTTTTAAAGCAGAGACCAGATTTATGAAAAGAGCATCTGGAAAACATCAGATATGGTCTTAAGTACGATCCATTACGATATATAAATATTATCATTCATATATTATGTGTCTTTTTTTGTAATTTCCATGGAAACAGGATTTTTCTTTTTAGGTGAGCCTTCATGGTGGTCATCCCTTTTTTTGTCTTTTTTTTTAAACATTTTCCTGGACAGATTATTTTAATTTTACCTTCCCTGTCATCTATCTATTACTATCCATCCCAGATGACTCCTGTTAATGTAATGAATAAAAGATGGCGAGAAACGTGAAACCGAACGTTCTCTTTTCACTTTAGTTTTTAAATAGGCAATGAAGGCATCACCACCACCTTAAATGTACTATCAGAAATGCCCCAGTAACTGTTTTTTTACGTGTTATTTTTATTTCTGTTTTCTATGCCTGGAAAAAATAAACATTTCAATCAAAATAAACAAACAAGCAAAAATCAATCCCTTGCTTTGAAACCTTGGTAGAATTTTCTATGGTTGTAATTCTGTCTTGAATTAGAAAGCAGAAAAGGCAGAACTGCAGCAGGAAGTGAGAATACAGAGGTCTCATCTTACTAAGCTAAGAAACGTTAGCCTTTCATAGTAGACGTTTGAAGGACCATTTCTTGAAAACCACATTACAATATATCAACAGCATGATTTGGAAGTACCGTAACATTCACACAAAAATATATCTAATAAGGTGCAGTGGTCACAGCAACACTTCTCCATCAATATGTCACACTGGCTTCCATTGTGAGGATGCAAAGGTTCAGCTTGGATGTCTCACGGTTTCACACACTTCTTCTGCAGAGTTACAAAAAGACATCCTAACCTTTTTGTCCTTTCCCTTCCACCTTAGACCCAGTGGATGTCTTGCGGGCTCTGCAGGTCCCGTCCCTCCCTGAGGGCGTGAGGAAAGTCCCCGGCTTCTGTACATCCCGTCGCACCGGCAGCCCCGATCACGCTTACCGCATCAGCAAGAAGGCTCAGATCTCCGCCCCGACAAAACAGCTCTTCTCAGGTAGGTCTCAAGTGAGCAGGACCTCAACCAGTCTACGATAGGAAGAGGTCCGTGTGAATTACAGTGATGTCTTCCAAACAGAGACGCAGGAGACGGTCTATAACAACATGGACATCTGTCTGGACATAAATAGATGAAAGACAGAAAGAAGAAAGCTTTATTTTTTTGTCACTGATACACTGCAAGCACACAATAAATTATCTTTACACCGTACTACAACAGGCCCCTTGAAACAACCACACACGCGGCGAGGGAATAGGGTGACGGCGCCGCCATGATCGGCACTCCCGGAGTAGTTTTCAGGGGATGGTGCCTTGCTCAAGGGCCTCAGCAGTGCTCTGGAGGTAGACTGGCCACCAGTCCACACTCCACACGTCTGGGATGGGACTCAAACCGGTGAACCGGTGGACGACTCCGCTTCCTAGCCCGAGGCTAGGAAGCAGGAACTGTCGGACACTTGATTCGCTCGCTCGCTTTCCGCTATGTCGTAAAAACGGCTCGTAAACAGAAAACAACGAGTGCGGCCGTAAAGTCAAACAGTCGCGAGTCGCTGTGAGAAGCTTTTCTTTTCTTTTTTGTGTCTCGATGGGACAGAATACCTTGTTTAGGACAGAAGAACAAATCTGAAGAAATCCACCTGTCTTCATGCGTCCTACATTGTCCCATGGTACTGCTGGGGACTGACTTAAGCTGGAATGGATTTAACATTTCAACAAATTCCAGAGTCCACAGCGATGCAATCAGAAAGACAGATAACCCTAACCCTATACTCAACATGTTTTGAGTCTAGCAAACTCTATATAAGCTCCCTGGAGTCAAGTCAGACTATCGTATTCAGGGTGTATATAAAGTATCATTATGTGTTGCAGTGCAGGAGCTCATTTAAGGTGTTATTGGAGCACCAAAACAGATTAAAGTTTGTATTCTGTCTGACACCCTGGAGCGATTAGAGAAGGCAGCATTTATGTGGTTATGAAGCAATCCCCAAAAGTCAGAAATAGATTTTGTGCTCATTTTCTGAGGTTTAGTCTTCCTTCACCAGCTCTGCTCACATGTTATCATTTGTCTTCGTCATCTATGATAGGACTACATTCTGTTGATCTTTACAGAGATATGTTCAAAGAACATGATCTGGTACATACTAACTACTACTACTACTGGACTTTCTTCTTGTCCCCTGAGAGGTCGCCACAGCAAATCAACGTTCTCCACTTCACCTTGTCCTTTGCATCGTCCCCCCCAACACCAGCCACTCTCATGTCCTCCCTCACTACGTCCATGTATCTTCTCCTGGGTCGACCTCTAGCCCTGTTCCCTGGCAGTTCCTTCAGTTCCGTGACGCTGCTCAGAAAGTTCACCTCGCGTTAGAAACCACAGTGTGAAAGCAGACCTTTCAACTAATTATAAATGCAGCAATGTTGGGACTTTCACCTCCCCCATCGAACCGAGTCCTCTTGGTCCGGTGAGAAAACAACCTAAGATAAAAGTGCACGGTTTAAATGAGGCAATAGCTGAACTTAGTTGCTGCAAGTTAAAATAACCAAGAGTAAAAGTCGTGTCTGTTACATGAAGGTAGAAGCTGATGAATGTCGTCCCTAATAGAATCGATTTTGTTCATGAAGAAGTTCATGAAATCATCACTACTGAGACCTGTGGGAACAGACGGGAACCAAGCAAACCAACAGACCTTCTGCAGCTCTCGTTGGTAGAGGCAGTCAATGCAGTTGTGTGAGGTCCAGCTCAGTGTACATGAGAACTTAAACGCCTCCCTTCTGTCATTCCTCCCCTTCCTCAAGGTCGATTCCCAGAGAACTTCTCCGTAATGGCTCTGATCAAGGCCCAGGCTGGTCTCCAGGCCTTCCTCCTCTCCATCTACAGCGAGCAGGGCATCCAGCAGCTTGGCATTGAAATGGGACGCTCCCCTGTTTTCCTATATGAGGACCAGAATGGAAAACCAGCCCCGGAGGACTACCCACTGTTCAGAGGCATCAACCTGGCTGATGGCAAGTCAGTAACCAGCGACAACCAGTTTGTGACTGGTTGAGTTGACACCATGAGTGTCATGTGGGGGTGGGTCACGGGGAGCAGTGTGTGTTGAGTGCAATGTGTGAAGTCAGAGTTGAAGAATGCCTTTTTAATGTTTACATATTTATTTGCCATCGGTTGCGTCTCCTCCTTGCCTCTAGGTGGCATCGCATTGCCTTCTCTGTTTCAAAGAAAAACGTGACCCTGCTGTTGGACTGCAAGAAGAAGATGACCCGTCCTCTGCCTCGCAGCAGCAACGCCGAAGTCGACACCAATGGCATCACGGTGTTCGGAGCCCGTCTGCTTGATGAGGAGGTTTTCCAGGTGATGACCCCAACAAGGGAAAAAAAACAGTAAAACGAACTGGGCAGTTATTGTTGCTGTGTCTGATCACTGTGAGTAAATTTACATTTGTTGTTAAGAAATGTATAGTTTGTGGACCATTTTAGCCCAAAAGGGTTGTAGTAGGTGAAATATGAGAACACATGGAGTTGTATTGGTGTACTGTAGGCGTTTCCATGGATCCCAATAATGAAGCTGTTTTTCTCTTTTTCTTAGGGAGACATCCAGCAACTGTTGATTGCGTCAAACCCCCAGGCCGCCTATGACTTCTGTGAACACTACAGCCCGGACTGTGACTCCCCACTGCCCAAGACCCAGGCTCAGGACCCCAACACATACGTGAGTAACACCGTCTCACCATGAGTTCAGACACAGATTAGACTTTAATCAAACAATGGATGGATAATTGTATTGAAAAGCATCTTGCAGAGTAAATTAATCAGACTTTGCTCTGTTTTCCATCTCTTATTATCCCTCCTGCACAAAGTGCTGCAGCCGTTCAAACCCCAATACAACTTACTCATAAAATGATAAGCTCATTTGTAGCATCAATCAATCAGGTCAGAACAGAAACTGGATTTCTTTTTTCTTTTTATCTATGTGAAGAGAGAAAATAAATAGAATCTTCACTGGATCTAACGAGTTAAACTCTAACGAGTCTTTTCTTGTACTGAATCAACTGATCATCAAGAAAATGGCAACCAGAGTGACGTAGAATATTCTTTGTCAGTTGTTCCAGTTTTGAAAACATTGGGAAAAAGTCTTCCAAATGAACTTTTCTTGGATTTTGCATGCTCTCTAAGTTTCTCTCTCTGGTTAACTTTTACTGGAGTAAATACATTTGCAAATAAATGATTTGTCGGTGAAAAGATTTAATGTTGGAAAGCTGTGCAAGAGAATATAGTGTCCTATTTAGAACATTAAATGCAGAGAGATTCTGAGACAATGAATGGGAAGTTCTCAGGTCCAGTTTGGGTCTGCTGAGGTCATCAAAGTGCTGCTGTCCATTTCTGTCTTCCTGATGCATCCCCATCATCAGCAACAGTCTGTATCCATCTGCCTCCCTCTTCACTTCCAGCGCACACATTCACATCATTTATTACCATTTGCATTTAAGAAATGTAACGGCACTTTTTCTGATCATCACAGAAAGCTAGGGGAAAGAGAATAATACAAGTCGACATCTTTTCCCACTTTTTTTCCTGATGGATTGACAGCAAGTGAACGTAGAACCTAAAATACACAAAAGTTCATTTGGTTTTCTGGTTAAATTGAGACATGTAATGATTTGGCATCAAGATGGCTTAAGGTGGAGCTTCTTTTTTTATTTACTGAGACTGGTTGTGCACATTTAAGTACAATACAAGCTTAGTAAACTCTTCCTCTTCTATTTATCATATTGATATTCAGACTGTTTCTTTGACACCAGCTGCGTCTCACAGCTACGATAGTGAGTGAATCTCATTTGCATTCATCCATCCAAAGTGCATGATCCTCTTTTTGTCCTCAAAGCCACATGCCAAATCAGTCAATGCAGGACGTAGCAGCCGCTGCAGAGCTTCGCCACGCTGCTTCCCAAACCCTGTCCCGTTGCTGCTGTTGCTTTCTGAATGAATAGAAACCAGCGTGGTTTTATTCATTGTCTTCACCCATTGCTTTACTTTTGCAGATATTTCATTCATAAAGGTTGTCTGTATTTGAACATATTTAGTAGCAAGGCCTTTTAACATGCAGTACAGACCCCTTTGATGAAGGATAAAATGTGTTGCAGTTTGGTATTACCTGCATCTCTTTTTGCTACAACCTTCACCTTTATTTATCGCTGCATCCTCTGCAACCTCTACACTCCCCGTCATCCGGCATTCCTATCCTTCCATTCCCCTGCTTTCCCAAACCGTCTTTCCGTTTCCTCATCTGTCAATATTTCCACTCCCTTACCTCTCCCAGTACTTTGATGAGGAGGAGGATGACCACGAATACCCCTATTATTATGAGGAAACAACCTGTGTTTCTTCCTCCTCTGCATCCCTCTTTCCCCAACATGGGGCCCCCAATCAGCAGGTAAAGAGGGAGGAAGAGATGGGAAACACAAGCAGGGTTTGAGATGAGAGAGAGAGAGAGAGAGAGACAAGTATTAATGACACAATTCCTATTATGAGTTTAATTTGCTTCATATTTAAATTTCCACAAAATGAATATGTCCGAAAATATTTGCTTGATAATTTGCGTGTTTGGTTTTAGCTATCTCTCCGTCATCCCTCATCACTCCATACCTCCTGTTTTAATCACATTTCACCTTCCCTTTAATTCACGTTCATCTCATCCATCTCCGTCATGCAGGATTATGTTTCTCATTGTGATTGGTTTTTTTTTTTGTCTTCATGTGATTTACACGTTGTGATATATTTACATGTGTGTTCACATTTGGGCGAGTGGGGGCACTGGGGTGGTGGTGTAAGTGCAGCTGCGTTGGGACTATGCACGCTTATCTTCCTATGTTCTATTTCAACCATCTATCCTTCACACACTCTGTCCCACCATGAGCTGAATCTAAAGAGAGTGAAGACCTTCAGGTAATCTAAATGATTAGAGGTGTGTGTCCCAAACTGTTCACCACTCCAAAAGAAGAAAGGTCTATCGAAAGCAAGCAACCTCTGACACTATAAATAATCAGCCATGTCTGAAAAAGGGATTTACCTGTTAAATCTGAACATATAATCATTAGTCATATAAAGATATTCAGTTGGGTTGGTGAGAGTAAATTCTAATATTAATTTACGGATCTGTGACATTAGCATGTATTTATTTATTTATTTTGTTTTCTATCATGGCAAACTTAGCTCAATCATGTTAACATAGGGAATATACATAAAAAACATGTTATTACATGAAATAGTATTTGACCAGAGCATGTGTCTGTGTTGTCTTGCATGTTTTCTCAATCGTCTTGGGGGATGTCAGCGCATGATCGACTGTACATCCGTGCCATTTACTTTCATACCAGTCCACTTGTTAGCAAAGAATTATCATTGCACATGTTTGTGTCTTGGTATTTGCTTTTATGGTGTGTTCATATGGCCTTTGTATGACAATCAGTACATGATATGCATGTAAGTATCTCTTTTGGGACTGTTTGTGTTCTGATGGGCTTTTTCTTCACGTGTAGCTATTTAAGGGAATATTTTTTTGACGTTTATTTCCAATGATAATCTGCATGTTTTTATATCAGCATGAGAATGAATGAATGATTTATTGTATTTATATTGTGGTTTTATGTGACTGGCATGCATTTGCGCACGTGGCCTGGCCTCCGTGCTCCTTCTTCCGCATGGCTAAAATGCATCCACCTTCTGTGCTTCCGTGGTGTGTATATGAGTGTATGAGTATTTGTGTGTATGTTTTCAGCACAGTTGTAACTGCCTGGTCACAACCTCAGTGCCTCTGTTCAACAATAGGCTCCTAGTTGATGTTAGCACAAAGATGCTTGCTTTATCATTTAATATTGGGAATGGCATTACTGGAGAGATTGGCAAAAAAAAGAGAAAGCTAAAGAAATTCAATGCAACGGCTTGACTTTTTCTCAAAATGTGGATTTGTAATTCTGAGCGCTGGTGATTAGTTCAGTAGTTTTGGAACTTTGTTCATGTCCCATGCTGTATCCAGTAATGCCTGTACAGTCTCAGCAAATCAAACCCCAGCCATCTTTATGTCATTGTTTCTCAAACATCCACTCTTGTCTCTCTTCTTCTGTCCATCCCTTGTCTGTGCTTGTAAACCCCCCCCTCCCAACCCTTCCATTTATCATTTTCTTCCAACACTTTCTCTCCCTCCTTTCATCAATATGCTCTTTTACATTCTGAACAACCTCATAAATCACATAACAATCACGGACATTAGAAGAAAGGGCTGAATGGAAAAGAAGCTGCCGCCCTTCTCAAAGTGAAAGTCGGCCCAACTAAGGCAGTCAAGACCGGATCATCCAAACTTGTAGTCAAGTTGCCTATGGCCGCCAAGGCACCGAAACCTTCCACAGCCAAGCCATTTAAAGCCAAGCTTTCTGCAGCAGATATTCTCTTGTCTAAGATAAAGCCAACAGCTGCAGCTAAGTCCAAGCCCACGGCTGCCCTCTCGAAGAATGGCAACGGTAAAGCAACTGTTGAGAAGAAGAAAAATGGTTCAGGCAAAGCCGTCAACAATGGCAACGGAAAAGCAGCTGTAGTAAAGATGAACATCAGTGGAAAAACTGCAGCTCAGACCAAAGGGCATGTAAATGGCAATGCCAAGGTTGTAGTAGAGAAGAAAGTCATCAGTAATGGAAATGGTAAATCCTCTGTGGAAAAAAAATCCAATGGAAATGGTAAAGTCATTGTTGTGTCTAAGAGTGGCAAAACTACAGTGGAGAAGAAAGCCAATGGAAAAGGCAAATCGACCATCGAGATTAAAGAGGTTCAAGTCAAAGTTAATGGCAAAGCTGGCAATAAAGCAATCGGTGAGGCTAAGGCTAATGGCAATGGCAAAGTTTTTACTCTGGTAGAAAAGAGAGTCATTAATAATGGAGCTGCCAAGCAGGCAAAAATTGTAACCACTACAAAAACAAAGACTGAGAAAGTAGAAAAGACTGTTGTCAATGCAGCTAAGTCAGCTGCCAAAGTACAAGTTACTAAGGCACCTAAAGCCACAAAGTCATCAAAAGCAGAACCAATAAAAATGGCAAAGGTTGTGGATTCCAAGGCGTCGGTAAAAAAAGCCCAAGTAAAGGCAGAGGTTAAAGAAATCACCAAAGTAAAGACTGTGGTCACCAAAGTCCCACTGGCCAAATCAACGGCAAGCAAAGTCGTGAAGAAGGTGGTCGAAAAGGTTACCATCCCGAAGAAAATATATTCAACCTCCACCCCAGTCCGGCCTACTCCACCAAGACCCACAAAATCCAAGACGTTGGTGGATATTAATGTCAAATCCCAGAACAGACCTTTCCCGCCATTTGGGAAGACTGCGCTCAGTGGAACTGTGGTCCCAGCAAAGAAAATCACCAACGGTTATCAACAGGTACAACGAGAGAGACCACGTTTAGGTCGGAAGGCTCAGACTGGTATGTCCCGACTGTCCAATCTGTTTGCCAGGTCTTTCCACCGTCAAGGCACTGCAATGCACTTCCCTGGTATTTATTAACGTGCCTTCTCAGGGGAAGAATGGTCGTGCAACTCTTCAGGTAAACGATCTTGATGGTGGACGACCTGGTCTTCAGAGTGGAAGTTAGCTCATACCAAGCTGGATGCCTTTGCCTCTGTTTGTATATCATATGGTCTTCATGATCACGCCAACTTCTCCATATGATATGATACAGCGGCTCACATTCAAGCATGTACAGTTTCATTGTTCTTTACTTCACTTCATGCTCCTACCTAGCTTCTGAAACTGGATCAGCACCTCGATACACTTCAGCACTCTTTCTTTTCAGAGAAAACCTTTAACGTCAGAGAATGAGCATGGATTGCTATGGCTCCAAAAAACTAAAAGCGCAAAGACTAGCACACTTTGAGCAACAAGCAACACAACAAATCTCCCCTATCACTCTTTTATTTTCTGTCTTTGTTTTCTTGAAGTGCCTGTGCTATCTCCTTCTCTGGATTTATTTCATGCCAAATAGGATCAAAGCAGTCTGATAGAAACAGAACATCGAGCTTTTGTTAGATGTTAGTTCAATGTGTAGTCTAGCATGAAGCCGAGGCGCTTCATGGTCGAGACATTGTGAGGTTCATGACCATTAAAGTCATAACACTGACTGTCACATTGAAGTAACTGAGTTGCGTTCTGTGAGGCTGCTGTTGGGGTTATATCGGCTTTCTTGTCTTGGATGAAACCGGACATCCCAAAGCATCAAGTTGTGATGTTGTCTTCCTACGGGATGAATCTAGGCTCTCGATCATTCTTCCAATGAGATCAGACTCCACCCTTTCAGTAATCTCAGCTTTGCAACCTTTGAAAAGCAAATAAATACACTATTAAAAAGAAATCTCGGCAAAATAATCTCTATATGACTCACTAAATTGCACCTATGGCAACATTTACAGTCATTGAGATTCTCAAACTGCCTGAAATTTCTTTTTCTTTTTTTTTTAAAGAATCTTTGCAACTGAAAAATGTGAGTTGCCAGTAACAAAGTCTTGCCTCTGGCAACCTCAATTTTCTGATGTGTAACAATTTCGCCTTTTAACTCATTGTCACTCACAAGCAGATTTTGAACTAACCACTCTCTTCCAATCAAATTTGCTTACCTCCACCCCCTGCTCCCCAATTCCTGTCAACTTGACCAATTAGGATGTAGACACGGAATATGCAGAGGCTGGCCACACCCCTACAGAGACTGATTATTACTATGAGGAGATGGTCCCAGTGCCAGATGGTGAGGTGATTGGACAAGAAGAGGTCCCAGTACAGGTAAAAAGAATATTACACACCAATCAAGGAAGTTAAACGTTTCAAGAAGACCAACAGAAATTAGATTTAACTCCAGACAGAAAATATTAAAAACCAAAAGTGACAAATTACTAAATCATCAGCCTAAGATAGACTTCTGTCATCAAAGAGAGGACAGGGTGTAACATGTGTGTGGTGGTGAGCCCAGTCCTTGTAGTTGAACTAAGTAGTTCTAGCTCTATGTCTATCCTGTCTAACTACGCATCAATGTGTTGTTAGTACTGATTCCACAAGCAAGACATAAAACCACTTTCAAAGGAGAATGCGCCATATTTATCTGCTTTATGCCATCAAATATTTGTATGTGGCTCTCCTTTTCCCGAACAGCAAGATTCCTGTTTTGTTCTCATGTCAAGATTCTGGCTTGATTGGAATTGGATCTTTACATAAGAACAAACGTCTTGTAAAAAAGAGAAAAAAGGGGGGATTTCTGCATAGGAATATTGGGTGTGTAGTTTTAAGCAAAGGACGGTGAATATAATGCATTATTGTTTGAGAGAGAAATCTAAGGAAGACGGAAGCTCAGAATTTGAGAATGAGTCTCACAGTTCTGAAGCGCTTTCATTTTTTATTAGCTACTTTTGCCTTGTTTTCCAATGTCTATGCTAAGAACAGGGATTTTTCTTAGTATTTTGATGAGCGGGGGCCATTCCACATGGTTTATTATAGAAACATATGCATAGATTGTTCACAATATTTGTTATAAAAGTACAGAATACTTCCTGTGGATTCATCTTCGTGGGTAAGTAAAATAAAATAAAAAATAGTTTTTGCTTTGCATAACGAAGTACCAGTTCTGCGTGTCTGTTTCTATGTTGCGTGAGCCTTACCTTTACACTGAAAGTGTCTTTTGTGTAGTTTTAAAGCAAACTCACAATATCAAATATAATCTTTAGCCTAATTTGTCATCGCACACGAGCTGATCAGAATACGCTTCTGTTGAAATGTCTATTCCGATAGTCAGCAGCGATTATTCACAGAAATCAGGATAGAATTCTCCTTTCGACTGAAGCAATCCACTTTCAACATCATCAGATGTCTTTTCTCTGACCCTTTGTCCAAGTTTAATTGTCAGAGGTAAGACTCACTTCTTTCTATGCCTCCCTCTTCCACTCTTCCTCTTTTCCTTGCTGACATTTCCCCATCCAACATACCTCTGCCTCTTTTTTATCATCCCTTCTTCTTGCCTTTCATTCCATATTCCTTTGCTTCCTTCTTCCTCTCCCCCCCCCCCCCCCCTGCTCATCCTTTTGCAACTCTGATAAACCCAACCTAGCCCCAGGTGGAGCCGGCATTGGTGGGGGAGGAGGTAGATGCCACCAAGGCAGGCGGTGCGGGCGAAGAGGCCTTCACTGAGGAGTATGTGACTGGGGACTTGGACCTGAAGGAATACGACTATTCCTACAGGGACTACAATGAGCCGTTAGTGGAGACTGGAGCGATCGATGCCGACATGGGCCCCGCCCTGTCTGCTGTGACAGAGGAGGGAGGCGTAAGTCGTTTTTGCTACACGTGCAAAAGAAAAATCAATTTCAACCAACTCTGAGTCCTAATCTTTGTCGAAATATGTTCGGTGTCCTCTCAAATAATTCATCTAAGGTTCCCAACTCTCAAAAAACAATTTATAAAGAAGATCATTAGTGTATGTGTGATTTTTTTTTTTTTACTATCTTGGACCTGTTGACCTTCTTACAATTGGTGACTAATTCGAATACACTTATTGTTGCATCAAACTCTATCTGGATGTCTGGGATAGAATTCGATGGCGTAATTGTGTGAGCTTTAGATGAGAAGGCAGGACAGCTTTGAAGAGAGTTGGGCATTTAGATGTGACCTAAAATGAATCTATTCATGCAATGTCCTATATGTCCGGCTGTTTTTATAGTTTCACACCCATATACTGATACTGACTCGCATTCAAATTGGCACTGTACAAGTAAGGTTGATTCAGTGCATCAAGGTCGAACAATCCCATAGAAAGCAATATTTGAATATATTTCAAACAAAGAGTTTATCTCTGCAACAGTGGTTGAAAGAGTTTTTTTTTCTATGCAGTGTGTGGAGCACAATTCAGGGACCCAGGAAAAATGGCTGTTGCCACTGTAACAGCTATTTGGGATCCTGAATCTAGCTGTAACATACACTAAACAAATGGCATTCAAAAGTGCAGAATTAACTAGTTGCTGCCTCTTTTGACATGAATGCATTTATTTGTGTATGGCTTCACACAGAGCTGCTAAATTCAGTGTCTATGCAACAACAAAAAAAGCCTCCACAAGGAAAGGACAGGCGGTTTCAGCCATTGAATCATCATGTTTGGATGAAAGGTTATGACTTTCATGAGCAAATCATGTTTTTGTTTACGGTCCGGTTTCCTGCCCTGTTACTACAGTGTGATAGAAACGTTTGTGTTCCGCGTGAGCCTGCGTCCACCTTTGCCTTCCTTACATTTGATGGCTGGGATCACATGATTTTATACTGACTACGCTGTCTCGCGGCTACATGTGTGTTTTCCACAGGCTGCAGTCCGAGGCCATAAAGGAGAGAAAGGAGAATCGGCTGTCTTGGAGCCTGTAAGTCACGGAGAGAGTTGCAGCAGCCTCACCTGCGCAGGTGTACTTTAGCGGCTCTGTGACGGATATAGAACGCTTGAACCAATTACAGTTTCCAGCCTCTCTTGGGATTTTTGCCAGCAACCTCCCAGCAATAACTACTGCCCTCTAATTCTACCGCAGTTGATTATTATTTGTGCAAAACGAATCCGCGTTCTCCACCCCCAAGTCTGAACCATTAAAAAATAAAATTATGTGCAAAATAAGTACGTGCAAAAAGCATGAAGAATTTTTTTATCAATGGAGTAATGACTTGATTTACACTATTTTGTCTTTTTGTTTTTTGTACCATATATATAACTTAATTTTGGTTTCACAGGGTATGCTGATCGAAGGGCCTCCGGGGCCAGAAGGACCCGCTGTAAGTTAACAGTGAATCATTCTGATCACTTTACGTGCTTTCACAAGTCCTGCACTCACATTACTCTCTAAAGTTATTGGATCTGTGCAGTTTCTTCTTTCCCAATTTAAGGTGACGCAGCATTTCGTTTCTACTTTTGTAACAGCTAACATTCAGTCATGCTCAGGGTTATTGCTTTGTCTGTGACGCAAACAGTCCAGCTCATTGAGCTAGTAATCAGAGTACTCAACTACTCCATCTTCACTCCTTTCAGGGTCCCACCGGCCCCCCCGGCTCCTCCGGACCGCCTGGCTCCATCGGTGACCCTGGTGAGAGAGTGAGTGTTTGAATTTATCTGAAGAAGTAGCAGGTTTGTCAAATGAAATTAGCGCACAGATGACTGAAACATCGCCGGGAATTGCCGAAGCCACTTCCACGCTATCCTTGACTGTGCCAACTTACTTGAACTGACCCCTTCACCATCCTGCAGGGCCCTCCTGGTAAGCATGGGCTGCCCGGAGCCGACGGAGTCTCTGGACCTCCTGGAACCTCAGTCATGCTACCCGTGAGTCACCTTTAATATGTGATGATGATCAGTATCCCGTCTGAGTGGCCATTAATGCGCCTGTGTGGCTCTTCAGCACGCTGTCCATCTCAGGGCCTGATCTAGATCTGCCTGCTCGGGTTATTTGTAACGGACCAGATCCTCATGTCCTGCACTGCCACCGCTCACGTTGTCTAAATACGTGCTTGTGTGTTTTTTTGTTTTTTGCAGTTCCGTTTTGGTCAGAGTGGCGGGGATAAGGGTCCTGTTGTTTCTGCACAGGAAGCCCAGGCAGCCGCCATCTTGTCTCAAGCCCGGGTCAGTAATTACTTTTACTTTCCAACGTGCAGTCAGTCAGTTTGCCTCAAGCATCGCATCAGTGGCATCTAGTGTAGAGCTCTTTCTAACGTGCGCATACAATAATGCAACGCTGTGATTAGTGATTTTGATTTGCTGCCTCTAGATGGCGCTGAAAGGACCTCCTGGACCAATGGGATTCACTGGGCGCTCTGGACCACTGGTACGTTTTCTGTTATCTGGTCATTTGCTGTCATTCTCAAATTCCATCTTCAGAACAACAGCATTGTGGGCTCACTTTCTTTTGTCTCCCTATTAAGAAAAGCAGAATTTTTCTGTTCTCGCCATTAAGTGATGTGAAATGACCGTTTTTGGGATAGCCGTAACGACAAACTGTATTTGTTTCAGGGTAATCCAGGAAGTACTGGCTTGAAGGGAGAGAGTGGAGACCCTGGTCCGCAGGTAAAAGCACTTGCTCTGACCTCGGATCAGATCATTTCAATAATATGTCTATCAAATCACGTGAAGGGCCTTAGCTTTACTTTTTATTATTATTATTAAACTGTGCATGGTCAGAGCTTGGATAAGAGAATATCTCAAAAACACAAATTAATTTCCCAGGGTTCTCGGGGACCCCACGGTATGATGGGACCTCCAGGCAAAGCTGGAAGAAGAGTGAGTATAAATAATAACCCGCTCGTCTTGTGGTTTTAGTATTGTATTCTTTTTTATGTTGACATGTAGGACGCAGCTGTTGTCTCGCAGGCAAAAGCTTTTCAAGCATGTCCGTCCTCTGCTTGTCTCCTGACAGGGCCGTGCTGGAGCTGATGGTGCCAGGGGAATGCCGGGAGAGTCTGGAAACAAGGCAAGCCCTCACTGGCGTTTTTGCTTCACGCACCTCTTCATCAGACTGATCATGTGAATTTCACTCCTTGTAGCTCATGGTAATGCTGCAGCCTCATGGTAGTAAAGGTAGTGCGGTTAGCAGGAGCTAACATAGCATTGCCAGTTTCTCCCTTGTGTCGGTCTCAAGCCCGGATAAATGGCGAGAGTTGCGTCAGGAATGGCATCCGGCATAAAAATGTAAAATTAGTTCTGGAGTGACTTAGATGAAGAGGTTCAGGGCAGACATCAATGGGCATGTTGGTGAAGGAAATAGAGGAGATGAAGAAGTGATGGGCAAGTTTGGTGTTTTTAGTACAGTAGTAGTAGTAGTAGTCGTAGTAGTAGCTGCTCTGGTCACATGACTGGAATATAGAAATTAAGTTACATTTTAAATGAAGTTTTATTTTCGAATTATTTTTGCATGACATACATGACATGGTCTATAAAACAGTAATAACATCTTAAATATGTGTGTTTCACTCAGGGGGACCGTGGCTTTGATGGCCTGCCTGGTTTGCCTGGAGACAAAGGACACAGGGTGAGTCCAAAGTAGCTCACGTGACACATAGACTGCAAATACCATTACTAACGTTGCTGTTTATCTTTAGTAAAATTATTGCTTTTGATCATTTATTAGAACATACACTTGTTAGGATGTTTTTGATTCTTCGCTCCTCTTTTCTGCCTCACCCAGGGTGACACGGGAACGCTGGGGCCCAACGGACCTCAAGGAGAGGATGGAGAGAGGGTATGAAATGGCTCCGCCGTCAGGTCTCTCTGTAGCGGCTGACGGGCCATAACTTTACGTCCTTGTTGTTTCCACGGTTCTTCCAGGGAGACGACGGAGAAGTTGGACCCAGGGGCCTTCCAGGTGAACCAGTGAGTGTTTCCATGACAACACAGCTGGTTTAATCTCTTCTATAAACTTCACCCACCTCCTTTGTATCCATTGTAAAGTCATCAGCTGGGGTCAAAGGCCAAATAAATGCAGTGTATCCTCAATAGCTCCATAAAACTCCATGTGAAAACTATTTATGATGAAAGGAGCTTTACTTTGAAAATCTTTACTTAAAAACTGCCTTGAGATGGTACAACAGTCAGAGGAACGAAGTTTGATCATTTTGAAGCAAGATCAGCGTCAAAATGATTTTCCAGTCATTTCATTTCTTTGTTTTGACCTGTAAGATGCATCTTTTCAAATAATATAATATTTGTACTGTGTAATAAAATATTTTGTAATATATTGTCGGAATATATACTTCCATTAAAATGTATATATTTTAAAAATCAATAAAATATTAAATAGATTTTGAAGCATCAGTTTAAATATTTAGAGTAAATGTTTGTTTTATTCAACAACACGTAGCAGCATTTTTTTATCCTTATAATCAGTGCCGTGCGATCCATTCTGTGTTTTTATTGATTTGTTTTGTGTGTGTGTGTGTGTGTGTGTGTGTGTGTAGGGACCTCGTGGTTTGCTCGGACCTAAAGGGCCTTCTGGAATCCCTGGACCTTCTGTGAGTAAAAGCAGCTTCAAACCACGCAGTGCTGCTCTTATAGAAATTATAGAATCTGCCCTAAATGACTCCCCATGAGAGAAATATCCAGTATTCTAAAAATACTCATTCATGTTTCCTCAATCAATTGAAGACAAGTAACATAACAGGACAGGGTGGCCGAGTCCCACCCATTCATTTGAGGCATGAAGATGTATATGATGTACATCATGTACATGAACATGTAGTACAGGGCTGGGCAATTATTTTTTTCCATGGGGCCACATGAGAAACAGAATATATTCTGGAGGGCTGGGCCGCAAGGCTGAACTCAATTCTACATAATATTAATTGTATTTCTTTACATTAAAAAAACAGTAAATACCATTACTTTGACAAGCTTGGAAGATTATATTTTAGAATTAAGCAATGAAATGTCATTTATTCCATTAAATTTCTCAAAACGATGGTAAAATAAATGTGAACGTTTTACATTTGTGACTCATATTCGTGAACATTTTCAGTCACTCTGAAACACATTTTGTGTTTAATATACTGTTGGAATGTTGTGTGAAGGTTCTTAGCATCCTAAAGACATCACAGATACATCATACTGAACTGTCACTGAATGCAGTTTTAGTCCATGCATGAGGTAAGATTAGAAAGTTTGTTTATTTTGTAATTTCCAATTAACCTTACACGGGCCGGTCAGAGTCAACCAAAGGGCCGCATGTGGCCCTGGGGCCCTACAACGCCCAGGTCTGATGTAGTACATGCTGTACATGTTTATATTTCAGTCCTTGAAGTTGGTGACCTTTACCCTTTAAAGAGAACAGCACAAAGCTCCATGCTTTGCTCTCTGATTATTATTAAACCTGCAATGAAAACTAGAAAAGGGGTTCAATGAGGAAAGTTATAGGTAAATATTAAACCTTATACTTTCAACTTGTTGATTGGGATTTCCCTCTGTGTATCCTGTCTTTTCAGGGTGTCCGAGGAAATGACGGGCCCCATGGTCCTAAAGGAAACTTGGTCAGTAACAGATGCGGTCTGACGTGTTTTCATGGAATCTTTATTGCATAAATAGTTGGAATTAGTGACCTATAGGTGACCTTACCTTATTAATTCTAATATATTATTGACTCCTTATTTGTACCTCTCTCGCTCTGCCTGTGTGTGTTTGTCATCTCTGTGTCTTCTATTTCTCTCAGGGCCCCCAAGGAGAGCCAGGACCTCCAGGTCAGCAGGGGACGTCAGGAACTCAGGTGAGACAGGACGAATGTACTTGTTGAAGAGCGTTGGCGTACTAATACTTATGCACATATAAAAATAAATAGTAAATGTTAGAATGTATATCCATGGTATGCATTTAGCATTATTTGTTTTGTTTTCATGCAGGGAATGTCAGGACCTCAGGGGCCCCTCGGACCCCCAGGAGAGAAAGTAAGAAACCAAAAACATTTAAAGTTGAATTTCATTAAAAGTAATGCAAAAAAAGATAAACTTGAGCATAACTGTGCATAACTTATATTACAATCAGCTCTAAAATAAGATATCCAGGAACTAATACATTCATTCTGCCATCATTACAGCTTTTCGGTCGCTTCGGTGCTTTTCTCAAATCGGCATTTGCACTGGAGTTCGTGCATTTCTCAAAACAATTAGTGCAAACTGCCAAACCTAGTGGACGACCTGCAAAAGCACGCTTCAAGTCAATGAAGCTGCCAGCGTGATCAAAATGAGAAATCCTGACACAAAAGACAAAAAAAAGGGTCAGAACTCGGTGACACGACCTGAAAAGGCCCGACTGCACTATACGCTACTTGTACAGCAATTTGAGAACTACAGTAAAGTTAACATTGCTGTAGTTGGGGGAGTATGTGAGTACAAGATACTGGATACGTACGTTTCACATATTTACTGTATATGCTCTTATATTCTACAGCAAAAGAAGAATACACTACAGTCACTGATTTAGAACAAACATAAAAAGCAGCCTTTTGGTAGAGCTGTGCACAAACATGAACAATAAAACAGCACATATTGTAAGTGACTCCACCCTCTGCATGCTGTGATGTCATCACATGCTGCTAGCACGGCCATTTGCACATAAATAAAGGTGTAAAATTTGCTTGACAGAATTTGATTTTGTATGTAATGATTCAAGCAGTGAAATAAAGACTATTAGTTTTATTGGGAATGACTATTCTAGATCATTTTGATGATGATAATGTTATAAAAAAGCAGAGAATTTTATGAAAGCAACGGATACATGTCCAAAAGCATTTATCAATTTGCTCAGAGCAAGGAGACGTTGCTGCTATGATGTGCACAAACGACTGAATGTTGAATGTTGGAGGTTGAACGAATAGTGATGAGAATTTTCATTCTGATCTGAGAAAAGCACCAAAGCGACGGAGAAAAACTGTAATAAGGAGAGAAGAAGAAACTCTTCTAAGACTGTAAACCATTTCAGTTTTACTTCTGTTGCTGTATACAAATACACAATGTTGACCTTTAGTGGGATAGATAGATAGATAGATAGATAGATAGATAGATAGATAGATAGATAGATAGATAGATAGATAGATAGATAGATAGATAGATAGATAGATATATAGATAGATATATAGATAGATAGATAGACAGATAGAGCAACATTTGTTTAACATCTGCCTTTCTTGTTCACCAGGGTCCTACAGGAAAACCGGGTCTTCCAGGAATGCCAGGCGCCGACGGTCCTCCTGTATGTTTGTCTGTTTGGGTTTTCTTTGCTTCTATCTTTAAAACCAAATCAAGTTGAATCCACTAAAGCTGTGATACATTTCCCGAGGGGTTAACGCTCTATTTGCCTTTGTCAGGGTCACCCAGGAAAAGAGGGGCCGACCGGTACCAAAGGGAACCAGGTGGGTGTCAACCCGTCACACCATTACATTTCTGTTACAGGCTCATTTTTTAAATTCTGCTGCAATAACAGCGGAGATGTTTTCTTGAACGCAACGGATTAACAAAATAAAGTGCTTTCTTTTTAAGGTTAAAAACTAATTACGCACACATTGGTGGATAGCGCCTGACAAATAATCTGAGTGCAACCTAATCTTTACACAGGGGATTTAAAATGTTGAAGCATCCTGGATTTCTCCCTCATACTCCGTTGCATTTCTCACTCGCACTCGACTGTTCTGTACGCAAGCATGCAGATAAGGAGGGCACTTATAGCACACTGTTGCCCCTTAGTGGCGGTAGTGGGGGGGTTATAGCACAACTCAACAGTGTACTATATACTGAATGCAACCAAGTATAAACAGAAAAAGGAAATAAAATATCGGTTAATGTAAGGACGAGAAATCTCGCGGGATTTTGATCTCGCGAGATCACGAGATCTCGTCCCATCCCTGCTCGACAGTATTTGTTAGAGTGTGAGGGAAATCTACACTTAGAATAAATTCGTGGGTGCATGTTTGCTTTAAGGCATTCTTTCCTTCTTTGATCTTTTCCAGGGTCCCAATGGTCCCCAAGGCGTTATTGGCTATCCTGGCCCACGTGGTATCAAGGTCACTGATCGCATGCTTCCTTACCGTTTCTGTTGCACACACAAATCAATTGGACCAACAAAACGTAAATATTCCTCAAGCATGTCAACGAGTTTGTCATATTTTGATTGCAGGGAGGTCAAGGAATCCGCGGACTGAAGGGCCACAAGGGAGAGAAGGTGAGCGCCATTCACTCCGAGTAATCAATAATAACACACTCAAACAATCTAGAAGAAGCAGAACGGGTCTTTTCCTTGAGGGACCTGGAGTTTGGATCAAGAACGAGCTTCATGTTCCGTGATGCTGAGTCTGCACTCTGTCGTGGTTTGTGCTTCCAGGGCGAAGATGGCTTCCCGGGAGTTAAGGGAGATTTTGGTTCCAAGGGAGAGCGGGTAAGATCGTGTCTTTAGAAGAGGGATTATGAACGATTGATTCACTTGTTGTTTATTATCTCACATGGATGTTCCTCCGATGATGTGTCTTTGTCTCCTGCTGACAGGGGGAGCTTGGAGTAGGGGGACCCAGAGGCGAGGATGGTCCAGAGGGGCCAAAGGGGCGCGTCGGGGCCCCCGGAGAGCTGGGCCCGATTGGGCTATTTGGAGAGAAGGTAATTATTATAATTATGCTTCCCTCTTCTGGTAAAGCACTGATGTGAGATATTTATACTGTTAATGATTATAATGCATGCATGATTAATAATTTATTTAATGTTATCTCAACTGCTTTAATGTATTTCTGTGTGAGCTGCTGTTTACTTTTGGGTTGAATGTGACCAAACATTAGATTTTATGCAATATGGGTTCCGTTCTAATGTTAATTTTTGTTTGTTTGTTTTGTGTGCTAATATGACAATAACATGCATGAGCCATTGCTGATGAATCTTTCAGACAAAGGGATGCATTTGTTTTGAAAGAATCTTTATTACATTTTTTATAGCACGTTTACAGACTCATTCAATTTAAAGCGTGCTCTCCGTGTGTTTTCAGGGTAAACTCGGCGTCCCTGGACTTCCTGGATATCCTGGAAGACAAGGCCCCAAGGTTAGAGAGTCCGATTCCCTTCTTCTTGTCTTGAGGCTTGCTGGTCCTCCGTATTGAATGAAACTGTGTCAGTAATAAGGTGCGGAATTGTTTTTCAGGGCTCTCTTGGCTTCCCAGGATTCCCCGGTTCTAATGGTGAGAAAGGAACAAGGGTAAGTTGATCGCTCGGCTTTCAATATTTAGTCATCAATATCAATTGATATAAGGGTCTAATTATTCATAATAATGATGGATCCAGTGGGTTGATCATATCCTCAGCGTTCACTAATGCATGACTCAATCTTCCTTTTTCCAGGGTTTAAGTGGCAAATCAGGACCCAGAGGACAAAGAGGACCAACGGTACCTTTTCACATTCATTAAGTCTATGATCACCATTTTGCTCGAGAGGACGACCTTTGGCCTCTCTTTCGCTCAAGCTGACACAGGGAGAAAAAAACATTTGTCTATTTACGATGTTAAAGTTTCGATTTCACTGATAAACATCAAAGATGGGTGGGCGTGGCGTTAACTGTGATGTCACAGGCGAACGCGTCTGTGCATGAATGTAAATGTGGGTTTCTGGTCTCTTGTTTGGTCATCATTAACGATGCTGTCATGTGTGTGTCCCTCAGGGCCCCAGGGGACAGAGAGGACCCAGGGGTGCGACCGGGAAGCCCGGAGCAAAGGTTTGTCTTGGCATGTTCTGAACTTTGCAATTAAGGAGCTGGATATTTTGACATTTCAGCCGATACTTCAAGCGTCTCCATTATTTGCTCTGTTGCCTAAAACCTCGTCTTCTTTGCATCACTTCCGATCTCGTCTTGAGTTTGCCATTGTCCTTTGCTGAGACCGTTATGACATGCAGAAGATGGCACCCCCCACCCCCCCATTCTACTGGTTCTCAGGCATTTGTTGTTCTTGCTGTCTTAGGGAACATCGGGAAGTGATGGCCCTCCTGGTCCTCTTGGGGAGAGGGTGAGCATGTCCTCCTGGGGTGTAATGTAATCTTTGCAATTGGGTGTTTTGACATTCTAATGTCCTTCATTACATCAAATTGTTTTTGTCTCACCAGGGACTGCCCGGCCCTCAGGGCGCCAACGGGTTCCCAGGACCAAAGGGACCTCCTGTAAGGAAATATTTGATCCTGCTTTTTCAAAGTCTTTGTTGGCACTGTACCCGTTTATTCCCAAATTGCCTTGGGTTCTCTCTCTTGTTGAGGCGGCTGATATTGATATATTGATTGATTTTCCCTCACAGGGACCACCAGGAAAGGATGGACTTCCTGGTCACCCTGGCCAGAGAGGAGAAGTTGTAAGTTATATTTTGTTATTCTGTTTTTTGTTGTTGTTGTTTTGTAAATATTAAAGTTTAATATAATTGATTAATACATTGATTTTGATTTTTACCAGTCATAGCTTTTCTTTCTCAACAAGACACCCATGAATGTTCAACATCCTAAAGGAATAAATGTTCATAGAGAGCGATTGTTGTTTTGATTGATGGACGTAGTTACTCTTGGAACTAAATATGTTTTGGTGCATTTATCTACATGTCATATCTGAATCAGCGACAATAAGCCTTTCAAGTAGAACAAATATATAATCTCAGTATTTTACAGAGAGAATTGTTCTACGTATTTCAGTGTAAAGCTTCATAGTGGTTTGGTTCGCCCAGCTACTTCTCATATCAGTTCATATGTTCCAAAGGCTTCTCCGGTCGCCTCCTTTAATTTCGTTAATGGTTGTTTCACTCTCACTTCACGTTCTCGTTATTGGTGACGCCCCGGCTGTGCTGCAGGTTACCAGGAGGGCCGAGTTGGCTCAGGCTTGGATTGTGCACATATTGTTTAGTTTCAACAGTCACAATGAAATTCAGCCATTTTATTGTCCACTGAATTTCTCCCCATCAGGGTTTCCAAGGTAAAATGGGCCCTCCTGGGCCTCCTGGAGTCGTTGGACCTCAGGTGAGGGTTTGTTTTTCAATTGTCGTGCTTTATTTTTAGTGTCGTAAAACACCGGTTGACTCTTTTCTTTTTTATTTGCATTCATACCCACCATCAATGCACGTTATTTTCCCCCGATATCCCTTTCAACCTCTCCCCCTGCCCTTTCCATCTTCTCCTTCCCAGGGCCCATCGGGAGAGACCGGCCCTATGGGTGAGCGTGGGCATCCTGGACCCTCAGGTCCACCCGGAGAGCAAGGCCTTTCCGGTCCCTCGGGGAAGGAGGGTACAAAAGGAGATCCTGGACCCCCTGGCGGCCCCGGCAAAGACGGACCCCCAGGACTGAGAGGCTTTCCTGGGGAGCGAGGACTGCCTGGAACTCCAGTGAGTGTGACCAACAGAACTACAGAGGCAGACGCTTAAAGCTAGCCTGCATAAACTACTTGATTGAGGCTAATTACTACTTCATCCACTCTTGCCTTCTTTGCAGGGAGGCGGGGGGCTCAAAGGAAGCGAGGGACCGGCTGGACCTCCTGGACTTGCTGTACGTTTCAAACCACAATGAAGCTTCACTTTATTGTGTGGCCGATTTTCCCTCGTCAACAATAAGAATTCTATTCATGAAATTATTCATGAATCCCGATTTGAAAAAGATCTACGTTGCCTATGAGTGTGTTTAGTATAGAAATGATTCCTGATGAATCCAGTGAAATTTGGGCCCTGTTCAGACGTGGTGGATGTCTGCACTGCGCTGACTGCTGCTTCAGTTGGTTTCTCTTCCTGCCTGTTCTGAACTGAAGTAAATGTTTCGTTACAGATTGTGGCTGCTGGCTGTTGTCAGTCCCCAACATTAATGGATACTTGCTCTACTTGGTTCTGATATTGTACATTTCTAGGGGTCTTCAGGTGAAAGAGGACAACCTGGTACTGCTGGACCTGTTGGACCCCCTGGAAGACCAGGGCCCCAGGGGCCTCCTGGACCCGGTGGAGAGAAGGGAGTTCCTGTGAGTGTTCTGAAGGATCTCATCCAATCTGTTGTCGTGTGCAAAGATAGCGCTTTGCAGCCAGAGGAAAAGCTACTGATTGTCGGCTTTGTTCGTTTTCTCCTGTCCAAGGGTGAGAAAGGTCCTGTTGGCCCCGCAGGTCGTGATGGAGTGCAGGGTCCTGTGGGTCTACCTGGACCTGCTGGATCGCCTGGAGTACCCGGAGAGGATGGTGACAAGGTCAGTTCTAAAAACAATCAGTCTCCAATCCCATTCATCTCCACCTTGCTCGTAAGCGGGATGATTGTCCTTCAGCTCTTTACATCAACTTGATTGATTGCAGGGCGAGGTTGGAGAACACGGCCAAAAAGGAGCAAAGGGGGCGAAAGGCGAGCATGTGAGTGCTCACTATTGGAGCCAATCGTTCTGATGTTTCTCTCCTACTTGCTGCTGACATTGTTTTTTTGCTTGTTCTTGTTTTTTTCTGTTGGCAGGGTCCTCCTGGTCCGTCTGGGCCAATGGGTCCGGTCGGTCAGCCTGGTGCTGCTGTAAGTCCAGACAGAATGCGGCTCGGCAGTGCCAGCTAGTTCCACTGGTTTCTGATTGGTTAAACGTGGTTCGAGCTCGACATAAAAAGCATAGAAGTTCCTCTTAGCTTTTGTGTGCTGTATAATGCAAGAGTGCTTAAAAATGATCCACATTTAAACTGATCTGATTATTGCAATGACAGAAGAACACATTAATTCCCCATCATGAGGAGATGAAGGCAAATGTTTTCTGCTGACTGGTTGTCTCACGTCTTTATTTGAGTTTTTCTTCTTCTGTGGTGTCAGGGTGCCGATGGAGAGCTAGGACCGAGGGGCCAGCAGGGGCCTTTTGGAACTAAAGGTGATGAGGGATCCAGAGGATTCCCAGGAGCCCCTGGACCCATCGGACTGCAGGTACAATCAAATCACAAAACTCACCTCATAAATAAATAAATCATAGAACTATGTTAGAATGCTCAAAAACACGTGGTCGTTAAGTGTAACCTTTGGCATCAGTGCAACACCAGTGTGGGTGGGTGGGTGGGTGGGTGAGTGTGTGTATGTGCGTGTCTGATGGGCTTTCTGCAAATAATAACAGATATATACAGTATATATGTATATATTATATTCTGTATATTTTATTCCATATTTATTTACTCCTGTGACTCGCTCCCTGGATCAGTCAGGATATATTCTTGTAAGGGACCCGGGGACATCGCCCGGAATGCAGCAGCCATCCTCGCGATGAATCCAGAGCTCTGTCAGAACTTTCTCTCGGTGGAATTCAGCTCCTTCTATCGTGTTGCCTCTAAACAGCTTTCCATTTACTTCTTAAACGTGCCGTTACATTTGTAGAACTTTCAGAACCCGCCTATATGTAGGTGCGTCATCTAAAACCAGTGCAGCTTCAAATAGGATAGGAGACGATGCACCACTGGTTCCAGACCAGAGCGTTGTTGGTCCGTGCCGCAGCCCCATTCGGATGCAGCAAAGATTCCCATTTAAGAACACTCCGACATGTGCTAGGACATTTCTGTGCACGCACCATGGGGGGCAGGTCTATAAATGGCAGGTGGATAGAGACTTCAGTGTCAGACTTTGGTCCAGATATGGAGATGATGGGTTGCTAAGCCAGACAAGCTGTTTGAGTAACTTTCATCTCTGTCCTGAAGGGACTACCGGGACCAGCAGGTGAGAAAGGAGAGACCGGCGACGTTGGACCGCTGGTGAGCTTCATCACAACATGACAGTCACTGTGACTGCGACTTATTGCATGAATATACCGTCATAAATGATGATATGAGTGTGAGTGTCTTGGTGTTTCCAGGGTCCTCCAGGCCCTCCAGGGCCCCGTGGCCCTGCCGGACCCAATGGTGCTGACGTGAGTGTTAACAGCTTTTAACTTGTAAATAACAACATGCAATGTTGTGGAGATCGTGCTCAAAGATTTCCTCAAGCTGCTAATAGGATGATGGGAGCTTTTATTTATAGTTCCTGTGTGTCTCTTTCAGGGTCCTCAAGGTCCACCTGGGGGCTTGGGTAATCCGGGACCTCTCGGAGAGAAGGTGCAGAGACAAAGGAATATAAAGCAATATTTCTGCATGAGCTTGGCCCAAAGAGTTTAAGTTACGATACTGGACATGCTGTTTTGCTCCACAGGGCGAGCCCGGTGAGGCCGGACCTCCAGGAATCGGAGGGGAGCTGGGAAAGAAGGTGAGTGGACAAGCGTCTCTTCCCAAAGGCCAGTTGATCTCCATGCTGTGCCTTCGGCGAGCGATCAATAACATCCATGAGTTGGTTAATCGAGGGATGAGTGCTCTGATTGACAGGGTCCCCGAGGAGAGCGAGGAGAAAAGGGAGAGGCCGGTCAACCGGGAACTGGTGGACCTGCAGGTGGACGAGGACGACCTGGAGACGATGGACCAAAAGGAAACCCTGTGTGACATCCACCGCAACACACACACACACACACACACACACACACACACAATGACATGAACCTCTGATGAACGAGCAAAAATGACTTCCTGTCAATATCGCTGTGTCTAATGTCAGGGTCCTGTTGGTTTCCCTGGTGATCCTGGTCCCTCTGGTGAGGTTGGACCCAGAGTGAGTAACTTTATTTTCATCATATCAATACTTTATTATGTTGGATATCATAACTATATATATATATATATAAATACAAGCCACTAACCCAGATCTGCTTCACTTCAGGGTCAAGACGGGGCCAAGGGAGAGCGAGGAGAAGATGGAGAAGCAGGAGAATCGGTGAGTCAAACGAAGCCGCAAAGCAAGTTTGTGAGTCAAGTGTTAGAATAATATCAGCATTTTCACTCCTCACTTCCTGTTGCAGGGCTCCCCTGGACCTTCAGGCGAGAACGGCCCTCCCGGCCCCCTAGGAAAGAGGGTAAGGTCGCCGCCCTCGTTCAGTTCATCTAAATTCACAATAAGAGATAGACGGTGGCAATTCCTCATAACATGATGTGATATTATGTGGCTGTAAACAGGGCTATTCTGGGGCCCTACGCAATATAAGCACAAGGGGCCCTTGCTCAGGAGCACCTCAGCAGTGCCCTGGAGGTAGACTGGCTCCTCTCCAGCCACCAGTCCACACTCCGTACTTTTGAACTGAGCGGAACCCTGCTAATGTAAAGTGTGTCCTATTAGCGATGCGCTAATCTCTCGTTACGATATTCGCCTAACGATACGATTCGATACACTTACAGCATCAATTACACAATATGTGGCTGTGACTGGCGTCAGAGTCCAACCTCCAGTGTTGGATTCGTTCCACCTTTACCAAAGCCTGACCTGTAGACAGGTCACAGGTCGAGTGTGCAGTCAAACTCTTACTTTTACGATGAGCTTTTCTTCAAGAAGGATTTACACTAGATTCTATCAACCGAGTCACAACCGAGTCCCACAAAACAACACTAAATATTTACCTTGCGACTGTGTAGCTTTTCTGAGACATGATGACGAGTGACGACCGCAGACCGCTGTTTGTATCACGCATCGCTTGCTTCCACGCTAGTCTGCTTACAATATAGGCCGGCTGTAAACAATAAAGTCAGTTGAGATCGAAACATTTTCTCACCTGCTCTGTCGTAAAGTAAAACTTCCTTTGGGCTGAGCTGTGGCTCAGGTAGAGCAGTCAGTCACTCACCTGAAGGTCGCAGGTTAGCCCCACCAGTCTACATGTCAGCGTGTCATTTTAACACTCCCCATTGATTGTGCATCAGCGCTGTGATCTATCCATATTGGTACAAACCTGATCATGCGTGAGATTTGAAAGCTTCTGTTTTTTAACGCTGTGGTACATGTTTCACTTTTCAGGGCCCTGCTGGAACACGAGGGCCAGAGGGACGTCAGGGAGGAAAGGGCACTAAGGTGAGCAGCATTCGGTCCGTCTTGGAACGTCCCCGTATCTTCAGCTCCTTTGAGATCTTGTTTTTCAAGCATGGTCCAGCTTGTGTCGGGACAGGGATTGTCTATTGTGTCACATCATCCAATCACAATTCTCGTCATCATCTCCAGGGAGACTCTGGCGCTGTCGGCCCCGCTGGAAAAACTGGCCCTGTGGGCCCCCAGGGTGTACCAGGGAAGCCTGGAACCGAAGGTCTCCGAGGTCTCCCCGGATCAGTGGTAAGTTCTGTTTATTTCTAAGAAGAAAGAAATATTTCTAAGAACACGAGGTCCTGACTGCCGAGTGTGACGTGTGTTATGTGTGTTGTGTGGTGTGTGTGTGGAATGGCCACCACTTAGTCGTGTATTTCTAACGTGTTTCAGGGTGAGCAAGGTTCTCCTGGATCCGCTGGGCAGAAAGGACCCCCCGGACCCCTCGTAAGATAGTGACGTCCTGTTGTCTTCACCTTCACGCTCTGCTTCAGTCCTCCAATGTTCTGCCTTCCAACACTCTTACCCTCTTCTTTCTCCTCATAGGGTCCCCCTGGTTTGCCCGGTCTGCGTGGCGACCATGGTGGCAAGGGAGAGAAGGGACACCCAGGTCTTATCGGTCTCATTGGACCCCCAGGAGAACAGGGAGAAAAGGGGGACAGAGGACTTCCTGGGCCTCATGGATCTTTTGGATCAAAAGGAGAGTCTGTAAGTCGTACCTCCTTCACGTGTCTTCAATAAAGGCTACCACGATTCACAAAAGCAAGTACATTCCCGCGTTCTCATGTTGGACGTATTTGTACTTTCTTACAGGGGATGGCTGGAGGCACAGGACCCATCGGACCTTCTGGTCCTCCTGGTCTACCCGTGAGTGCTGTTTTACCCCATGAACATGGCGACTCATTACCTTTTCCTCTTCCCTACTTTATTAAGTACTGCAGGACATGAGAGCTAAGAGCTGAATGGATGGTCACCATCGTTCAATTAAAGCGTCCCGTCTTTTGCAGGGTCCTCAAGGTATCAAAGGAGCCAAGGGTTCTTCTGTGAGTTCTCCTAAACCACAAAATATATCACTCGTGCAAAGCGTGTCGACTAAGGTTCGGTTCTGTAGTAACGCTGCTTGTCATGCTGCCTTCAGGGAGGCACTGGTCCAAAGGGAGAGAAGGGTGTTCAAGGACCTCCTGGGCCTCCTGTAAGTGCTCCGAACTTTTGTCTGACCGTTTTATCATTTGGTGGACTAAAATGCATCCTTGGTGTTCAGGGTCCGGCTGGCGAGGTCATTCAGCCACTTCCCATCCAAAGGAGTCCCAAATCCAAGCGCTCCATCGATGCCAGCCAGCTGCTCCCCGACCATGACCCCGACATGCCTGCGTCTGATGCCGCCGGCGCCGAGTCGCCGATGGGCAGTGAAGGCATGGAGGAGATTTTCGGCTCGCTCAACTCGCTTCGACAGGAGATCGAGAGCATGCGCTTCCCCTTGGGCACCCAGGACAGCCCCGCCCGCACCTGCCAAGACCTGCAGCTCAGTCAGCCGGACCTCAAAGACGGTGAGAACATTAACCCAAATCCATAGGGGTCAGACCAAAATGAATTAATGTTAAACTGCCAAATATAATTTTTTTTTAATTCTTTACTGTTTGATATACACAGCACATATACATAAATGTGTTTCTTTGTACCATTTAGAACTTTGAATTTGGGTTGAACAAATAACATTTGACTTATTGATTGATTGAAATGCATGACAAAGTTGTGCTCTAGATCAGGGGAGTCAGTTCTTTCCGAGAAGCTTTTATTCCGACCGCTTTTCATTGCTGTCTTTACATCAAACCACAACAAGCTCATTTTGTCCTGAATGACATGCAAAGGATGTGATTTGTGACGCGAGAAAAAATCCTCTTCTGCTTAAAAAAACTCTAAAGTACTGAGAGAAAATGTCTTCCTCTGCAGGAGAGTATTGGATCGACCCCAACCAGGGCTGCTCCAGAGACTCCTTCAAGGTCTTCTGTAATTTCACTAATGGAGCAGAGACGTGCCTGTACCCCAGCAAGGACATCAACAGGGTCAGTCCTCCCGATCAGCAGCACTGTAAAGCCCCGTGGAATGAAGCAAAAACGTCTGCGAGTATGTTAAGAAGTAAACTGCTCAAAAAAACACAGGAAACACTTAAATTACACTTCTCAGATCTCAATGAAATAAATACACCAGTTGAAAATCTTTATAGATTCCATGGTGAAATTCGTTGAGAACAAAATAATGTAAAAACATTTAAAGGAATACAAAATCATGAACTCATTAAGGACTGGATTCAGAACTACTGTATACCCAAATTCAAAGTGGAAAAACTCAGAACACAGGCTGATCCAGCTCGTGTGAAGACCACTCTCAGTTGTGTGTGTGTGCACTTCCTGTCTCTGTATGACCTTCCTACGTTGTCAGGGCATGCTCCTGATGAGAGGATGGATGGTTTCCTGTTGGACCTCCTCCCAGACGTTGTGTGGGTGGTGGATACTACGATACATGATGTCCCAGAAGTCCCCGAATGGATTCAGGTCTAAGCAGACTAGGCAATAGGCAATAAGGCTCATCTTTGTCATGGACCAGAAGGAACACAGGGCCCACTGCACCAGCAAACAGTCAAACAGTCTGACAATGGGCCTGAGGATCTCATCCTGGTACTGAACAGCAGTCAGGGTACCTCTGGTTCTGTGAGGCCCTCCAAGGATATGCTTCCACAGCACCAAACGGGCTGTACTGGAGGATGCTTCAGGCAGCATCACGTTCTCCACGGCATCTCCAGACTGTCACGTGAGCTCAGGGTGAAGGGAACAAATCTACAAATGTCAGTCCGGCTGCACGGAACCAGAGTGTGAGCACAGGCCCCAACAGAGGGTGGATCCTCCTGGAGTCGGAGTCGGAGAGTTTGGGCAGAAATATGTACCCCAGAGGCCTCCTGGAGGTCATTTTGGAAGCCTCTTCCTGTTCCTCCATGCACACAGTCAATCAGAAAGGATGGTCTCTGACCACCACCTACAAATCCATTCCTTAAATAGGACTTGTCTTACTAATTGATTCTCCTTTCCACCCCTTGTCTGTCCAATTTGCACAGCAGCAGGCGAAATTCTATTTAGTTCTATTTCCTAACTGGACAATTTCATATCCCAGGAGGTTGATTGCCTTGGAGTTACACTCAGATGATGATCTGTTCCCTTTATTTTTTTGAGCAGTGCATCCAACCACCATTTCAGTGGTAGCTTTTATTTATATTTAGAATAACAACAGTGAGAACTCACTGATGAAACGGGAAAATTGGGACCAGATTGATATAGAGTTGTTGAATTTTCCCAAACAAGCAACTAAAATTGCTCGACTATACTCTGTGACAGGTGAAGATGAGCTCCTGGGACAAAGAGACTCCGGGATCCTGGTACAGTCAATTCTCCACAGGTAGAAAGGTCAGTAACACCCTGAGTCTATAACATGATGACCAGATCTTCGTTTACTTCCTCGGCTGACCTAATTTTATGGTCATCTCCTCTCCATTTGCTTTCTTTTGCTCTTCTTGTCCTTCCCCCACATCCCATTCCGTTCCCTCCTCTTCACACATTTCTTGTCCCAGTTCTCCTACACAGACTCTAACGGCGAGCCTTTGGGCGTGGTCCAGTTGGGCTTCCTGCGTCTCCTGAGCGTCCAGGCCCACCAGAGTCTCACCTACCACTGCCACCGCTCTGTGGCATGGTCCGACCGCAGCGCCAAGAACGGCTACAGCCGAGCGCTGCATCTCCGGGGCGCTAACGAGGAGGATCTGAGCTACGAGACCAACCCGTACATTAAAGCTCTGGAGGACGGCTGCTCTGTGAGTTTACACGGTCATGACGCTCCACTGTCAGGATAACCGTCATAATGCGATATTCCTCGCATCTCAACATCCTGTTTCAGGCAGAAATGCATCGCGTTAAGTTTCGTGCAGCCTTTAGAGGACTCCCCGCGGTGGTCAAAGGTCACTGTGACCTCACAAATCGTGTTTTAACCATAACTCAACAATTTGTATGACAATATATGCTAAAGAAAGTGATTTAGTTTTAGGTCATAATTGTATTTTCCCCCCCAAAAAACAAATTCTGGCCAAATGGAGATTTTTCTTTCGTTCCCAACATGAAACTGTGCTGATTCATAGATTATTATTATTATTGTAGATTTTTAGTTTAGTTGATTCTTTTCAATCATCAACAAAATAATACATTTGATATACCGGTAAATAAATACGCACACAAATATTGAATCACACAAATATTGAATGAAAAAAAAACAGAAAGAGGAAGAATCTTATTCCTTCTGCCCCTGTGTCACAAGAAACTCAGCCGATTTCTCCCGACGGGTCTGGCCCACATTTTAGGGTCAGTGAGGGCTTCAGAACTCCCAACTTTTAAAACTGGGTGCCAGAGAGTAATCTTTTGAAAACTTCGCTCGTTACCATCGTTGTGTAACTGACCAAATGCAGTTGTTGCCAATACTGTGATGACACAGCCTCACTTTGTGTCAGACGATTCTTGTGTGGACAGAACAGCAACAGATACCACAGTGAACTGCTGCCTTCTGTTTGCCTGCTGCAGTTTATTTTAGAGCCATGGGTAAAACCAGGGCCGTCAACAGACTTGCTGGGGCCCGGGACAGGCAAGAACCATATGGGCCCCCCCCACCACCAAATAATCCTCCACGACATCTAGCCATTCGTTTAAATCAATAATGATGTATATAAGAACAATACAAAAACTGGAGAGCATGCAGAACAACTTTGCTTTTTGCACCACAATCTAATGCTGCTTAATTTGCAATAATAATTGACATTTCTCTAAAAAGAACATTCTAACTTTGTTTTACTTTATAACTTTATTTTATTTAAAATGTCAGGAAGCTATTCATTTGCTTAATTTTTTATTTAACTTTATTAGACATGCTGCTGAGCTCCCTGCATTTTGTTACAATTTTCAAAGAAAGATTTGTTGATTATTGTCTAAGGTTTTTTTTAAGCTGTTTAATAGACATATGCTTAAAGGCATTTAAACTAAATTAAGTGTTGGAGTTCGTATTATTCTAAATTTTGACGCCAATATTTTCACTTTTACTGCAAATGAATATTGCCACCAAATATCGATTATCGGCCTCCTTGATTACTAATAATCGGTATAAAATAACCATATTGGTCGATCACTAGTTAGTTTGATTTTTAAAAGCGTAGCACTGCCATCTAGTGGCCTGACATTTGTAATCATTTTTGCAGATGTGTATTTTTCCTTTTTAAAGATAAAGGAAAAGTACTTCTGTGTTTTGAAACGCGTTTCTTAATTGAAGGTCCTCACAAGCCTCATGTCTCTCATTGCAGTACCGAAAGGGCTTCGACAGGACAGTCCTGGAGATCAACACGCCACAGGTGGAGCATCTCCCTCTGCTGGATATCAAGGTGTCAGACTTTGGGGAGAGCAATCAGCAGTTTGGGTTTGAAGTGGGACCTGTCTGTTTCCGAGGCTAAAAGCACACACGCATACACATGCACTTAAAGACACAATTATATATGATAACGTACACGCCCAGTAATTTGTAAATTAACTTGTAAATTATATAAAACACACACAAAACCAACAGACACGCAAACACACTGATATACACGCACACACAATACTGTTTGCTCTCACACTCAAGTGCGTGCCTGGAGAACACAAGATCCTCCCAACAACTAATGGACGTCAAATAAAAGGAAAGAGGAGAGTAAAGAATAAAATGAAAACACTTACAGAGAGGAAGCCATCTTTGGGCATACAGCTGTGAGGAAAGAAGAAAAAGCCAACAGAGCCGGTCTCAGTACAAAACTGAGCCGGCGTCTTAAAGCCTGAAGCCTGAAGCCCCGCCTCCCGCCGACTCCGCCCTCCTCCCGGCCTTCATCTCACCTGCTCTACCTCTCCCACCTACTCCTCACACAAAAGGGTCACATTTGGATGCTAATTGCATGTCCTTAATCTCTGCTCCGACTGGCACGCGGAGACATCGTCGCTGCTGTACGAGCTTTTTTTGTTCACATTTGATCAGTGTTCAAAACAAGTTGAGGCATAGTTGAGGAATAAAAGCTGCGGATTCACTTTGAATCTATTTCTGCAGTTGCCAGGTGGGGGCGCCCATTCCCAACATCAAATCCAATCAGTTAAGAAGCGCTGACACCGGGAAATTGTGCCAAAATCGTTCAGCTGTAGCCGACACAAAGCTTCAGTCCGTCTCTGACTCACCTGGTCGTCTGGTTTTTGTCAGAAATGAAGTGACCTTTCAAACCCTTTGCTCACATCCTGAACACAGACTCAGCCCTTACTCCCAGCACCATCTTCCATCAGAACGGCCAAATGAAACTAATGATGCTGTCAGCAGGTGAATGTGAGCTACTCTTGACAGCGTTCAGGTTCAATGGTGTGAAAACGCGATCGACAGCTCAGCGGTGACTCGCCGCTTTCATGCGTTGAGGTTGCGACGCGAGGCTCGTTCATTTCCTCAGCCATCAGAGAAATAGGATCTCTCTTTGAATTTGAAAGCCATTGCTATCATAATCTGTACTGGACTTGATGGGATTGTACTTGCGTGTTTATCAGGCTGCCGCGCACCAATCCAGGTCGTTCTCTGGGTTGTCTTTTTCTTTTTATTCCATCAGCACACATTTTTGTCTGATTTTGCATCCAAGCAGAGAATAGAACATCATCAGGGTTTAAATATGTATATGATGCGTTCCCTAATCCTTTTCCCCCACAGCAATAAATAAAATTCATGCTTTACTGCAAGAAACGGTGTGGCAAGGTGCTAATTATACCAAAGCATTAAAATCTTTGTCTTCAGTCAGTGTCTTTAGTCTCTTTTCGAATGCCACAAGGCTTTTTCACTGGGAAACACTCCATTTGTACAGAAATAGTGATGTTCTATTGTATTTATTTAAACCAAACAGGGTGCTTTGAGATTAAAAACAAGGGCCAAATATTCCAGCCACATGTGCGGTATATTTCATTTGTATTTATTTCCTGTATCTTACATCCAAGTGAAAGGAAACATGTTAAACGCACAGAGCGCCCGAGTTACGGCGCTTCTGTTCATGCCCTGCCCAAACTCCCCTCGTGGAACCAAAGAATCTGTGGCCATATTTTATTGTAATGTCCCTTTTTAGTGTTTTCATCAACTGTACTGTGCTGTTGAATGTTGCTTCCCCTGTTAATGATTAAATGGTGACTCTCCAGCTCTGCCATATTTCCTTGTCTTTGCTACTGTTTGGTTTGGGTTCAAACACAAGTTGTTGCTTCACTGTGCTTTCACATCATGGAAACTGAGTTGGCTGGATCATAAATAATATTGACACAATTTGCCGATCTTTCACATTTCTATCTGAGACCGCTGTGTGTAGGTGGGCAGTGGTGAGAGGGAAGGGACAGCTCTGTCAGTCACAATGACATCATTCCAGAGTTCTGTTTAATTTGTTCGTTTTTAATTGTCTTTTTTTTTAATATAACAGGAAGATGGAATGGAAATGTAAGATATAATAAATCTTATATGACATTCTCCAGGGTGAATGACATAAAGTATTTGTTTTTATTGTTGTTGAAGACGAACATTTCAACTTAAAAATATGGTGCTGAAAAGAGGAAATAAAAGTATTTAAAATGTGTGTGAGTATTTCTTTTTTTATTCTTGTTTATTCCCTTTGACTCTTGTTTTTCTTCCAAATCCCTTCCATCAGTGGTTCTCTTTGCCTGTAAAGCCCCACCGGATGCTGTCGTTTGTCTTTTGGACCGGTAACGGTAGCTTCGGTGTGTCACCGTAGCAACGCAGACTTTTGTGTTGTTCTTGGAATTATCTTTACCTAAAAGTAAAATATGTGGTTTTCACTCTGAATTGTTCTTCTTGCATTAACAAATACAACTTTTGCTACTTTGAACGCCAGTGGGCAGACTTACAGAGGTAGCCGCTAAATATCTTGGTAATTTGGTTGCATCATTTTAGGTCATTTATCAATATTTATCAACAATAAGAAAATTGTTGCTACTAGAAAAATGTGCTGCAGACTCTCACGCCTGCAGTCCATCTAAAAGATGCTCGATGTGCTTCCTGCCCAGGAACAAACAAGAACCTCCATCTGAGTGTCAATCCTTTGATTTAAAAATAAAAGTGTTGCTTTAAATGTCTAAATGTTTGTATTTATATAAAGTCACATGTATGTGTAATGTTTGTGTCCAACACATAAAAAACATTTAAAAAATCTAAAACATACAAAACTAAAAAATACATATACAGAGAATTCTGAAATTTTCATTCCACATATTTATATCAAAAAGCAGACTTTCACAGATATTTTCGATTATCAAGATAAAATAATCATCACAGCAGCAAAGATTGAAACTTCCATGTTGGTTTTTTGATGCCCGCAGTCGTCTCTCGTCTGCAGCCGCTTCATCCGCATTGCGGGTCACGGGTGTAGCTGGAGCCTATCCCCGTTGATTACGGGTACAGGAACACCCCAGACGCGTCGCCAGCGCTTTGGGAGGCCGCACATAGACAAAGCCACTCAGACGCACATTCAAATCTAAGATGGATGTTCTCGGGCGTGAGAGGAAACCGGAGAACCCGGAGAAAGGGAGGCATTGCAAACTCCAGGTTACCGTGTATTGTACATTAACATGTTTAAAACCACATTTATAAAACATGATCAACAGAAATAATGAATAAAGCGCTAACAAATGTAGAATCATTTTTAATATAATTAACTATGAAGGATCCGGCCTTCCTGGTCTTCATCAGTGTGATTGACAGCCAAGTCAGCCAATGAAAAGTCCCCCTGACAAAGAGAGACAGGCTGAAGTTCACCTTTAAAATGTCGGATTTGACTAAACGCCTCATTTGCAAATTGCTGTTGTAGTTAAATCAAGTGATGTTTGTAAGGACATGAATTTAATCGTGCGTTGTTACAGGTGCCGCGGTCTGAACCGTACTAAACCTGTCACTTCGATGCTTGCTCCTGTGATGTACCGAGAGTCATCTGAAGCTAGAAAGGCACAAACGTCAGCCACCTCTGGAGGAAGAGGACAGAAAGACAAGACGTGTGATCAGTCTGAGACATTATCCCTTCATTCATTTTAGTTTACAGCATATAAACTGAAGGGAGGGAACAAAGATGCAAGGAAGTACAGTGGTACCTCTACTTACGAATTTAATCCGTTCTGGGAGTAGCTTCGTAACGTGAAAACTTCGTAAGTAGAGACGCATTTTGAATGTAAATGCACTAATCCGTTCCAAGCCCCGCAAAAGTATTGTAACGGTTCATGTTTTAGGAGTGTTCATTATTCCTACGCTGCAGAGAGTCCGCAAAGGCATCCAGGGAGGAGGGGCGGTGTGTGTGGGTGGGTGCCGCGAGGAGGAGGAGGAGAACGGGAGAGCCGCGGCTCTCCCGTTCTCCTCCTCCTCCTCGCGGCACCCACACACACAGAGAGTTACCCGTCGTGTGCTTATTCCAGCGTCCGACGGACGCTACATTATGATATTTTTTTACAATATTAATCTACGTGTTAGCTGTTACGCTTTGTCCTCTTTGTTTACTGGTCCTTTGCGGTGTTTTCTGCCTCGCGTTTCTTGAAAAACTGATCCGATGACGTCTGCTTTTGCCGGCTTTTGACAATCCGTCGGAAATGTGCGAGGCAGACGTCATCATAATGAGCAATAGCCCGACTTGTCAACACTTTTTCCGGGTGACACGAGGGGGACACGAATAGCATGCTGAGATACACGCATACGCAACGGGTTGCCAGGCAGATTTTAGGCGATAGCCAATGGCAGAGCAGCTACAAGCAGCTATTTTTGACTTCGTAGCCTGAAACGCCTTCGTAACGAGAGGCAATATTTTCCCATTCAGATACTTCGTAACCTGAAACTTTCGGATGTAGGGACATTCGTAAGCTGAGGTACTACTGTAAAAAAGAGATGGAGCAGTTTTGACTATATTATGTTCAAATAGCATTGAGTGGTTTTGTGTTTTATATTGGGCATAAAACCGATAAGATTGGTGCTCAGCGTGTCTCCACTGACCGGCAGGTTCACCCATCCGCTCAAGAGGCACCAAGGACTTGATCTGAAACCCAGAAACATGACAGAGCGGAGGAGACGTAGGATGAAACCGGATCATGGCAGGAATGGAAGGTCAACGATTGACTTGGATGGAGATTATTCTGATAAACAACCAAAAACAACTAAACAATCACATAGTAATGGATATTTTACCCCAAATGAAAAGTCTTCTGGAATTTATGGCACGGAGGAATTGAACATTTACTGTAACAAACCAGGGAACATTACTCTATCTATAGTCTCTATAGTCTAAATACGAAATACTTTTCATTATTTTGTCCCTCGGAGGGCAATTTGGTTTACAGCAGTCACAGTCTAACCGTAACTGCGCCCACTTCCACCCAATGTGGGTGGAAGTGTCTTGCCTAAGGACACAACGACAGCGCCGGGAATTGAACCACCAACCTCTCGATCATAGGACGACCCTCTCAACCACTGCGCCACCTGCGCCACCACTGCCCACCATCGTCTCTATAGCAGGCATAGGCAAACTAAGGCCCGGGGGCCATATACGGCCCGTTGGGCTTTTTGATCCGGCCCGCCGAACTTGCCCAAATTATATCATTAAATAAAATTTTATTTTACTTGAACCTCATTCATTTTACCTTTTTCCTGTAATGCTACCTGTAAAAGGCCAAATCCTTTCATGTAGTGGCTTTTACGTGTCATTTATGTTAGTCCACACAAAAACTCCATCCATCTGCCCCTCTATCAAATTTTAGAACCCATTGTGGCCCGCAAGTAAAAAAGTTTGCCCACCCCTGCTCTATAGCAACTGCATTTTAGTCTAAAATAAAAGCACAAATTGCTGAAAATATTTATTGCCTACGTTTTTTAAATATCCCACCTAACAAAGCCATGATTACATTCCTGGTTCATAATAATGATGGTGAAGATAATTTTCTGATTTTACATCTCAAAGTATTGATCATTTAAAAGCTGCACGGTGAGAATGTCACTATAGGTCTGCACCAGCCGTGTAGCAGACAGCTGAGCGGTGACGAGACAAGGTGTGCCGCACCTTGCTGATGACCTTCTCTGGAACTTTGTCCGTCATCGCCGTTGATATGAAACCCGGCAGCACACAATTGCACCGGATGCCAAACCTGAAGGGGAACGGAAGGAAGAGTGAAGGATTTATTTTTGAACTCTTTTATGAAGTCATGATGGTTTGCCGGCAGCTTGCTGTTGCCTCACATCAAGGAGACCCCGGGTCCGATTCCTTTCAGTGCAGAGTTGATATTATATGTTCTCCCTGTGTCTGTGTGGGTTTTCTTCGGGTTCTCCCGGCTCCTCCCGCCTCACAAAAACATGCAGCTTAGTTTAATTGGACACTGCACGCTTGTCCGTATATTTGTCAATGAGCTGGCGTCGTGTCCAGGGTGGACCCCGCCTCTCGCCCGTGGGCAGCTGGGATCGGCTCCAGTACAACCCGAGTATTTCAGATACGATTATCATCGTCTCGTCTTCACGAATGAATGAATGAATGATGGTTTGTCTCACCTGCTGAGCTCCTTGGCAGAGGTCCGGGTTAAGCCCTCCACGCCAGCTTTAGAGGCGGTGTAGTTTGCCTGTCCAATGTTACCCACCTGCACAAAGCACAGACCCGAGAGAAGACCGGACAACAGGCGTAGCTTTCAACCTGACTTCAGCATCAAGTTGTCTTTTAGATCAAATGTATGGCCTTGATAGATTTCTATAAATGTAATATTCTGTCTCTTGTTCTGCAAAATATCAGACAGGTAAAAAAAAAAAAAAAATGCCCTTCCTCTAACCTACAACAGCAACATGGCCCTGCAGGTATTTCACCTTTCCCACAATGCTGCCCACAGTAATGATGGATCCTTTGGCCGCTCCGCACGCTACCAGAGCTTGAGCCACAGCCTGAGTGACCAAGAAGGAACCCTGGGAGAGACAGAGGAGGAACGACGGCTGACGATGAGCATGTCAATTCTACTTTGTTGAATACGTACAGAATTCAGCAGCAGTTCGGTTTGTTTTGGAGGGACCCGAGATGCATCCAAAAGGAAATAGAGACTCTCAAATACCTCGGCTCAGATAGGTTGGCATTGTAGAAATTCTGATAATGTGACACAGTCAATGTAAAATATATATATATATATATATATATATATATATATATATATATATATATGTATATATAAAAATAAATATGAATATATAAAGAAAACTGTAAAAAAAAAAAATATTGACGCCCTTATCTTAAAACCTTTTGAAGAATCATATATTAGACCCTTTTTCCACAAGTTAATGCAGTTCTCAGGCACTTATATGAAATATCTGCACCAGTCTTTGGTCAAAATAGCAAACAGATGCTGCTTGTTTCACTTCTTCTACAAATTATGCAATCAATATTTTTAAAACTGAACTGTCCCGACAAGCGACGATAAATGTCCTTTTACAAATAATTATTTTAAGAAAAAGTCAGGTTTATGACTGGTGAATGCTCAAGTTAAATGAGGTGAGTGAAAAAATAATCCTGACATTTCTCTTCATCAAGGTATTTTTAGCAAACTTTACTTGAACTTGGGTCTTTAACTTAGACATTTAGCATTTTGGTGCTTTGCCAGCCAACTTAGCTGCACAGCCATGAACGTTCACCAGAACAGAAAAAGACAGACAATGTTTATTTCAGAAGTATTAATTCTCCTGAGCAGCAATAACAAGTTTCCTTCAAAAGATTCCTGCAAAAATTAACTAGGAATAATTTATTCTTCCTCTCGATGTGCCGATAAAAGCTTGACGTTGTGTCAGTAGTGCACTGCAGAATTTGCACGTGTCTTCGCTTATATGTCACTAAGCAGATTAAGTCCTTATGGTTTTCGTAACCAAACTTAATGATTCAGGCGTTTGCCGACATTTGTAATGGCTAATTTTCTCCATCCACTCTGTGTGTGCAGAGGGCGTGTCCCTCCAGGTGTAGCCCTCGGCGAGGCGGGGCTGATGGCACGCCGTGCCATCAGCCCCTCCCCGCCGTGCTTGCGTGCGTTATGGACAGATCTTGATGAGATTTTCAGTAAATGTTGGGAACGTTTTGGTGACGTTCCAGAAGGGATCCTGGATTCTGGATCACTTTGAGGTTTTCCTTAACAAGTCAATGGAGCTTCAAGATTTGTTCCTCAATATCTCAGTTGATTTTTGACTGATGTTTATGGAATTTGACACAGTCATGTAAATCCAATTATGAGGGAAATGAGCTGCTTGGCGGAGGTCTGCGCTCTCCGAGTGCTTTTCTCGTTCTCTGAAGTCACCCTCTGCGCACTCTGTGGTGAAATATAATGTCATTTCACATTACAGGTCCCGGGTGCCACTGCTGCCTACCTTCAGGTTGACCTGGATGACTTTGTCAAATTGATCCTCCGCCATGTTGAGCAGGAAGTCGTCCTGCGTGATGCCTGCAGCGTTCACGCATACGGACGGTGGATGAAAGTAATGAGTCTGCAGAGGGAGGGGAGGACATAAACTATCAACAGAAAAGCATTCCAACAAAAAATATATCGCCGTTATCACATTAATGGAAGGGTGTTGCATCATTGGCTGTTTCCTGTGGCTCTAACACACACCTGTATACTTGTGAACAGCCTCTTAACACTCTCTTTTGATGATACATCCACCACCGCCACCATGTGACCTTGTCCACTGAGGTCATTGGGCAGAGTCCCCAGAGTGTCTTTGGCTGATTCTTCGCCGATGTCAGCGACCACCACCGAGGCTCCCTCAGAGGCGAAGCGCTGACACACCGCTCGGCCGATTCCACTGCCTCCGCCTGGATGAGAGGACAACGCCACGTCACGTCCAGAAGATCAATACCCGCCCAGAAGGAGGAAGCCTGAGCCAGGGGGTGAAATATTAGTATAAAAAGGAATGATCCGAGAACAACTATGTTCAGTTCCGTTGGAGATTGTTGGGAAAAGAAGAAATAGCTTCCAGGAACCACCTGGAGCAGTTCTATTTTCTTAGAAGCGTTTAGAGACATAGTGGTGAAGTTAGAAGCTTGTAGAAGAAACAAAGCAGTGTAGACGAGACTAACGCCTTTAAAATGCTGCCTCAGACACTGTTTGCACTGAAAGAATGCAGCTCTGTGAAGATGAATCCTTCCTGTGGTGATTTAATGTTAGAGAACAGCTTCAGTAGCAGAGAGCATGCTGGGATGCTACTGTTCATGCAGCTCCATACATGTTCACCATGCATTGTGTATGTATGTATGTATATTTGGCACATACCTGTTGACTAGTTTCCCAGTATCTGTGAGCTACTTCCTTCCTTACACATTTAATAGCACTCTCTTTAGTTTGTAAGGTGTAGGCAGGGATTCCATTTAGATTTGATATGCACATGTGTAAATGGTTTAAAAAGCCCTTTCTTTATAAGTCTCATTTAATCTTAAAGTGCATTACTATATTTTTCAATACCAATTGCTTGTTAAAGTTTTGTGCCTTTGTACAATCAATAGGATCAGTTGCAATGCAGACATGTGAATGATAAAAGTAAATTACACGTTTCTCTAAAGAAATCTGAGGTGTTTCATGAAATGTTTGGTAAAAGAATAGTTCATTAAATATCAAGTTTTTCCTAATGTTTTTGTACTTCTTTATACTAAAACAAAGGAAAGACATAACATTTTTGCTATTTATAGCTGAATATGCTCAAATTTTAATGGTCCGGCCCACTTGACATCGTCCTAGGCCGTATGCGGCCCGCGATGTGAAATGAGTTTGACACCCCTGATCTACGTTAAACGTCCAAACACTTACCAGTGACCAGGGTCAACCTTGAAATGAGCCTGGTGGAGGTCGCCATGACGGTTGTGTGCCCTCTGTTGTTGTAGTTTTCTTTTCATCCACTAGATTGTAATGTTACGCGATGACCTTCAAGTACCTCGGGCCAACGGTACCAGACAGTAAATCAACCCCCAGAATAGTCATTTGGGGAGAAGATACACGGACGTAGTGAGGGAGGACGTGAGAGTGGCTGGTGTTGGGGAGGACGATGCAAAGGACAGGGTGACGTGGAGAACGTTGATTTGCTGTGGACAGTAGTCGTTGTTGTTGTAGGTGTAAGTCTTAATTTGAAATTCTCTGCCGGAAGTAATGTTCATGGGCAGCAGTGCATTTGCACTCTTTGGCCACTAGAGGGTAGGAAAACCTTAATTAAATAACAATAGCGGAAGCTGTGACACATCAGGGTAATACCTACTATTATTTAATATTAAAAGTATTATTTCTAATATCCTGGAAAGGATATATTTTATTTTTAAACTCATAAAAATACTGTACCCAGCAAAATAATAATCTTATGTATAAGTAAAATACATGTGTATACCAGTACATATACTGCACATTCATCTATTGTTCATTTGTAACATGTTTAATATACTGTATATAGATATAATTTGACTAAACGACTTTTTAAAGTTCCTAACCTTAACAGACTTTTCACGTTTCTTTCCACTCTGCGAATTAGCATCAAAAATCTGAACACTTGCACATTAGTAAAATGTTGTGTTAATGCTTGAATGGATGGGCGTCTACTCTATTCAATTCAATACTTATAAACAGAGCTCTGTAAAATGGAAGGAAAATATCTTTGCTATGTATCTTCACAGAGCTCATAAGTTGTCGGAGTAGAGATGTCACGTTTTACCCCGCAGTAATGTGAGATGGTCCTCCTACACCAGGTTTATAGAAATACACCTGGAAGTCAATATAGTCAACGTCTCAGTTTATTTATGTACAAATGCCAAGATGGAGTCAAGTACAGAGGCATTTTCTGACAAACTTCAGTTGTAAGTATCTTACAACAGGAGCCTGGGAAGGAAACATTTTGCCGTCCCACGTTGAAGGAAAACCAGGAGATTGAGATCATTACATTCATCAGTTCCTACAATCCTGATGCATCTCTCATTCATTTGAAAGCATTTCTTTCCTTTCTTTATTATGATTTATTATTACAAATCCCTCCCAAATAAATACGCTTCAAACACTACACTCCAATCTCTTACCACACAGAGATTAAAAAGCAAAATAAAAGCCGAGCCGAGCCTCAAATCACAAACGGGTTTAGTAGCACCACCTCTTATTTCTACCGGATGCCGGGTCCCACACTGGAAACCTTTTCACTAAAGTTATAACCTAGAGATGGAGAGAAACTGCTATTAGCACGCCTCCAATCTCAAAGAAACTACGTCCACGCCTCCGTTAGTACAGAAACACAAACGCCAGCTGCCGCGCGGATCAACGACCAATGAAACAATCGTGTTAGGTGATGATGACCTGCCTGAAAAATTAACCCATTACATAAAATACGGGAGAACCGCCAAACTGTCCGGCGTTTATCGAGTCAGGTGTCGCGACCTGATCCGGAGAAATCAGAAGAACAAAGACGTAATTTGGGCGCAGGTGAGCGGACAACACCAAAACTCACTATTTATTATGAGGTTGGTCAGAAAGAGAAAATCAAAGATGTTTACAGCAACGTGAACAAAACGAGGAGAGCGCACACACACAACACAACGAACTGTACAGTGGCCAACCCTTTGAACGAGTACACAACAATGCGGTAACGTAGTACACGAGTATGCAGATGGTCGTCAGCTCCTCTATTGCATGCGTTCTTCTTTCACTGAACCAAGGTGCTTCTGTGCGCAGACGGGTCTTCAACGCCTGCGTCGAGTCTGTGAGGAGCGCCACAAGGCTGGCCTCGTGCTGCTGGGGCTCGCATTCACACGCGCGTGCGTCCACAGACAAGTCATTCACACGGACACGCGTTTCCCCCTCTGCCTCCCGTCACTCCAGAAAAAAAAAAAAAAGAAAAAAAACGGTTTCCAGGAAGTAAAATGACTCGTTCACACCAGTTCGTGTTTCCCAGAATGAGGGAATAAATTAGCTCCATAAAAATGCTTCTTTATAAAAGAAAATAGATCGAGAAGTGTACGCCTCGCCCGTGCAGCACAGAGAGAGCGCTGGAAGGAGGGAAGAGACGGGGGTGCGAGCACCCCGATCCCTCCCGCGGCTCCATCGCCGGTAGCTCGGCTGCATTTCACGAGCCGTCCCTTTGGAATCCCCTCAACCAGAGTCCGAGTCGCTCGTGTCCGAGGAGGAGGAGGAGGAGGAGGACGAGGACGAGGAGTCCGAGGAGGAGCTGCTGGCGCTGAGGCGGGATGGCTGGGTGTGCGTTTCCGTGGCGGGTTTCTCCGCTGGAGGGAACACAGACAGACGGGCATTTGTCAAGGAGAACGTGAGACTTCCCGTGACTTCCTGTGTATCCTGAACGCCGCGCAGAGGACCGGGAGCGCTTACGTTTGCTCTTCGGGGGCTTCTTCCCAGAGTTGAGCTGGCCGCTGACATCTATTAGCCGCCGCTCCAGCTCCATCTGTTTCTCAAGAGCAAGCTCTTCCCGCGACTTGCCGGCCATGTTTTTACTTGCTGCGGAGAGACAGAGGAACGTGCAACAATGAAGCGAGGACTCTGACGCCTCCGAAAGAGAGCCCAAAGAGCTCTGACGACGACGGCCTCGCAGAAACAATCCTCAACCCCTCCCCTTTGCGCTACTAACCATATGGCTTTCGAGGCTTCTTCCTCAGACACGTCATGACGTAGCGCTCCAGCTCCCGCAGCGTCGACGGTTTCAGGGTCTCGAAGTCGATCTCGATCTCCTCCGGGTTGGTGTCTCGGAGCGACGGCTCGCGGGACTGGATGATGTAGACGACGCGGCCCAGCTTCTCGCCGGGGAGCTTGTTGATGTCCAAGCTGAGCTGACGCTTCTCGTCGTACGACATGGGCGCCGTCTCCTCCTCCTCATCAGAGTCGTAGTGACTCGCGATGGGGTCGAGGCTTGGCGGGGGCATGCTGAACATCATGTTGCCCTTTTTGGATCTGATGGAAGGGAGGAAAGAGAGCGAGTGAAGGAGACGGCTAAAAAGGTGCCTGGGGGGGGAGGGCATCGACCCGAACCCATCAGGAGCAAATAACATGACCCCCCCCCCCCTTAATCCTGCTAACAAATAGACAAACAGTCAAAAACATAACCGCCTCAGTGGAGGTAACAAATCCGTTGGCGGCTTCCGATGCGGATTTGACTCAGAAACAGGCCCGAACGCAAATGCACTCCAAGAATCTCGATAATATCCTCAATCCGATCCGATCCGGATGGAGTCCGGTGGTGAGATGAGACCCCCCCCCACACGACTGTCAAAATCCATAAACAATAATCAACCGAGATATTGAGGAACACATTTTGAAGCTCCATTTACTGCAATGTTAACAAAAATTCCTAAGTGATCTAGAATCTGGGATCTCTTCTGGATCGTCACCGAAATGTAATCCTCTGTTCCTGGTAACATTCCCAACTTTTCCTGTAAAGGTCATCAACATCCGTCCGTACCAGTTTGAGTCGTGTTGCTAACAGACAGACAGATGGTTTCAGTTCCAGCTCTGTCCAGTAGGTGTCGCTACTCACTTGCTCTTGTTTTTCTTGCTTGGCGCCTTCTTAACGGGAACTCCGGGACACGCTGCTGCCCGGTTGCTCTTGGACTTCGGCGCCTTCGTGATCTTCGGGACCTTGGCGGGTTTAACGGGCAGCAGTTCTTCTTCTATCCTCCGAAGCTTCTCTTTCTCAACCTTTTTCTTCTTCCTCTTATCCTTCTTCTCTTTTTTTCTCTTGGGTTTGACAATGGGTCCCTGGGACAGCGCTGTGAGCTGCTCGTGTACTGCTTTTAGCTGGGGAGGTGGGGGTGGGGGGGGAGAGATTTAGGACGAGCCACTAACATAATGAAGACTAATTCAAGCTATTCCATTAACGGTGCATTTGAGCGCCGACCTGCTCCTGCAGCTCCGCCAGCCGATTCTCCCTCTCCTCCTCGGAGTCCGAGCTGGGGCTGCTCTCGCTCTCCTCGCTCTCCTCGCTTCTGTTCGGCTCACTTTCAGATGACGACGACGACGACGAGGAGGAAGAAGATGAAGAGCTCGGGGGTGCCGGGGTCTCATCTGGCATCTTGGCGAAGCAGAACTCAAACACATCCTGAAACGGCGAAATGGCGAGTGAGCGAAACAGTAGATGCACGGAAGCGCGGCCGTCGATTAAAAAAAACGTGCGGCGGGAACGAGCAAATGACCTGGAGCTTCCTGGCCATCGCCACCACGTCGTGGTCGGGAGGGTTGTACTTGTAGCAGTTGGAGAACATCAGTCGAGCATCAGCGGAGAACTGCTGCGAGTCGAGGTACTCTCGGAAGTCCATCTTCCGCTTCAAACAAGGAGGACGAGTTTAAGTCGATGGGAGGCGGCGTTTAAAGCAAAACGAGCGTCACTGGCGACCCGTTCGGCGCTACAGAGCCGAAAGTCGCTTCTCAAAGTCAGATACCTTGATCGTGCTGAGGTCCATCGGCTGCTTAATGATGTCGTTGTAGTCATGGAGACCGAGGGTTGAAGCGTCAACGGGCTTGTAGAAGGGCCAGGCGTACGCCGCGTGCTTCTTTGACAGCAGGTCCTTCAGGACGCCGTTGCAGTAGCGCAGCTGGGGGCTCAGCTTGCTGCGGCGCACCGGCGCCGGCAGCATGGAGTCCGGCAAATCCTTCTTTGGGGGCTTGATGGGGCGCCCGCTCACTCCTCGCCGAGCCCCTGCCGATGTTTTGGCGCTCATCAGTACGGCGCCGCAGCCCATGCCGATGCCCGCGCCCTGGCTCAGCCCCAGGCCGGAGCCGTGGTCGACGCCCAGAGACGTGAGGGTAAGCGGGGAGTCGTGGCCCCCGCCCACCGCGAGGCCGATGCCCATCGTGCCCATGATGGGCATGGCCACAGTCGTCGGCGTGGTCGTGTCCGCTTTCCTCTTCACGCCTTTTTTCTGAGGGCGAGAAAAGGACGCCGTCAGACGGCGCCGTTTGGGCCCGCAGCCTTCACCGGCTTCATTTATTCGTTACCTTGGCAGTGGGCTGCGTGGGGGGCAGGCCCGGAATGGCAGGGATGCTTTCTGCAAGCGGAAGAGACGGCAGACCCTTGGTCAAAGGCGTCTGTGGGGGGGTGGAGAGGATGGAGTCGGGTGTTTCTGGGGTGGGCGGGGAGTAGGCCGACTGGGAGACGGCCGGGACCTGGTGCGCCGTCGTCATTCCGCCAGAGACTGGGGGGGGGAGCAAACAGGATGGTCACAGAACTCAAGAAAGAACCGCCATGCTGTTTACGCAGCACTGAACAATTGGTGATGATGATGATGATGATGATGATGATGGTGCCCATCAGCCCGCTTGCAGCCAGAGCTCACCTGCGTTGCCTCGGCCCTTTCTGCCGTGCTTTCCCTGTTTGCTTCTCAGAGGGGGAGGAGCTAGTTCCACCTCGTCCTGGGGCATCTGTGCCACTTTCTGCAAGAACGCCTTCTCCAGAGACTGCGCCATTAGCACAATGTCGTCAGTAGGCTACGGAGGAGGAAATTAAAACAGTTACAAGGGAGAGCTGGCTTCTATGTTCACTCAACTTCTCCTCTTCGTCTTCACCTCACACGCTAGTGCAGGGGTGGGCAAACCTTTTGACTCGCGGGCCACAATAGGTTCTAAAATTTGACAGAGGGGCCGGACCAAGAACAGATGGATGGAGTGTTTGTGTGAGCTAATATAAATGACACATGAAAGCTATAGCATTAAAGGATTTGGCCTTTTACAGGCAGCATTACAGGGAAAAGGTCAAATTAATGAGGTTTAATTATAATAAAATTTAATTTAATGATATAATTTGGACAAGTTCGGCGGGCCGGATTAAAAAGACCAACGGGCCGCATACGGCCCCCGGGCCTGGGTTTGCCCATGTCTGCGCTAGTGCTACAATAACCATTACTCGCCAGCTAACTTCACAAAGCTCCAATGGCATTTGTGACAGCCGGCAGGAACATCCCGTCTTACCTTATTATAAATGTAACAATTGGTGAACATGGTGCTGAAGTCTTGGATGCACTCGCTCGCACTGCGGTAGTAGTTATTTTCTAATCTCTTCTTGATAGTTCCCATGTCCATGGCCGTTTTGATGATCTTGTGATAGTCCTAAAGGGTGACGGGAGAAGAAACAGCGGCCATTAAAATCGGAACCGACCCCCACTCGAGCGAGCCCGTCGCCCGTAGGCGGGGTTCCCAACGCCCTCACTCACGGGCAGGTTGAGCTTGGCTGCGTCGACGGGTTCGTGGAAGGGCCAGGCAAAGCGGTGCCGCCACAAAGACTTGAGCAGGACTTTCTGCAAGAACATAAGCTGGTTGGTCATCCTGCTCGGCCGGCCGGGGTCTTTCACCTGGGGAGGGAGGGGTCCCGAGTGGGTCATCTGACCAACGGCGGGCATCCCGGGGCTCTCAAAGCCCTCGTAGAGCAGTGAGGGTTTTCGGATGCGTTTTCCAGCCGTGCCAGAACCGTGGTCCATCGCTGTGACCCCGAATATGCCAACCTCACCCCCAACATGGGAGCTGTAGAGAGCAGATCAATCTAGTTTGAGCAGGTTGTTGACTCAAAGGTGCATTTTGGCAGTGTGCAATGAAAATACCCCTCGGAAAAGTTGATTTAATCAACCACCAAAAAGGGACCATTTTTGTTGCTGTGTTACGACCAGCTGAACCAATTTAGTCAGGTAGATAAGTTGTCCTTTGTTTACTCTTCTGCGCTTTGACTCGATCAACCACATGGTGAAAAGAGTTTGCGGCGAACACGTTCAATACTCCCAGTTCCAGGACAACGGCCTTCCTGTCAGGCTAGGACGTCGCTCACACACTTTCCTTCAGGAACAAAAACTAGCTTTCAGTGTCCAGCACCGTCTGGAGGATCCGATTAATACCCTCTGAAACGTTCACTACCAGCCGCCGTCTCATCGCAGCTCCTGTAGTGAGGGTCTATTGGTTAACGCACCTGCCAGAATCACAGTAATTTATATATACACACACACACACACACGGTGCTAATAACACAGGATATAGAACGGCCTCCGTCTCACAATCACATGCATCCCATATAAATAAGAATATTTGCCATCGATACTGTATCAAATGGCTGTTTGGCGATAGAGTGAGCCAAACACCCATTAATCAGCGTCTGAACGGCCGTGAATCACAAAGGCATGTACTCCTTTGTATCGTGTGGCAAAAACACGCATTGTGTGTTAAATCAGTGAACTCACCATAACATAGCACACTAACAGACGATGCGTTCGAGGGTCATCTCACTGAGACGCAGTACGCGCACCTAGTGCCTCCCGTAAGCGCCCGATGCAAGCCTCGTTGGACTTTTACTGTATTTCCATGTTTGCTGAGCTATCCCACGGGTTACCTGTGCGGCTGCTAAAGCATGCGGTGAGGCAGCGGAGATTACTCTTACGTTTTGAATGATACAACTTTTGGAAACCAATTTGACAGTCATTGTACTTTATTATAAAAAATATATATATATAAAGCAATACATCACATAATCACTGAATTAAACAAAACAAAATTGCTAGCTGTCAATCAGTGAAATACCGTGTCCACGCAAGAGGGAACAAAACAAAACAATAAATGTTATACTTAGATACAGCGCAGTTGTGATTATATATAAAATAAAGGGGATTTTGGGTTAATAATTACCATTAATTGAGTCGCATTTGCGTGTCGTTAACACACATGGATAGCTACATTCGCCCCTAAGCTAACGCTGGGATAAATTGCCCGGCGATCACAACAAACCCTGGCCGTCACATGGCTGCAAAAACTTGAGGAAACACCCCCATGACGATTTCCATTAGATTTAATAACAATACACCAACACACTGTCCGGTGCTACAAACGAACAAGGCACGCCAATCTGAGCCGAGGTCTGCGCGGCTAATGCTACCAAGCTAGCGACTACCGGGCGCTCGATCGAGCGCCCGACAGCAGTCGCGCGCCGAAGATGGCGCCGGCGGCCCGCGAACAGTCGCCACAACAGTAACGACCAGAAAATAATTTATTCCCGTAAATTTTCACTCTCATCACAACAAATTTATTCCTGCAGCACTTTCGCCGTCCATTCCTTCTCTTCCATTTTGTTGCGAGCAACGCTACGATCGAAAATATATACACGTATACACAATTTCTCCTCTGTCGAAAAGCTGAAAGCCAATTTTACCGGTGGATACCTGTCAAGGAGCGGGTTCAGGGCCATATCCGTTAGGATGGATCCGGATCCAATTTTTACAGGACTCGGAGGTGGATTCTTTCCCGTCCGTCAGCCTCCTCTAAGCACCGCCACGATTCAACACTGCTTGTCTACTTCGCTGAAATGGCGAATGTGCGCCTACACCCGGCGCTTTATAAACCAAGCCGCTACCCTATAGGCTGAACTACCTCAATTTCCACGCCCCCCCTGAGCCACAATTCGCTGGACGCAATTCTCATCCGAATCGCCACGCCCCTTGACAGTATGCCTTCCCTGCCAATTTTTCAACCGAACCTATTGGCAAGGTTGAGCTGTCCGTCAAAGCGATTGCATAATACGATTGGTTCAGTAGGTTGTGTATTAAAGAAGCTCGGTCTGCAATTGGTTGCTCAATATAACCCCGTACAAAACGTAAAAGCGGAGAGGCAGCCCACGACCTCATCAGATTACTATACGTCAACGCAGATAAAGAGACGGCTGGGATTGGTTAGCATGACCGTAACGCGGGCTCCGAGGGCAGGTACCAAGACGCCTATTGGCTCTTCGTCCGAGTCACGCAAACCCCGCAGAGCAAGCCTCTCTTGATGACTTCTCGTCTTACTGGAATATCCGTATTGCTGTCTTTCAGTAAGGGCGCGCGGCCGCCATCTTAAAGTCCAGTGGCGTCGAATCACGTATGACACAAAGTGTAAAACGCCCGCTACAAACAGCAACACCGGAAATGCGTAGCATCCATCTGCGCCACCATTTTGAGGACAGTAGCAAAATACAGATAACTCATTACTAACACAACTAAAACCAAGCTTTGTATTTAAATTAAAAGCATTAATCGCAACAGCGACGCTCCTCGCTTACAACAAAGACCACACCTAACGCAAATGACCGCATATCCAGTGAATGACGCAGCAGTTTACCCCCCAGAACAGAAATCTATGTAAAGGCTGCGTCCGCCGAACCAGAAGAACTACATAACATGGACGATTATTATTAATGTGAAAACATTATTAAACATTTCATTGACGGCGCTGAAACTTTGACTTTACAGAAGACGATACACGAAAAGATATTTCACACTATACCACCACTACAAACACGCACGAACTCATTTACCTTTAAAGTGACAAACTTATTCCACAACCACACAAAATGGTTTCCTAACCAGATGGGGCCCATCCCCCCATACCAAGGTTAAAGCTCCCGGCAATGCCACTCAAACAAACGATGATGGGACGTTTAAGGAAGCGTAATACAGGTTTCGGGGGAAAAACTACAATGTCGAGAATTAAAATTTAAATAATCCAAAATATAAAATTAAATATATTCGATAAGAATTTCAGAACCTTGAATTTGAAACAAACACAAAAGAAGACTGGTAAATCCCAAATATGATGAACCCTCTCTTAAATAATCTTCTCGTCTTCCACCACGATACTTTTGGCAACACGTTTCTCTCAAACATGTCCGCCTCCCTCCCCGAGCTGGGTGGGGGAGGGGAATCATGTGATGAGACTGAGAACAATGTTTATCGAAACTTGAACACGTGGCATTCCACAAAAACACGGAAAAATAAAAGTCCAGTGGGAATCCTTTCTGAAACGAAGCGTCCGATCCAGGCACACATCCAACAGAAGGGAAACGTTTGATGTACAGATTTGGTAATAGTTAAAAAAAAAAAAACACACACACACATAATCCAACAAAGACCACGCTTTCGATCGCATTATGCGCGTTCCGATTGGTCCTGCCCGATCACGTGGTGAGACGATTTCAGTAGGACGGCATTAATTCTACTATTTATCAAACCAAACTAAGTAATTCCTGTAACGACCTCAATATTCCTTCACAGGTCATGCGCCGTCTTGGAGTTTCTTTCTAAGGGATGTGTTTGTTCTTCAGACGTCGGACCGGGACGACGTCGAGCGCAGTAAGTTGCGACACGGATCGATCAATGCGCATGCGCTGCTGCTGCCGAACATGCAGGGAGCTCAGGCAGTGCAAAAAAGCCGGTTCGAGTTTTCGTGGAATAGACACAAATGCATTTTTTTTAAAATTTGAAAGCAGGTATAAGATATAATAATAATATATCTTTAAGATATAACAATGAAAATCCTACCTTTCATCAAAGTATTTATACTGTATATGATGGTGAAATGTTATATTCAGAAGATCTGCTGTATTCTATAAATATCCTTGCCAAATGTAATTCAATCAATTTGGTTTATTTCTGGTGGAATATTTATTTGAATAAGATCTTAGAAAGTAAATGTATTAGGACAACAACATTTTTGCAGGGTTATTGTGAGTTTTCCCAATAACCATGACTGGAATATTTTGCTATTACCTCATTTGTTTTGTGACATCATCAGCAAAATAAAGTATACGTGTGCATGTAATATGCGGTTATGTTTTCCTAGTATTCACTGGATTGTTTGGACGATTACATCAGAATCAGCCTCCGCTGACTCACCACCAGCACTCATTTTCTTGCACACGCTACCCCCCCCCCCCCTCTGTGGGTGTGTTTGTCCCCGAGTGTTTTTATGCTTGGCCGGAAGATCTTGTCACATGATGACAATTAAACTGACATGGTTGCTAAGGATACTCCTACTGAGTATAGGTAGGTTGAAAGATTTCTGTAAAGTAAAGAGACAACAAAAGTCCAGGCATTGTTTGACTGCATTTGTATCAGCAAATAATTATATTGGAAAAAATAAATACAAGTAAATACATTCTGAAAGTCTCATATTTGGTGTGGTTGTCTTGTTTGCACCGCTCGTCCTCTCCTAGTTGTAACTGCAGAGAATTGCTTAGCAACAGCAGGACCTTTGTCAAAGCTTCAGAAACAGAACGCGTTGCGTTCAAAGAGCTTCTTGCAGGTCGCAGACTCCAGAGATTGAATGTGGAGGGAAATGATGTGGAAACTTGATGTTCCAAAAGTGCAGTTGATGAAGATTTGCAATAATATATAAGGATATTTATGCTAGAAGGACATAGAAGTGTGAATGTTGCAGACCATAAACTCACATTTATGAGCCTGTCAAATGTCCAATAGAAACGCAGCCGAGCAGAATTACAACCTTCGGTCCTGATCAAGTCTCCTGCGTAGCTATATGTTACACGTTCCATTTAGTTTTGTGAGTTTCATCAGAGAACTGATAGTCTTGAGTGAGCATCACATTTTCTCTGTGTAAATATCTACGTGCAGAATTTTGTGTCCTCCCACACACAAAGACACAAACCCACACCATATCCAGTATATCGATAGTAACACAAAAAAGGATTTGCTGGTGCAATATTTATATAAAAAAAAAAAGAAATGCTCTTTCCATTCTCTACCTGTATTTGCATGGTTTACCTGTATTCAAACCCATGCCTGAGTATTCTTCAGTGTTCAGACATGCTGAGTCATATTGATTCCGGATGCTCTGTATTTCTATGGGTAGGATTTTTGGGAACTCTTTGTGTTTATATATATATAATATATGTATTATAAAAAATATGCACACAATACAGCAGAGCACCTTTCAGTTACTGCCGTTTGTGTTCAAGTTTGGTAGTAAATTGCCTCCTTTCCCTGCATGGATATTGCTGAGCATTGTGTTTCCAGGTGCCGGATGGCCCCGAGTGGTTATGGAGGCCAAAACTAGGGCCTGGGAGGCGTTCCGAGAGGCCATGGAGGAAGACTATTGGTCGGCCTCAACTGGGGATATTGTCAGGAGGTGGAAAGAATACTTCGAGGATCTCCTCAATCCCGTCACCATGTCTTCTAAAGAGGAGGCCGAGGCAAAGATCTCAGAGATGGACTCGTCCGTCACCCGGGCTGGAGTCACTGAGGTGGTTGTCTGGCTCCTCGGTGGCAGGGCACCGGAGGTGGAGGAGACTCGTCCCGAGTATCTTCAGTCTCTGGATGTGCAGGGACTGTCTTGGTTGAGACGTCTCTGTAACATCGCATGGCAGTCGGGGACGCTGGACTGGATAGTCTCTCGGCTGGCCTGGGAACGCCTCAGGATCCCCTGGAAGAGATAGAGGTGGCTGGGGAGAGGGAAGTCTGGAGTCCCTGCTGAGTCTGTTGCCTCAGCAACCCGGCACCGAATAAGGGGTGGAAGATGGACGGATGGATGGATAGATGGATGTGTTTTCCATTTGTAAAACACTTCCCATTTTCTGTCTTTCACTATGAAAGACAGAAAACAGAGAGCCAACTATTCCCAAACAATCACTAAATTCAAAGTGGAATTTTGTTGCACTATTAATATGAGTAATTGCTGTAAAAAGTGAAGGATACCTGCATTTTAAGGTGAAATCCCTTGAGGGTTAAATTACATAACATTGAAATTTTGAATTTACAGAATTTCAAAACCAAAGCTTTCTGTAGCACAGTTCCGAAACGATCTGGAAAAACGACAGCTTCATGATGTAGTCCTTTAATAAGAACGAACAAAATACAGTGTCAAATGCAGATTCTGAGAAAACAGATTGCAGTATCTCAAACCTTGTCCTTGAACTGAGATTGAGTTTAAGTCATGAAGACAGAACTGCCTGGATATAAAAGGGGTTTTACAGTCAACCAAACAACTCAGTTCAAGAACAGGTGAAGTCCAAGCGAGGCCTTTAATTCAACCAACAGTCCAGACTCCTGGCACGGAGACATGAGCTGTTCACGCTGGGTAGATTCCCCTGCCAGGAGTCGCCATCTGCTGGTGGATGTATGTATTGCACTTGATTGAAACGAGAGAAAATGACAATGTAATTATGAGGACCTGTCAGTAAAAGTGGCCTGCAATGAATCCAACTGATCTAAATATTAGATATGAATAAATAATGTAGTTCTGTAAGAGTTTGGCATCATCATTTCTTGGCAGCTGTGATTCTTAATGATCCATGATCACTTTGGTTTCTGATTTGTCAATAACAATATGCACCGTGGTTGAGTGTGATGGAACACAAATGTAATGCATTTTTTATATTATATTACCACGCAATACCTTAGGAAACTTAAGTACAACTTCCAAAGTTACAATCATTTACAATATTACTAAATAGTTTTGAAGTTATGCTATCCTCAAGCATCAAGGGTTAAAAAAAAAAAGTTTATCTATCCTCTCAAGTAGCGCAGTGGGAATGTTAAGGTGGCATAGGGGTTAGCGCTGTGCCGCTGTCGCCTGACATCAAGGAGGTACCGGGTTCGAATCCTGTCTGTGCGGAGTGCGCATGTTCTCCCCGTGTGGGAGTTCTCCGGTTTTTCCGTTTTCCTCCCACCTCCAAAAACATGCCATTTAGGTGAAGTCTAAATGTGCGTGAATGGTTGCCTGTCTCTGCGTGGTGCTGCGTTCCGGGGTGTGCCCCGCCTGATGAAGCTAGGCTCGGCCTCATCAAGTCCTGTGTCCCAAAAAGCGCAAGAAAATGGACATGCCCCTTGTTGCTGTTGTGCTTTGACTGTTTTTTCCACCGCTTTACATTTTTGATTCGAAGCCTGTCAAAAACGGACATACTAAAATGGCTGTCCTTGAATCTGAAGCAGTTTCCTTCTGTTCATGGTTTGAAGATGTTTTACCTCCCATTCGGGAGACTTCTCCAGTCCCGGCTGGCTGTTAGCGGCTTTCAGATATTTAAAGTGTTCTGATATGAGATGCGTTAAGGTTTCATGCATGCCGGCTCCACCACTCCAGCACCAATCGAAACTCAATACGAGAGTTAACTCCTCCCACCGGTCTCTGAGTCAGTGGAGGTTGCCGGGTCAGTGTTTGTGGCTCTCACTATGCTCTCCCTCTTCTTCCTCCGATCTCCTGAGAACTTGGTGATCCATACTTTCCTCTAGAGGCTGATGTGAACCTGGTGTATTGGGACAACTCTTGGTGATGGTTGGATGGAAGGGGTAGAATTAAGGGGCACAAATAAATCTGTTGCACTTTCTCCTCAGAACACTGTGTATTTGTCACTTTTTGTTTGTCCATGTTGTATGTTCACTGCGGTGTGCACAGCCCTCTACGGCGGTAAGCAGGTAATAAAACTAATAAAATATGAATAGGCTAGTCCGCCAAGAGGGCAGGTGACGGTCACAATAAAAATAAATTGCATAGAACTCTAGCAGCGACCGACGTCGTGTACGTTGTCACTGTGGAGCACAAACGCAGCTCATAGCTTTCCTCTCGCTGCTTCCAGCCTCAGGTTGATATTTGGAAGGCTGGTCTTTGTGTTTAAGGGATAGAGCGCCGTCTCTATCTGCACGTCGTTTCTCTGTGTCCGTCACAGCGCTGGATGCAGGCGATCGGATGCCCATCTTGCATCAGACCCGTCCTCAGACGCATCTGCTTCTATGACGACTGCTTACTGTGGGTCAAAGAATTTAAGGACTGGGGCAGTTGTGAGTGCATTCTTTCATTTATTTATAGCTTCACCGCGCTCAGGCTGCCGTTGCCATGACGCTGTCCTTTCGCAGCAGCTGTCTCGGAGGACATGACCCAGGTATTTGACACTTCTCACATTGTACTACAGCAAAAGGTGACGCAATACTGGCCTATTAGATACACAGCGTCAGTAAGGGATGGAATAATGTTTGCAGGTGACAGAATTGAGGTCAGGCATGTTGAAGGTGTCTCATGCAGCGCACCAAAGCTCTGGCCAGAGTATGACAAGAGAAATAGAGCAAATGGTCGAGTTATGTGCAACATGCCAGCAGTTCCAACAGCACCACCAGGGGGAGCCAGTGATCTCTCATGTCATCCCAGAACTTCCTTGGCTGAAAGTGGGGGCTGACATATTTGAAATCAGTGGTCAAGTCCTTTCTTCTGATTGTGGACTATTCCTCCAAATTCCACTCACAGTGCTGCATCCTGCAGTTCCAGCTAAAGTACATTGTCTCTGCCTCTGTCTCTGTCTCTGTCTCTGTCTCATCTGTCTGACGCTGACTTTTTTCTTGGAACTGCTTCCTGAGTTGGTCTCTTTTTTTTTTTTAATCAAAGAATGGCAACCCGGGGGAGCCGACCTGCCCAGATGGGATCTTCATGGCAGGCTACACAAAGCATGCCTGGGACAAGTGGAGGGTTGTCTGTATCTGTGGAGGACATTGAAGATATTTAGCTTATTGGTGGTGGTGGGGGGGGATCTGCTAATTGGGATGAGTTTCCCTGGTGTACCCGAAAGTCTCCAAGACGGAGGCTTTCAAAGTTCTTGATCAATTGACCATGGATATAAAAGTGCTTTTCGGGACTGGGGGGCAGTGCGGTGACCCGAATCGAGGACCTGAGCCATGAGCTCAAGGATCGATCTGTGGAGGAACGGCAGGGAATGGATGCCTTCTTGCGGCAGTAGGTAGAACTGTATCGGCAGATCTCCGGACTTGGCACAGGTTTAGAGGGACTGGAGTCTCTCCTTGGTTCCCGAAATGCGGACTAACTAAGGACCAACTGTCTATTTGGATCAAGCTAAATTCTCCTGTTTTGGCTGAATATTGGAATTATTTTCTGATATCCGGTATACCCCCCCCCCCATCTCTCCTTGCCTTCCCCTTCTGAGAGTGCAAAATTGGGACAAATTGCTGAATTTAACAAGCCATAGCTGCAAATATGGCACCTCGTGTAGTTACTACTTTGCACCAGGAGATGGCAGACGCCTGCCACTTCAACCTGAGCAACATTTGTGGGTGTTTTTTTTTTCAGTCAAAGTTTTGAAAATCGCTACCCGGTCGATGAGACGAGAAATTAATGCTTAGAAAGTAGTAACTTTTCCATTATCTTGCTTAACAGACAGACGCCGTCAAAAACACAACCTAAAAAATGCACGCTGCTAAATAACCGAAAAGCCCAACAAATCCCGCTGACGCCACTTGTGTACAGTGTGCATGCTTCACTCAGAATTACAGTCGGGGCATTCTCTGTGACATTTCCACTGCAATTTGTAAAAAAATCATGAAAGATGTTAATCCTCCGAGAAAACGTATTTTCCCACCTCAGGCATAAAATCCTTTTTATTTATTTAGGCCATTTTTGTACGGACAATAATTGAGTGATGGTACATTAAATACATTTTCAAAATCTAATGTTTTGCTGCTAGTAAAATATCCTTTTTTTGGAAACTATCAATAGATAGTATGTAATTTAATCCGTTTCTTTTTTTCATTTTTATGCTCATTAGCCGTGCAATATGAATTTCACAACGATGTCATTGACTCAGCCCCCCCCCCCCATCCTATCTGGTTGTTTCATTTTCTCCCGAGCAAAGCGCTAAAGAGTCAAGAAACTCCAGGCAGGAGAGCAAAAACTGACATGTCACCAGGGCTTGGCTGCGGTTTAGCAGCAGCTGAATAGTACAAGAGAAAGTGAAAGAGATGAGAGAAGGGGTTTTCCAGCTCATTGATGTCATCCCGGCAGAACCAGTTCCACAAACACCCAAATGCACCCACACACACCTTCATAACACTGTGTGCACACAGCAAGATTTTCTTTCACTTCACCGTGATCGGCATGCCTTCGATTCACGTGTTTTAGAACTTTACACAATGTGTCGCCCATTTTGTGTCACAGGTTTCAAAGGTGACAACAAGATGTCAGAAATGTAACTTCCAGGCTGGATTACTGCAAATCATTACTGTCAGGTTGCCCCAACATCTCTATGAAACATCTCCAGCTAATCCAGAACGCAGCAGTTTGTATTCTGGCAGGAACCAGACTGAGAGAACACGTTTCCCCTGTTCTGGCGTCTCTGCATTGGCTGCCTGTTAGAGCATGAATTGAATATAAAATACTATTTACTTTTAAAGCCCTCAACAGCCAGGCCCCTCCTTACCTTACAGAGCTCATTATGCCATGTTTCCCCACTAGAACCCTGCGGTCCCAAAATGCTGGCCTGCTGTTTGTTCCAAAAAATTCCAAGAGCAAGATGGGGACGGGGACGGGGACGGGGACGGGGACGGGGACGGGGGGTTGTAAGACAGACACCATCTCTATGTTCAAGAGGAGACTAAACTTTCCTTTTTAACAAAGCTTATAGTTAATCAATACAATAATCAATATTGAATATTGGTTTTATTTTTATTTGTATTGTTAATTGTGGATGATTTATGTACGAAGGACTTTCAACGGAAACAAGACTGCAAGGGCTTTTTAGAAATGCTCCTCTTAGACAGGATGTTTGACTTTATTTGTACTGTAATACATTCTACTGTGTGACTGTACTTGTACTCTAACATTCTATCTAATAAATATATTCATTCATTCATATACTGTCATAGGCCAGCACCTCTATGACCCACTGAGCCCCTCCCTCTCTATCTGGTTATTCATGTTATAAATATAAATCAGTAATCTCTCTCTCCCCTGTAGTCTTGTGCTCTCTCTCCCTCTGTTTGTCCCTCTTTCTGTCTGTCTGCAGGTCCTTCTGTCCGTGGTGCTGCAGAACCTGGACCTGTAGCCTTCAACACTGATGTCCATATCGCTAGCATTAGCATTTATAGCTTTATATAGAAGCTCTTTAGTCAGTATCTTGTTCAGCTGCCTTAATTTTAAGTTATGTTTTTGTCTGATCCTGCTCTCTATAACTCTCCTTCTACCTGTCATTGTTGTGCTCTCTCTCTCTCTCTCTCTCTCTCTCTCTCTCTCTCTCTCTCTCTCTCTCTCCTTCTCAACCCAACCGGTCTAGACAGATGGACGTCCACTATGAGCCTACGGTTCTGTCCAAGGTTTCTGCCTGTTAAAGGGAAGTTTTTCCTTGCCTCCAATGCCAAAGTGCTTGCTATTCTGGGTCAAGTTGGGTTCTGTCTTTCCCTGCTAATCCCGTAAAGTGCCTTGAGATGACTTTCTGTTGTGATCTGGTGTTATATAAATAAAATCAAATTGAATGTTTTCATAAGGGTCAACAGAGGCTCTGACAACTCTCACTGTGGTTGATTGTGGTCCAAATTCTAATAATGAATAAAAGGTTATGGTGTCAGGTGTCATCATGGCAACAATATTTATTTATTTAAGTGATGTAGAAGTGAAATATAGAAATATTCTTGAATTATTATTATTATGAATGAGTCTAGAATAAACATGGTTTGTATATCCACAATTTCCCTTTAGAAGACATGCATATACATTTTTCATTTATGATTTATTCATTGATTTAACATTGTAAAAGACATTTGCATGAATGAAATAATAACTTTCTTAATTTGAACTTGTATTAAAATTGTAGTAAAATTCTATATTTTAAATTCTATCAAACTAAATTCTATCAAACAAACTTATATTTAATTCACTCATTTCAATTTAATTCACTCTTGAAGACGAGATGATCAGAAATCGCCTCACCTTCAGCTGCTTATCAGAAAACGGGTGTACGATGGAGTCTATCCCATCTGAGATCGGGTGGGGGGAGGGGACACCCTGGACAAGTCGCATGTTCATTGCAGGGTCACATTGAAAGGCAAAAATCCGCTCACACCTACAAACAATTTAGAGTGTTCAATTGACCTACATTGCATGGTCCGCCTTGCGGGTCACGGCATGAAGTCTTTGGCCACATATTTTAAATCCATTTCAAAAAGGCACTTCCTCATTTCTCTCTATTATAAAAGACGGCTTCATAAACTTTCCTCTCTCACGCGGCGCCACACGGAGCAGCCCCGTCACAGTGAACATCACGCCACAGCATCCGTCGGTCTCCGCGGCGAGGTTCCCTCGGTGAAGAGCTTCTCTCGCAGCTGGTAGTAGCCCCCCCTCCTGGCCATCAGCTCCTGGTGAGTCCCTCGCTCCTGAACTTTGCCCTCACCAAGCACAACAATCTGATCCGCCTTCTCTATGGTCTTCACCCTGTGAGCGATCACCAGCAGGGTCAGGTGGGGGCAGCTAGCGAGGGTCTGCTCAATCTGTGCAGTCAGAGACAGAGATTAGCATTACCTGAAGTCCTCCAGACTTTTCCTGGGAAAAATGATGAAAATATGGACTGTGGTTTGTAAAAAAAAAAAAAAAAGCTAGGTCTGTGACATACCTTATTTTCATTGTCATTGTCCAGAGAGCTGCTTATCTCATCTAGAATGAGGATCTGTGGCCGTCTGACCAGCGCTCGAGCAATGGCGATCCGCTGCTTCTCGCTCCTGGACAACTGGACGACACCCTTACCCACCTCTGAAAAGATGGAATCAAACCAGATTAAGGGTCAAAGTGAGGAAATGAAAACAGAAACGCTGGAGCCACGGCCAAGCTCTACCCCTGGATGTTAAGTTATTATTACGCAGCAACTGAATCTTGGAATCTACATAAATGAACTAAATATACAACTAGAAAAGCACTCGGAGAGCGCAGACCTCCGCCAAGCAGCTCGTTCCCCTCCTAAATGGATTTACACCATCCACACGGTGATCTGGATTTTTTTATTCATCAATGGAGTTTTCAATGTTATTCTGGATGTCATTCTGGATCAGATCCAGAAGGCCTTTTTCCTGATAGTGCGTATCAGACCTCTTTATGACTGTGATTTTTGTTGAGTTGAATGCATATTTTACAAGATTTTATTGTTTTGTTTTTTTAAAGCCTCAATTTTTTTTTAGCATCAAGATCCATCCAGCAGTTTTTCCGTAATTAACAACAAATAAACAAACAAACGGCGTCAAAAACATAACCTCTTTGGCGACGGTAAATATTTTCTACCTTCATCCATATTCATTCAAGCATTAAAAGAATTTACCCGTATCATAGCCGTTCTCCAACTTCAGAATGAAGTCGTGGGCGTTGGCTTTGCGCGCTGCTTCCTGGATCTCATCCAATGAGCAGTCAGCAGCAAGCCCATAGGCAATGTTGTCTCTGACAGAGCCAGTGAAGAGCACGGGGTCCTGGTTCACCAGCGCAATCTGTTCAACACACCACGGACAGTGGGCAGAACGGAATTTAGAAATTCCCTAATCGAGACGAACAGGAAATGTAATTTCATAATGACAAAGAATTGAAATAAAAAAAACCCACAGATAAACAACAGGAGCCCCCAACAACAACAAAGAAAAGCGGTAACGATGCGTCACCTTCCTGTGGAGGAAGCCGTGCTCGTAGGAGGCCACCGGTTCATTGTCCAGCAGGATTTGTCCGTCCTGCGGCTCATAGAGTCGCACCAGCAGACTCACACAGGTGCTTTTCCCTTGTCCAGACGGACCCACCAGCGCCGTCATCTGACCCGACTTCAGCTCCAAGGAGAAGTCCTGCAGAGAGGAGATGACCAACATGTGATCAGACACACACACAATCAGAGTGGATGAGAACGTTTGATTACAGTGTATGGCGTGTCAAACAGACCATGTTGGAATAAATGTTTTAGCTCTGTATTAGTTTCCTCTTGGAAACTCTGCATTCATTTCACCCTTCTGTATTCGTAGATATATTTTTTTTTAGCCATCTATTTTATTTCAGATCAAAGCTCTCTGCTTGTTTACCTGCATTCAGAGCTCACCTGCAGCACGGGTGTGTCGGGCTGTGCAGGATAGGCGAAGGTCACATGACGAAACCCGACGTGTCCCATCAGCCGACCGGGCTGGAGCGCGCCGTCGGTGCTGATCTGAGGCTCCCGGTCCAGATACTCAAACACCTTTCCAGCGGCCCCCACTGAAGTAAGCATGTCTCCGAAATGGTAGATGATTGCCTGGAAGCCGGCAGCCATAAAAGTTATTGACGAGTGTTTCATAGCCATAGTCTTCTAAACCAGCGGTCCCCAACCTTTTTCCTGCCACGGACCGGTTTCATGCCGGGCAACCGGGGGGGTAATTAAATTAAAAAAGAGGAATCTAATCTTACCAATGAACTTTATATTATGCACTTGCAATAACTATTAAACAAGTATTACACCAATATCTACTCACCATAGGTTGTGGTCCCAATACTTACTTGTCCTTCATGGTTTTTAGTTTCATAAATTCCACATTCTTGTCTTTTAATCCCGGATTCTTGGTCTCTATGTGCTGAAGCAGTTTTTAACCCTTCATTGCCTCGTTAATGAGACATTTTGTTTTAAGTCTGACTCCTGGTTTGTCTGTTAAACAACGTTTTATTTTCTAAGAGGTCGTCGGCTCCTCTTCTTCCTCCTCACTTGGACTTTCCCATTAGCAAAGAAGCTCTCCAAAGACGTTTGTTTTAAAAAAAATAATTTTCGCTAGTTAAACGGCTGTTTTTTAGCAACTTTATCATGTGACCAAGAAAATTCACAGGGAAATGTTAGGTTGGAGAAAATCCGGTCTTTCAAAATAAAACACCTTTTAGACGCTAATAATCGATACAACGGAAATTGTATAAATTGGTTATTCTTTCTGTGCGCCCCGGTAACAAATGCCTCACGGACCGGTGGTTGGGGACCGATCGAAATAATTCATTCAGGAATTTGGGCAGAGGTGCATGCTGGTACTGAGAGCCATTACAGTTTTGCGTCATCTTTTTTGCCTTTGCTTCCTGTAACTAACTAGTTATTGATGGTTCTCATTATCTTCATTAGTCAATGAGAAAACCCGTCTAAAGGTCATCCTTTTAGGTAGAACGTAACGGCTCACCCTGATGTTGTCTCCGAGGTCTGCATGGTAGAGGATGAAGGAAACCAGGTTGCCAGTGGTCATCTGTCCACTCTGGATAAACAGCCTGCCACAGTACAAGATGAAGACCTGCATCCCCAAGCCTATCAACTACACCCACACACACACACACACGCGCACGCACACCCCCACACACACACACGCACACGTAAAATTAACTGATATATGCAATGATGATTTAAAATGGTACCAATTGCAGCTGAGTCCTGACCCTTCGTGTGAGCAGGTAAACACTCCTGACACTGCCTTGGCGGGTCTTCAGGGTGTGGATGTCCATCAAGCGGTCGTCATAGCGATGGGCCTCCCGTTTTTCCGCTTTAAAACTCCGCACCACGCGTATAGCAGACACCGCCTCCTTCGCTGCGTCATTTGCCAGAGCCTTTGAGTTCTGCACTGCGAGGTTCAGCCTCTGGGGAAGCCGTTAAACGTATTAAACACCGAATGGAGAAAGTCAGATGCTGGACAGTCTCTTAGCCTGCGTTCACCTGGTTGTGTTTGTCGTAGACGTTCTGGACGAGGCCCGTGATCGGTGTCTCCAGCAGCACCAGGAAGGTAAGCCTCCATGAGAGCGCCGCCATAAAGTAGATACCGCCCAGAGTCTTGATGAGCGTCCGCAGTAACACGTTGACGTTCAGACACACCGTCCTCGCCATCTTGTTGGTGTCTTCAGACAACCGGAATGTGAGTTCCCCTGCACATACGGAACGAACGGAGGTCATCCTGTGTATCTGGTCATCTCTATTCACTGCAGTGTCTTCCACTGTCCTGCACGCAGCGGAGTGTTTATAGTATCAGAACCTTACCTGTCTTCGTCTTCTCAAAGAATCCGACTTCCTGTTTGGTCAAGGCGCCAAACAGCAGGACTTTAACTCTGCACGTAAACGCACTGATGGCGCAGAGGAGGAGACCGCCTCTGCAGCCAGCACTCAAGGAGCTGACGCAGCCACCCACAAGGAGAAAGAAAAAAGAACCGGGTCAGAACCGGTCTGAGATGACCCAGAACCCAGGTGGAAGGAACCGTCTCCTACCTGCCCAGGGAGCACAGCCCCATGCAGAGGACGGCTGATCCGAATTCACTGGACTGGTACTGACCGCCGAGGATGTCAATGACTCTCCCGGTGTAGAACGGGATGAACATCTCAACTGAGGGGACACGCATGCCAGTGCGCGTGAGAGACAGACAGACAGACAGACACGGGCTACTCGTCATCGCCGTGAACCGGCTGCAACTTACAGACGACGGCCAGACACAGGAACGCGAGTCCTCCCAGCAGGAGGCGGCCGTGAGGCGCGTACATGCGGAGGACTCTCACGAACAGGTCTCTGGCTTTCCGCGTCTTGTCTTTACCGGCGGCCTCGGCGTCGCTGCCGGGGACGGTGACTTCCCAGAAGAGCGCCGCGGCCAGCGACGCTCCGGTGTAGGCCAGCCAGCGGCGCGCGTCCGCCGGGAAGCCGCACGGCACCTCCTCCATGCGCAGCGCCGCGGCGCCGGACTCGAACACCGCGGGGAGCAAAGACTGCGCCGCTATGACGCGAATCAGCGGCGGGTGGACGTCTCCGAGGCCGAGCCGGGCGACACCCGTCAGCGCCAGACACCGCAGAGACGCAGAGACCCAAAGGCGCAAAAGATGCCCAGAGACGCTGCGCGCCACGGCGAGTCCCGGCGCGTAAAACAAGGCAATGTCGACGCAGACAGCGACGCACAGAACGACGGCTTTACAGATCATTGCTGCACCGATAGTCGTCCGTGCCGTGCCGTGCCGTGCCGTGCCGTGCCGTGCCGCGCCGCGCCGTGCCGTGCCGTGCCGCGCCGTGCCGGGACGCCAGCGCTTTTGTCCGAAGTCACTTTCACTTTCCATTCCGGAGCGACTTGGGGATTCCCAGAAAAGGTTGTGGGCGTTAACCACTTTACATTTTTGATTCGAAGCCCGTCAAAAACAGACATACTAAAATGGCTGTCCTTGAATCTGAAGCAGTTTCCTTCTGTTCATGGTTTGAAGATGTTTTACCTCCCATTCGGGAGACTTCTCCAGTCCCGGCTGGCTGTTAGCGGCTTTCAGATATTTAAAGTGTTCTGATATGAGATGCGTTAAGGTTTCATGCATGCCGGCTCCACCACTCCAGCACCAATCGAAACTCAATACGAGAGTTAACTCCTCCCACCGGTCTCTGAGTCAGTGGAGGTTGCCGGGTCAGTGTTTGTGGCTCTCACTATGCTCTCCCTCTTCTTCCTCCGATCTCCTGAGAACTTGGTGATCCATACTTTCCTCTAGAGGCTGATGTGAACCTGGTGTATTGGGACAACTCTTGGTGATGATTGGATGGAAGGGGTAGAATTAAGGGGCACAAATAAATCTGTTGCACTTTCTCCTCAGAACACTGTGTATTTGTCACTTTTTGTTTGTCTATGTTGTATGTTCACTGCGGTGTGCACAGCCCTCTACGGCGGTAAGCAGGTAATAAAACTAATAAAATATGAATAGGCTAGTCCGCCAAGAGGGCAGGTGACGGTCACAATAAAAATAAATTGCATAGAACTCTAGCAGCGACCGACGTCGTGTACGTTGTCACTGTGGAGCACAAACGCAGCTCATAGCTTTCCTCTCGCTGCTTCCAGCCTCAGGTTGATATTTGGAAGGCTGGTCTTTGTGTTTAAGGGATAGAGCGCCGTCTCTATCTGCACGTCGTTTCTCTGTGTCCGTCACAGCGCTGGATGCAGGCGATCGGATGCCCATCTTGCATCAGACCCGTCCTCAGACGCATCTGCTTGTATGACGACTGCTTACTGTGGGTCAAAGAATTTAAGGACTGGGGCAGTTGTGAGTGCATTCTTTCATTTATTTATAGCTTCACCACGCTCAGGCTGCCGTTGCCATGACGCTGTCCTTTCGCAGCAGCTGTCTCGGAGGACATGACCCAGGTATTTGACACTTCTCACATTGTACTACAGCAAAAGGTGACCCAATACTGGCCTATTAGATACACAGCGTCAGTAAGGGATGGAATAATGTTTGCAGGTGACAGAATTGAGGTCAGGCATGTTGAAGGTGTCTCATGCAGCGCACCAAAGCTCTGGAGTATGACAAGAGAAATAGAGCAAATGGTTGAGTTATGTGCAACATGCCCAACAGCACCACCAGGGGGAGCCAGTGATCTCTCATGTCATCCCAGAACTTCCTTGGCTGAAAGTGGGGGCTGACATATTTGAAATCAGTGGTCAAGTCCTTTCTTCTGATTGTGGACTATTCCTCCAAATTCCACTCACAGTGCTGCATCCTGCAGTTCCAGCTAAAGTACATTGTCTCTGCCTCTGTCTCTGTCTCTGTCTCTGTCTCTGTCTCGTCTGTCTGACCCTGACTTTTTTTCTTGGAACTGCTTCCTGCTGCGCTCCTGTCATCTGAAATCAAGGAATTGATTAGTTGGTCTCTTAGTGCGATTGATCACTTTTTTTTTTTTTTTTATCAAAGAATGGCAACCCGGGGGAGCCGACCTGCCCAGATGGGATCTTCATGGCAGGCTACACAAAGGATGCCTGGGACAAGTGGAGGGTTTGTTTATATCTGTGGAGGACATTGAATATATTTAGCTTATTGGTGGTGGTGGGGGGGGATCTGCTAATAGGGATGAGTTGCCCTGGTGTACCCGAAAGTCTCCAAGACGGAGGCTTTCAAAGTTCTTGATCAATTGACCATGGATATAAAAGTACTTTTCGGGACTGGGGGGCAGTGCGGTGGCCCGAATCGAGGACCTGAGCCGTGAGCTCAACGATCGATCTGTGGAGGAACGGCAGGGAATGGATGCCTTCTTGCGGGAGTAGGTAGAACTGTATCGGCAGATCTCCGGACTTGGCACAGGTTTAGAGGGACTGGAGTCTCTCCTTGGTTCCCGAAATGCGGACTAACTAAGGACCAACTGTCTATTTGGATCAAGCTAAATTCTCCTGTTTTGGCTGAATATTGGAATTATTTTCTGATATCCGGTATACCCCCCCCCCCCCCCCTCCTTGCCTTCCCCCTCTGAGAGTGCAAAATTGGGACAAATTGCTGAATTTAACAAGCCATAGCTGCAAATATGGCACCTCGTGTAGTTACTACTTTGCACCAGGAGATGGCAGACGCCTGCCACTTCAACCTGAGCAACATTTGTGGGTGTTTTTTTTTTCAGTCAAAGTTTTGAAAATCGCTACCCGGTCGATGAGACGAGAAATTAATGCTTAGAAAGTAGTAACTTTTCCATTATCTTGCTTAACAGACAGACGCCGTCAAAAACACAACCTAAAAAATGCACGCTGCTAAATAACCGAAAAGCCCAACAAATGGCGCTGACGCCACTTGTGTACAGTGTGCATGCTTCACTCAGAATTACAGTCGGGGCATTCTCTGTGACATTTCCACTGCAATTTGTAAAAAATTCATGAAAGATGTTAATCCTCCGAGAAAACGTATTTTCCCACCTCAGGCATAAAATCCTTTTTATTTATTTAGGCCATTTTTGTACGGACAATAATTGAGTGATGGTACATTAAATACATTTTCAAAATCTAATGTTTTGCTGCTAGTAAAATATCCTTTTTTTGGAAACTATCAATAGATAGTATGTAATTTAATCCGTTTCTTTTTTTCATTTTTATGCTCATTAGCCGTGCAATATGAATTTCACAACGATGTCATTGACTCAGCCCCCCCCCCCATCCTATCTGGTTGTTTCATTTTCTCCCGAGCAAAGCGCTAAAGAGTCAAGAAACTCCAGGCAGGAGAGCAAAAACTAACATGTCACCAGGGCTTGGCTGCTTTAGCAGCAGCTGAATAGTATAAGAGAAAGTGAAAGAGATGAGAGAAGGGGTTTTCCAGCTCATTGATGTCATCCCGGCAGAACCAGTTCCACAAACACCCAAATGCACCCACACACACCTTCATAACACTGTGTGCACACAGCAAGATTTTCTTTCACTTCACCGTGATCGGCATGCCTTCGATCCACGTGTTTTAGAACTTTACACAATGTGTCGCCCATTTTGTGTCACAGGTTTCAAAGGTGACAAGATGTCAGAAATGTAACTTCCAGGCGGGATTACTGCAAATCATTACTGTCAGGTTGCCCTAACAGCTCTATGAAACATCTCCAGCTAATCCAGAACGCAGCAGTTTGTATTCTGGCAGGAACCAGACTGAGAGAACACGTTTCCCCTGTTCTGGCATCTCTGCAATGGCTGCCTGTTAGGGAACGAATTGAATATAAAATACTATTTACTTTTAAAGCCCTCAACAGCCAGGTCCCTCCTTACCTTACAGAGCTCATTATGCCATGTTTCCCCACTAGAACCCTGCGGTCCCAAAATGCTGGCCTGCTGTTTGTTCCAAAAAATTCCAAGAGCAAGACGGGGACGGGGACGGGGACGGGGGGGGGGGTTGTGAGACAGACACCATCTCTATGTTCAAGAGGAGACTAAACTTTCCTTTTTAACAAAGCTTATAGTTAATCAATACAATAATCAATATTGAATATTGGTTTTATTTTTATTTGTATTGTTAATTGTGGATGATTTATGTACGAAGGACTTTCAACGGAAACAAGACTGCAAGGGCTTTTTTGAAATGCTCCTCTTAGACAGGATGTTTGACTGTACTTGTACTGTAATACATTCTACTGTGTGACTGTACTTGTACTCTAACATTCTATCTAATAAATATATTCATTCATTCATATGCTGTCATAGGCCAGCACCTCTATGACCCACTGAGCTCCTCCCTCTCTATCTGATTATTTATGTTATAAATATAAATCAGGAATCTCTCTCTCTTCCCTGTAGTCTTGTGCTCTCTCTCCCTCTGTTTGTCCCTCTTTCTGTCTGTCTGCAGGTCCTTCTGTCCGTGGTGCTGCAGAACCTGGACCTGTAGCTTTCAACACTGATGTCCATATCGCTAGCATTAGCATTTATAGCTTTATATAGCAGCTCTTTAGTCAGTATCTTGTTCAGCAGCCGAGATGTTAAGTTATGTTTTTGCCTGATCCTGCTCTCTATAACTCTCCTCCTACCTGTCATTGTTGCGCTCTCTCTCTCCTTCTCAACCCAACCGGTCTAGACAGATGGACGTCCACTATGAGCCTAAGGTTCTGTCCAAGGTTTCTGCCTGTTAAAGGGAAGTTTTTCCTTGCCTCCAATGCCAAAGTGCTTGCTCTTGTGGGTCAAGTTGGGTTCTGTCTTTCCCTGCTAATCCTGTAAAGTGCCTTGAGACGACTTTCTGTCGTGATCTGGTGTTATATAAATAAAATAAAATTGAATGTTTTCATAAGGGTCAACAGAGGCTCTGACAACTCTCACTGTGGTTGATTGTGGTCCAAATTCTAATAATGAATAAAAGGTTATGGTGTCAGGTGTCATCATGGCAACAATATTTATTTATTTAAGTGATGTAGAAGTGAAATATAGAAATATTCTTAAATTATTATTATTATGAATGAGTCTAGAATAAACATGGTTTGTATATCCACAATTTCCCTTTAGAAGACATGCATACACATTTTTCATTTATGATTTATTCATTGATTTAACATTGTAAAAGACATTTGCATGAATGAAATAATGACTTTCTTAATTTGAACTTGTATTAAAATTGTAGTAAAATTCTATATTTTAAATTCTATCAAACTAAATTCTATCAAACAAACTTATATTTAATTCACTCATTTCAATTTAATTCACTCTTGAAGACGAGATGATCAGAAATCGCCTCACCTTCAGCTGCTTATCAGAAAACGGGTGTACGATGGAGTCTATCCCATCTGAGATCGGGTGGGGGGAAGGGGACACCCTGGACAAGTCGCATGTTCATTGCAGGGCCACATTGAAAGGCAAAAATCCACTCACACCTACGAACAATTTAGAGTGTTCAATTGACCTACATTGCATGGTCCGCCTTGCGGGTCACGGCATGAAGTCTTTGGCCACATATTTTAAATCCATTTCAAAAAGGCACTTCCTCATTTCTCTCTATTATAAAAGACGGCTTCATAAACTTTCCTCTCTCACGCGGCGCCACACGGAGCAGCCCCGTCACAGTGAACATCACGCCACAGCATCCGTCGGTCTCCGCGGCGAGGTTCCCTCGGTGAAGAGCTTCTCTCGCAGCTGGTAGTAGCCCCCCCTCCTGGCCATCAGCTCCTGGTGAGTCCCTCGCTCCTGAACTTTGCCCTCACCAAGCACAACAATCTGATCCGCCTTCTCTATGGTCTTCACCCTGTGAGCGATCACCAGCAGGGTCAGGTGGGGGCAGCTAGCGAGGGTCTGCTCAATCTGTGCAGTCAGAGACAGAGATTAGTATTACCTGAAGTCCTCCAGACTTTTCCTGGGAAAAATGATGAAAATATGGACTGTGGTTTGTAAAAAAAAAAAAAAAAGCTAGGTCTGTGACATACCTTATTTTCATTGTCAATGTCCAGAGAGCTGCTTATCTCATCTAGAATGAGGATCTGTGGCCGTCTGACCAGCGCTCGAGCAATGGCGATCCGCTGCTTCTCGCTCCTGGACAACTGGACGACACCCTTACCCACCTCTGAAAAGATGGAATCAAACCAGATTAAGGGTCAAAGTGAGGAAATGAAAACAGAAACGCTGGAGCCACGGCCAAGCTCTACCCCTGGATGTTAAGTTATTATTACGCAGCAACTGAATCTTGGAATCTACATAAATGAACTAAATATACAACTAGAAAAGCACTCGGAGAGCGCAGACCTCCGCCAAGCAGCTCGTTCCCCTCCTAAATGGATTTACACCATCCACACGGTGATCTGGATTTTTTTATTCATCAATGGAGTTTTCAATGTTATTCTGGATGTCATTCTGGATCAGATCCAGAAGGCCTTTTTCCTGATAGTGCGTATCAGACCTCTTTATGACTGTGATTTTTGTTGAGTTGAATGCATATTTTACAAGGTTTTATTGTTTTGTTTTTTTAAAGCCTCAATTTTTTTTTAGCATCAAGATCCATCCAGCAGTTTTTCCGTAATTAACAACAAATAAACAAACAAATGGCGTCAAAAACATAACCTCTTTGGCGACGGTAAATATTTTCTACCTTCATCCATATTCATTCAAGCATTAAAAGAATTTACCCGTATCATAGCCGTTCTCCAACTTCAGAATGAAGTCGTGGGCGTTGGCTTTGCGCGCTGCTTCCTGGATCTCATCCAATGAGCAGTCAGCAGCAAGCCCATAGGCAATGTTGTCTCTGACAGAGCCAGTGAAGAGCACGGGGTCCTGGTTCACCAGCGCAATCTGTTCAACACACCACGGACAGTGGGCAGAACGGAATTTAGAAATTCCCTAATCGAGACGAACAGGAAATGTAATTTCATAATGACAAAGAATTTAAATTAAAAAAAAACACAGATAAACAACAGGAGCCCCCAACAAAAAAAAAGAAAGAAGCGGTAACGATGCGTCACCTTCCTGTGGAGGAAGCCGTGCTCGTAGGAGGCCACCGGTTCATTGTCCAGCAGGATTTGTCCGTCCTGCGGCTCATAGAGTCGCACCAGCAGACTCACACAGGTGCTTTTCCCTTGTCCAGACGGACCCACCAGCGCCGTCATCTGACCCGACTTCAGCTCCAAGGAGAAGTCCTGCAGAGAGGAGATGACCAACATGTGATCAGACACACACACAATCAGAGTGGATGAGAACGTTTGATTACAGTGTGTGGCGTGTCAAACAGACCATGTTGGAATAAATGTTTTAGCTCTGTATTAGTTTCCTCTTGGAAACTCTGCATTCATTTCACCCTTCTGTATTCGTAGATATATTTTTTTTTAGCCATCTATTTTATTTCAGATCAAAGCTCTCTGCTTGTTTACCTGCATTCAGAGCTCACCTGCAGCACGGGTGTGTCGGGCTGTGCAGGATAGGCGAAGGTCACATGACGAAACCCGACGTGTCCCATCAGCCGACCGGGCTGGAGTGCGCCGTCGGTGCTGATCTGAGGCTCCCGGTCCAGATACTCAAACACCTTTCCAGCGGCCCCCACTGAAGTAAGCATGTCTCCGAAATGGTAGATGATTGCCTGGAAGCCGGCAGCCATAAAAGTTATTGACGAGTGTTTCATAGCCATAGTCTTCTAAACCAGCGGTCCCCAACCTTTTTCCTGCCACGGACCGGTTTCATGCCGGGCAACCGGGGGGGTAATTAAATTAAAAAAGAGGAATCTAATCTTACCAATGAACTTTATATTATGCACTTGCAATAACTATTAAACAAGTATTACACCAATATCTACTCACCATAGGTTGTGGTCCCAATACTTACTTGTCCTTCATGGTTTTTATTTTCATAAATTCCACATTCTTGTCTTTTAATCCCGGATTCTTGGTCTCTATGTGCTGAAGCAGTTTTTAACCCTTCATTGCCTCGTTAATGAGACATTTTGTTTTAAGTCTGACTCCTGGTTTGTCTGTTAAAAGACGTTTTATTTTCTAAGAGGTCGTCGGCTCCTCTTCTTCCTCCTCCTCCTCTTCTTCCTCCTCACTTGGACTTTCCCATTAGCAAAGAAGCTCTCCAAAGACGTTTGTTTTAAAAAAAATAATTTTCGCTAGTTAAACGGCTGTTTTTTAGCAACTTTATCACGTGACCAAGAAAATTCACAGGCAAATGTTAGGTTGGAGAAAATCCGGTCTTTCAAAATAAAACACCTTTTAGACGCTAATAATCAATACAACGGAAATTGTATAAATTGGTTATTCTTTCTGTGCGCCCCGGTAACAAATGCCTCACGGACCGGTGGTTGGGGACCGATCGAAATAATTCATTCAGGAATTTGGGCAGAGGTGCATGCTGGTACTGAGAGCCATTACAGTTTTGCGTCATCTTTTTCGCCTTTGCTTCCTGTAACTAACTAGTTATTGATGGTTCTCATTATCTTCATTAGTCAATGAGAAAACCCGTCTAAAGGTCATCCTTTTAGGTAGAACGTAACGGCTCACCCTGATGTTGTCTCCGAGGTCTGCATGGTAGAGGATGAAGGAAACCAGGTTGCCAGTGGTCATCTGTCCACTCTGGATAAACAGCCTGCCACAGTACAAGATGAAGACCTGCATCCCCAAGCCTATCAACTACACCCACACACCCACACACACGCCCACGCACACCCACACACACACACACACACATGCACACGCACACACACACACACGTAAAATTAACTGATATATGCAATGATGATTTAAAATGGTACCAATTGCAGCTGAGTCCTGACCCTTCGTGTGAGCAGGTAAACACTCCTGACACTGCCTTGGCGGGTCTTCAGGGTGTGGATGTCCATCAAGCGGTCGTCATAGCGATGGGCCTCCCGTTTTTCTGCTTTAAAACTCCGCACCACGCGTATAGCAGACACCGCCTCCTTCGCTGCGTCATTTGCCAGAGCCTTTGAGTTCTGCACTGCGAGGTTCAGCCTCTGGGGAAGCCGTTAAACGTATTAAACACCGAATGGAGAAAGTCCAGCATCTGGACAGTCTCTTAGCCTGCGTTCACCTGGTTGTGTTTGTCGTAGACGTTCTGGACGAGGCCCGTGATCGGTGTCTCCAGCAGCACCAGGAAGGTAAGCCTCCATGAGAGCGCCGTCATAAAGTAGATACCGCCCAGAGTCTTGATGAGCGTCCGCAGTAACACGTTGACGTTCAGACACACCGTCCTCGCCATCTTGTTGGTGTCTTCAGACAACCGGAATGTGAGTTCCCCTGCACATACGGAACGAACGGAGGTCATCCTGTGTATCTGGTCATCTCTATTCACTGCAGTGTCTTCCACTGTCCTGCACGCAGCGGAGCACTTATAGTATCAGAACCTTACCTGTCTTCGTCTTCTCAAAGAATCCGACTTCCTGTTTGGTCAAGGCGCCAAACAGCAGGACTTTAACTCTGCACGTAAACGCACTGATGGCGCAGAGGAGGAGACCGCCTCTGCAGCCAGCACTCAAGGAGCTGACGCAGCCACCCACAAGGAGAAAGAAAAAAGAACCGGGTCAGAACCGGTCTGAGATGACCCAGAACCCAGGTGGAGGGAACAGTCTCCTACCTGCCCAGGGAGCACAGCCCCATGCAGAGGACGGCTGATCCGAATTCACTGGACTGGTACTGACCGCCGAGGATGTCAATGACTCTCCCGGTGTAGAACGGGATGAACATCTCAACTGAGGGGACACGCATGCCAGTGCGCGTGAGAGACAGACAGACAGACAGACACGGGCTACTCGTCATCACCGTGAACCGGCTGCAACTTACAGACGACGGCCAGACACAGGAACGCGAGTCCTCCCAGCAGGAGGCGGCCGTGAGGCGCGTACATGCGGAGGACTCTCACGAACAGGTCTCTGGCTTTCCGCGTCTTGTCTTTACCGGCGGCCTTGGCGTCGCTGCCGGGGACGGTGACTTCCCAGAAGAGCGCCGCGGCCAGCGACGCTCCGGTGTAGGCCAGCCAGCGGCGCGCGTCCGCCGGGAAGCCGCACGGCGCCTCCTCCATGCGCAGCGCCGCGGCGCCGGACTCGAACACCGCGGGGAGCAAAGACTGCGCCGCTATGACGCGAATCAGCGGCGGGTGGACGTCTCCGAGGCCGAGCCGGGCGACACCCGTCAGCGCCAGACACCGCAGAGACGCAGAGACCCAAAGGCGCAAAAGATGCCCAGAGACGCTGCGCGCCACGGCGAGTCCCGGCGCGTAAAACAAGGCAATGTCGACGCAGACAGCGACGCAAAGAACGACGGCTTTACAGATCATTGCTGCACCGATAGTCGTCCGTGCCGTGCCGTGCTGTGCCGTGCCGTGCCGGGACGCCAGCGCTTTTGTCCGAAGTCACTTTCACTTTCCATTCCGGAGCGACTTGGGGGTTCCCAGAAAAGGTTGTGGGCGTTAATAGTGATGGGAACTATGATTCTTTTTACTGAATCGGGTTTGAATGAATCACTCACTAAAGTGAATCGATTCATTTGAGTCATTTGAGTCACTGAGTCAGTTACCCAGAAGGTACATAGAAATATACTGTGAATACAAGTTTCACCTGCTACCAATTTATGCTGCTAAAATGGCTGATTGAAACAGGGAAATAATAAATGTCATTGAGGGAAAAGAGGGAAAGATCAGGAGTTCTGAAAGGGAAAAAACATATTTCTTTTTTGTTCTCTGCATAAATTAAATATAAATACAAAAGCAAAACAGTGCAGCATTAGACTAAAAATACATCTAGTATACAATACACTTGTGCAAAAGCATTAAATAAAAAAGTTTTACATCTTTATTTTTATTTATTATGTTTCCGCCAATATTCCAAAAATATATTTTTTAATTTTAATTATATACTGTAATAAAAAGGCGGCATTAAATAGTTTCTGTTAAGTCCGGACACTAAAGTTTATCTTCAGAATAATCAGTGGACTAACTGACTGAATATTGATTTTACTTTAGTCTCTTATTGATCCTTATGAGACAAACAGAACGGGCGGGGCAGCAGCCCCTCGGCTCCGGTGAGGAAGGGCCCCCCCAGGCTCGAGTCGAGTGGCTGCTGCAGCTGAAAGCGGGTTAGTGAGTCCGGACTCAGTGACTCATACGTGAGTCCGGCTCAGTGACTCGTTGTATGTGCTGCAGGGAGGGAGGGGTGAGCGACTCAGTGACTCGGATGCGCGTTTTGGCTCCGCGATTCATTTCGTAAGTGAGTGTTTCCGGTTCAGTGACTCGTCGTGCTGCGGGGAGGGGGGGTGAGCGGTTCACTGAACCACTCTCTTGTTGTGAGCGCAGCTGAGCTGATGCTAGCTTGTAGCGAGTGGGACGGTTCACCAGGGGAATTGGTAGTTCATTAAAAAAACATGAATCGATGCTTTTCTCACAATTACAGTGATTAACTCGACATGTTTCTACAAGGTATGTTAGGACAGCAGTAATACACTGATTGGTGTCTTCAGTTAGCTGTGCAGCTAACTAGCGGTAGCAGGGAGGAGTCAGTGAACGACTCAGTGGGGAAGAAGAATCATGACTCATGATTCAGTAAAGTGAATCACGGGTTTTGAACGATTCGTTCAGGAATCGCACAACACTAGGCGTTAACCGCGGCACCATCCAGTCAGTTCGGTGCGCGTCAAACATCATACTCAAAGTTAAAACACATAAAACTACACAAAAACACATTTTCATGTACAGTAAAGGGTCACAACATGTAAATATATCAAACATGTCCACCCAGCCGGCTTCATTGCACTGATCAACATAAATAAGGAGTTCAGACTAACCCACAGGGGTCCCACTTAGGGAGGAGGGGCCCCTGGGAATATCTGTAAAATGATTTTACTATCACATCTATATTCACCGTAAACAAGCTTTAAATTAAATATAATCTATATAGTCTTATTAAATCACCAACTAAAAAGGCAATTTTATAGTAGATGGAAAAAGCTCCGTCCATAAAGACTTGGCTTGGGGACCAGAGGGTGGCCGGTTCAGGACCAGATCAAGACTAGCGCTGGTCCCCGGAGTGGTGGTGGCGACAAACCTCCTAAAAAACGGCCCTTTAGGCATGTCAAGGTTCACCATGGGTGGGTGGGGCTCAGCTGGTAGCGCTGGTGGTCCAGTGGCAGATAGGTCAGCGGTTCGAATCCCGGCTCTGAGTGTCCATAAGTCGACACGTCCTTGGGTGAATGTGCATGAATGGGTGGATGTGAGGCTTAATTGTAAAACGCTTCGGGGACCACGAAGATGTAAAAAGTGCTTTTTTAGTGCCGTCCATTTACCATTATGGTGTCATTCTAGTGGAGAAATGTGATGCCTCTGCATTAGCGGCCCCCCTCCATTCTAACAAACTCAGTGGCCCCCATGTCCCTTATAATGAATTGCTATAAGTAGTGAAATCTATATTTCTTTTAAGTTAAGAGAATCTCATTTCCAGTGTTGCTGCTGCTTGTATTTTCAAAGATTTCAGTCACGGAAGGATTTGGGCATCAGCCGCCCTCCGAAGAGGAACGACGTTAGTCGCTGCAAAACAGTAACGTTAAGATTTGCTCCAGAGCTCATCTCAGGCTGTCGTCAATTTATGAAAGTACGGAAATGCGCCTCATTTTGTTTGTATGTGTTTTATATGTGGCTCTAAGTACGTGTATCTGACCATATTTTTTTTTTGGGGGGGGGGGGGGGGGTGCTCTACATCAGGGGTTTAGGTTTGTCCTGTAGTTAATTTATTCTAATTTACTCAGGCCTATTAATTGAATTAAAAGACCTTTTTGGCGGTATAAGATGAGGAAGCAACCTTTGATGGCGGTTTGTGTGACAGATAGAAGACTCAAGCAGAGATCAGTGCGGAATCAGAAAACATGATTTATTCATGACCATCAGGCATTTTGTGTGAATAAACCTTTACCATTAATATTCATTTATATTTAATGCGTTACCTCCACTCACTGACAAACCCCCACAGAGCAAAAGTATTGTTGTACTTCACACTGAACAATAGTGATGTGGAGGTGAATTCCATTTACTACACACTCATCACTGATCAAAGAAGGCCGGCAAGTCATTTCCCAGAATGACCTTCTCCTCTGCGCCGCGTTCATCGATGGTGACGATGTACGCCACGCCGCCGCTGGAGCCGTCACGGCCCATCGCCAAAGAGAGAGCTGCAAGACGGAAGACAGCGACGAGGAGGCCGCTTCAATGATTGAGTTTTATATGAGAGAGAGAGAGCACTCGTTAGAGATAGAGAGAGTATAGAATAGAATAGAATAGAAAGCCTTTATTGTCTTTGCATAGTGGCTATGCAAAGAGATTAGGAGCGCTGCTCCGTCCGGTGCGTCAAACAACATACAGTTCAATAATCTCAGAAAATGCAGTAAATGTAACAGAAAATTCAAGTACGGTAGGTTCAAGCAGAATAAAAAAGACACATATTTAAAGTGACCAGTGCATGCAATGCGATTGGCCAGTACTTTGCATGAGGAAGTAGAGTACATTAGTTATTGCACATGAGTTATTGCACATATAGTTATTGCAGATAGTGAGTGTTTGTCCTGTTTAATCCCGGTTGTCGTTCAGAGCGCTGATGGCTCTCGGGAAAAAGCTGTCTCTGAGTCTGTTGGTCCTGCTTTTGTGCAACCTGTAGCGCCGGCCCGGGGGCAACAGGTTGAACAAGGTGTGTCCAGGGTGGGAGGAGTGATAGGAGTGATAGAGTGAAAGAGAGATTTGGAGAGAGCAAGCGTTAGAGTTAGAGAAAGAGAGAGCAATAGAGATAGAGAGAACGACAGAGAGAGAGCGGTAGAGATAGAAAGAGACAGAGTGATAGAGATAGAGTGAAAGAGAGAGAGAGAGAGAGAGTGGTAGAGAGAGCAATAGATAGAAAGAACGAGAGATAGAGATAGATAGAAAGAGAGAGAGAGCGGTAGAGATAGAAAGAGACAGAGTGATAGAGATAGAGTGAAAGAGAGAGAGAGAGAGAGAGTGGTAGAGAGAGCAATAGATAGAAAGAACGAGAGATAGAGATAGATAGAAAGAGAGAGAGCGGTAGAGATAGAAAGAGACAGAGTGATAGAGATAGAGTGAAAGAGAGAGAGAGAGAGAGAGTGGTAGAGAGAGCAATAGATAGAAAGAACGAGAGATAGAGATAGATAGAAAGAGAGAGAGAGCGATAGAGATAGAAAGAGACAGAGTGATAGAGATAGAGTGAAAGAGAGAGAGAGAGAGAGTGGTAGAGAGAGCAATAGATAGAAAGAACGAGAGATAGAGAGAGCTAGAAAGAGAGCGAGAGCGGTAGAGATAGAAAGAGACAGAGTGATAGAGATAGAGTGAAAGAGATAGAGAGAGAGAGTGGTAGAGAGAGCAATAGATAGAAAGAACGAGAGATAGAGATAGATAGAAAGAGAGAGAGAGCGATAGAGATATAGAGAGAAAGTGATAGATAGATAGAGCGGTAGAGAATGAGCGATAGGGCGAGATAGAGAGAGATAGAGCGAGATAGACAGACAGGTAGATACTTTATTCATCCCAAGGGAAATTCTAATATTTAAAGTCGTATCAATGATGAATTGACATCATGAGGACGAAAGGTTTCTCTTTCATCAGCCTTACCGCTGAGGACAAACTGCTGACACTCCCCCTCGCTCATCCCGCTGCAATACCCGGCGTCAACAAAGCCGTAGATGTACGAGCTGCCAGAGCCACCCACCACAAAGGGCTGTCTCGTCAGCAGGCCATTCAGGGTGGCAAACACCTGGGAGAGGTCAAAGGGCACAGGACAGAGGAACGAGACAAGCTGCTTTTATTCAAAGCGAGCTTTCTGGTGCTCTTCAGAGACAGACAGTAATCAGCGAAGCGATGTCTGACCTGTCCTCCTTCCCGTCTGTCCCAACCAGCCACAATGAGATGGGCCTCCAGCTCCTCCTTGTACTTGTATGAGATGCTCTTCACCAGAAAGGCGGCTGAGCGGACCCGAGGGTCCTCGTCCATCTCCATTCTGAGATAACACGACCATAACATGTCTCCTTTCAAATCTGAAATGATCCCAAACCGCCAAACAATCCTCTACGACGGAGCAGTTAAAAAAAAAAAAGTTTTACACCCCAATGTTTCATAAATGCTTCTTTACAATTACTTGCTGTGTTACGGTCGATGGGAGGACTTTTGTCACCGTTTCCCAATAAATAAAATTGTAAATGTTGCATGAACTTTCAATACAAAGAGATCTAAAAGCTGGGCGTTGTTATTTAGAGACAGGGACTATCCTGAAGGCTAATGCTCTGCTGCTCCGTCTACCTGTGCATGTCCAGCTGGTACCTGACCAGCTCTGCGATGCTCTGGGCGTCGGCGGCAGAGCCGGACAGAGCGCAGTAGATCCTGCCGTGGAGCGGCAACAGCTTGTTCATCACCCTGTTCACCACGGACTTCCTGGAACGGAATGGAGATGATAAGTGTTCGTAAAGGAAATATCCAGCGGTGGAGAATCACGCGTGTGGAAGGCCTTACACGTAGACACGGACTTACCCTGCAGACACTCTGGAATCAGAGCCCAACACGACTCCGCCATTAAACTCCATGGCAATGATGGTGGTCTGCAATCAAGATCAAAGAAATACTTTGATTTAGCTGGTGATGATGATGAATATATTTATTAGATAGAATGTTAGAGTACAAGTACAGTCAAACAGTAGCATGTATTACAGTACAAGTACAGTCAAACAGTAGCATGTATTACAGTACAAGTACAGTCAAACATCCTGTCGAAGAGGAGCATTTCAAAAAAGCCCTTGCGGTCTTGTTTCCGTTGAAAGTCCTTCGTACATAAATCATCGACATGTAACAATACAAATGTAACAATACAAATAAAAATAAAACCAATATTCCATAACTCAATTGATGCAAATTAACATTAGAAAAATAAAATGATTTTACACCCCCAATGCAAACTAACAATAAATCTAAAATAAATTACACCACAGATACAAAATGACAACGAATGGCAATATATTACATAAATTACAATAAATTACCAAGACACTTAATATGTACAACGGTGCAGGTCATTAATTTCACGCACCAGCAGGAGAAAGCTCTGCTGTAAAAAACAGTGTAAATTAGAAGTATAAAAATAAATTGACAAGTAATTCTGTGTTGTTTGTGTCACGCAATAACTTGCAGTAGAATTATTTTTACATCTGGAATCGTGCCTCTGCTGTAAACTGCCACTTTAAGAGGGAGGGACACGAATGGCATGATGGGAAAAAGAGTCCAGAAGGAGTCTTGTAGTACGTTCCGGAGCAGCAAGCTAGAGCAGGTTTGGCCCCTCTGATCCGGAAGCCCTGTTTACTGTCTCACAAGATCCAATAGTCTTTTGGAGGCGGGGTCTGCAATCTCTGATTGTCTTTCTAGTTGTTGTATGTTGTTGCCGGCGTTTGTTTGTCTGTCCGTCCGTTAGCAAGATAACTCCAAAAGTTCTAAATGGATCTTCATGAAATTTTTAGGAAATTGCGCTCTATCTCACCACCCAATTCAATCTGGATTGGATCCAGAATGAGGTCATGAAAAAATATTTACTTTCAAAATTAAAAACTCCATTTACAGATTCAAATATCTGCTACAAATACACATCAACTTGGAATCACTTTTCATGGTTGGTGCATAAAGATACCAAGAACAATTTAGAACCTTTCGGTGCTGATCCAGATCACCGTGTGGACGCTGTAGATCCAAAGAGGGGAATGAGCTGCTCGGCGGAGGTCTGCGCTCTCCGAGTGCTTTTCTAGTTACATATATTTCAGTTTATTAGAAGCTGTGTTAAACGTTTCTGAGCATGAATCCTCTCTATCCCCCGTTTTATTCATCTTAACATTTATACTTTATCTTTTATAATTATAATACAGGGGATGGATACCATTGGTGGAAAAGTGTAGACATTCCTCTCTGCTCATATTGGGTTTGCATTTGGCATCAACATTTGTGCTGCCTGAACCAGCGACGGTAACAGGTTGACTGATGAGCATCCCACCCAGAGACACCTGCAGAAGGATGGAGCATCCCAGTAAAGCAGCGCCGTCGGGTTTTTGACTGTAGGTCACTGGGATGCACGTCATCACAGATATACCTGAGTGTCTCCGCTCCGTGCACGCTCACGCACATGGCGAGGAATTCTGGGACTTAAGAGTCTTGACGGGGAATTATTTCTTTAGAGGGCTATTAACTAAAAACAAAAGCAGGTGTGATGGATAATTTTAGTAAAGATCAATATGATTTAATAATACTGATCGGGTGGAAAGTCGACGTAATTTGACTTTGAACAACGAGTCAGGTGGTTACACCGCTGTAACTTTGAACTCTGAAACCAGCTTCCATCGATCTGACGCTACGAGACGCTACGAGACGCTCGGTGCCGTATCAGTGCGCGTCAGGGGGAGACGGTCCGAGTAAACCAATCCGGATTGACTCACCCCGGTGCTGACTCCGCGAACTCCGGTGTCCGTGCAGTGTGTCTCCATTTTCACTCCAAAACCGAAAGAGAAGGCGTAGAGGAGCAGTGAGGCGTGGAACAGCGACCTCAGGCGCCCCGAGAGGCGCAGGGACGCAGCGAGACGCGCAGGGACGCGCAGGGACGCAGCGAGACGCGCAGGGACGCGCAGGGACGCGCAGGGACGCACCGAGACGCGCGGGGACGCAGCGAGACGCGCGGGGACGCAGCGAGACGCGCGGGGACGCAGCGAGACGCGCGGGGACGCGCAGGGACGCAGCGAGACTCGCGCGTCTCGCTGCGTCCCTGCGCGTCTCGCTAGATTCCACTGAGCTGTCAACAGAATCAAAAGCGAAAGCAACTTTTTTTTGTTTTCCTGCTTATTATTTTTGTCAAACTAAAAAGCATTCTCACCATGGAATTTCATCTGGACCGGATCCAGAATAGACTCAGGAAAAAAGATTCATTTTAACATTGAAAACCCCATTTAAGGATTACAATACAATATGTAAAACAAAATACACATCAACTCCGATTCCCTTTTACTTGTGATGGTTGGTGTATAAAGACACCAAGAACAATTGATCCAGATCACCATGTGGACGGTGTAAATCTAATTATGAGGGGAACGAGCTGCTCGGCGGAGGTCTGCGCTCTCTGAGTGCTTTTCTCGTCTCAGATGGGTTTTTTTTTCATTTTCTAACCGCTTATTCCGTTATCGGGTTGCGGGCCAAGCCGGAGCCAATCCCAGCAGTCAATGGGCGAGAGGCGGGGGACACCCTGGACAACCTGCCAGTCCATCGCAGGGCAACACAGAGACAGACAACCAGCCACACACACACTCACACCTACCGGCAATTTAGTGTCACCAATCAGCCTAGGCTGCGCGTCTTTGGTGGTGGGAGGAAGCTGGAGAACCCGGAGAGAACCCACGCAGACACGGGGAGAACATGCAAACTCCTCACAGAATGGCCACAAGCCGGAGACGAACCTGCGACCTCGCTGTGAGGCAACAGTGCTTACCACTGCGCCACCGAGCCGCCCCGTCTCAGATGTGATATCTCCAAATAAGAATATCTTTCATTTTCATCCTGGTGATTACTGGAGTTCTGAATAGTCAGTTTAACATTTGAGGCATCTGTAAAGTATCTGCCAAGTCAAAACTGATTGAGGATATAATGTGATGCATCCGGGGTGGACCCAGAGAGCCAACTGGGATCGACTCCAGCAACTCCCGGGACGCTCAGAGTGGAAAAGCAGTCGGAAAATGAATGAATGAATGAATGAATATGTGATGTGACGATTAACCCAATCATTCGATCTATTTTTCCATCTATTTTCCATTTCACCAAATTCCTATGGAACTTTGCATACTGCGCATACTACTACCACCATGGTTGTAGTATGCGCAGTAACACCCCTTCACTATTGCTGAAGATACATGCAAGGTACATACTTTAGATTCAGCGATGGTGCATGTAGTGATCGTATAGGAGGTTACAGGCAAATATATGGCTGGTATTTGTTTGAACATTTAGAAGAATACAGTAAACTGTGTATTACTTGCATTAGACGTAGACGTATACCGTGAAAACTACAGTGAATACAAATTTACAGTGAAAGATTTTATGGATTTTTATGCTGCCTGCAAATATCAACAAGTAAAAAAACAACTCATTCTGAGGCCTGAACATGAATGAACGTTACTCACTCCGGTGTTCACCTCCTCGAACCACCACCCTGGACCCGGCTCTCCCAGCATGACGTCGTGGATCTGCCGACGAAGTAAAGGTGGAACCTGAAGGCAACGTTCAGCCTCAGCTGGATGGGGTCTTCTCACGTTTTCATGAAATAAATCAAAACTAAAAGCCGATCCCTCGTAATTTAACCCTTGGACCTACTCAAGAATCACTTTGCTATCATTATCGTTTGGTTAATAGTTAATAAAAGATCAGTCACAAATAAATTGTGTCAACGACAAAAACGCCTCCCTGCAATCGAGACACATTTCATTGTTGTAAACTCTTTTAGGCAAACTTTGCATGGGAACATCAAATACTCTCCCCTAACAAATATAATTTACAGGATACATCACATTCTAGTTTCCATCTCCATTCGCTGAAAACTGCCTCATTCAGTTTGACAGAAAATGTACATTTAAATCTTATTATATTCCAAACTATTTGAAAACAAATCTGAATTCATGGAGGAACTTGGGCAGTTTGTCACCAGGTATCACCGCGTGTTCCACGCCCCCTTCCGTGATCACCACCAGGTGAGCCACGCCTCCACTGACGTTGTCTCTGCCAATGGCCAGAGCGACAGCTGGGGCGGAGCCGAGATGCAAAGGTCGGGCAGATGAGGAAGACGGGAACAAAAGGGAAGGAAAGTTATTATGCGAGCACAAATCTTCATTTGTCAAATTTATGCAGCTCCTTCCTTCAAGTACAGGGTCACCAGAAACATCAAATATACTTATTGATTTCCATTTGATCATTTCTCTTGATCTTCTCAAAAAAAGATCTATACGACACGCAGATCAAGGAATGTTGAACATTTAAGACATTTAAAGTCCAACAGAAGACAACAGACCAATCTCTGTTTGAAAGTTAATGTTTATTATATATATATTATAATAATGTATTATTATTGAATATATTATTACTTGTAGTTACCCTCGCCGAAGCGGAGGCGAGGGTATTGCAATTGGGTGCGTTTGTTTGTCTGTTTGTTTGTTTGTTTGTTTGTTTGTTTGTTTGTTTGTCTGTCCGAGCGCATAACTCAAAATCGACTTGAAATTTTTACACAAGCAAGGTTCTGTCCGTGGCTCGGTCCTCCCCGAGAATGGCGTTGATCCGGATCTGGATCCAGATTCTAGAATTATTTTTACATCTGGAATTGTGCCTGTGCTGTAACCTGCCACTTTAAGAGGGAGGGACACGAATGGCATGATGGGAAAAAGAGTCCAGAAGGAGTCTTGTAGTACGTTCCGGAGCAGCAAGCTAGAGCAGGTTTGGCCCCTCTGATCCGGAAGCCCTGTTTACTGTCTCACAAGATCCAATAGTCTTTTGGAGGCGGGGTCTGCAATCTCTGATTGTCTTTCTAGTTGTTGTATGTTGTTGCCGGCGTTTGTTTGTCTGTCCGTCCGTTAGAAAGATAACTCCAAAAGTTACTTTTTCTGAGAAGGATTAGGCAAATGTTCAGAACAGATTAGATATTTTGAAGGGACTAGTGTGACCCAAGAAGCAATCCATTATATTTAGTATAGATCCCCCCTACATGTAGGGGGGGGGGCTTCTCACCATGGAATTTCATCTGGACCGGATCCAGACTAGAGTCAGGAAAAAAGATTCATTTTAACATTGAAAACCCCATTTAAGGATTACAATACAATATGTAAAACAAAATACACATCAACTCCGATTCCCTTTTACTTGTGATGGTTGGTGTATAAAGACACCAAGAACAATGTATCCAGATCACCATGTGGACGGTGTAAATCTAATTATGAGGGGAACGAGCTGCTCGGCGGAGGTCTGCGCTCTCTCACTGCTTTTCTCGTCTCTGATGTGATATCTCCAAATAAGAATATCTTTCATTTTCATCCTGGTGATTACTGGAGTTCTGAATAGTCAGTTTAACATTTGAGGCATCTGTAAAGTATCTGCCAAGTCAAAACTGATTGAGGATATAATGTGATGCATCCGGGGTGGACCCGGAGAGCCAACTGGGATCGGCTCCAGCAACTCCCGGGACGCTCAGAGTGGAAAAGCAGTCGGAAAATGAATGAATGAATGAATGAATATGTGATGTGACGATTAACCCAATCATTCGATCTATTTTTCCATCTATTTTCCATTTCACCAAATTCCTATGGAACTTTGAAAGCAGCGCAAACCTTGGCTGATATTATTTGTCCTTATCAGTTAGAATATGCTTTATCATTTGACCTGCTGTCTGACTTTTTGAGTGAATTTCATCTTTATTATCGCTGAACGGTGATAGCTGCACCTTTATTTTGAAATGCTGACCGGAAGTACTTTTTTCTTTTTTTTCTGGGTCGCCCAGGAACCTGTAGAGAAAGTGAAACTAGAATAAAGGAGCAGTGGAAGCGGACATTACTGCGATCTTCTCGTAGCAGCAAGCCGGGAGCAGAGAAATGACGAGCTTCGGTGTGGTCTGCGCGCTCTGCCTGGCGGCGGTAGCCGCCTTCCGGGTTCACGGTAAAGTCCGGGGGGGGGGGGGCAGATATTTGTTCATGTATTTCAACTCTAACAGGGAGAATAAAATCGAAAGTGAAACTCTTGCAGGGTCGGATCAGCTACTTTTCTGGTAGTCAGTAAATAGATAGACTTTTTATTCATTAATAACACTCTTAACTCAGAGAGCGCAGACCTCCGCCAAGCAGCTCGTTCCCCTCCTAACTGGATCCACACCGTCCACATGGTGATCTGGATCAACACCAGAAGGTTCTGTCAAAATGTCAGGTTTGTGGCACTGTAAAAGAGAGAAAATCAGAACCAAGTCCCAAAGATTCAACCCAATAACCATTTACTTGCGGTAAGAAACGAGACTATCCTATTCTAGGATATATTCGAGACTAGACTATTCTTTCCTTCAGCAAGGGAGAATGGAGCTGCTCTCTAGCCGCGCCATCGACTCTCCCAGCAAGGGAGAGTGGCTGCTGCTAGCCTCGTCCTCGATTCTCAGAGAAACAGCTCCCCCTGCTGGTTTTATTAGCAGATAAGAATGTGTACGTGCGTAAATCACCCAGACATGAAGACTCCAACCTTGAGCAGATAGCTCTTCCAGACAACACAAAGTGTTCACTTCTTCAGTCTAGTCAGCTTAACAGATCTACGATTGTCACATACTTTATGAATATCTTGAGTAAGATTATGAAGGATAAATGGCCTTAAAAGAACCATGACATAACTACTGCTACTCATTGGTGAATTAATGATAAACACATTTGCAGATTTATCTAACACAAAAATGCATTTCAATAGCACTTACAGTCAGTTTAGAGTCCTCATGCAATGGAGGTGGTGGGAGGACTCTAAAGTTCCTGGGAAGTCCACATGGGGAAGAACCAGCCTTCCGGGTGGACCAGAGCTCTAGATCCTGCAGCCCCCCCAGAAAATGGAACTCGTGCTAATGTTTGAAGAGCCCAACCTTTATCATGAGCGAAGGGGAACAAACTGACATGAAAATCACCTCAGTTGAAAGGTGCCTAGAATAGAGAAACGAGTACATTTAAAGAAAACCATTTTGACATGGATGGATGGACGGATGCCAGGCTTTTCGCTGTAGCATGTGAGACGCACCCATACCTGTCAACCAGTACGTTTTTGCCGTACAAAGTACGGTTTTTATGCATTCTAGGACGTGTACGCCGTAGAAGAACATCTGTACGGGAAAACGCAAATTTGTAGCGTCCGTCAAACACTGAAACAAGGACGAGATGGGTCTCAGAACAAGCTTTTATTAATCGGTAACCCCGCCGCTAACAGAACAGATATTCTCTCCCGTCTCTCTCACCCCCTCCACGCTCACACACACACCGCCCCTCCTCCCTGGATGCCTTCACTGACTCTCTGCAGGGTAGGAATTACGAACACGAACTGTTACAGTCCCATCCGGTCTGCACCGAATATCAAGAAACATGAAAAACATGTTTCCCAATCACAAGCCAGCAAAGGTTTGTATTTTCTGTCCCTGTTTGAAATTTAAATTACAAGCATCATTGATCGATACTTAAGTTTGGTTTACAAAAATAAAAATGCTAACGATTTCCCCCCCCCGAAATATCTGTTCTTATTTAAAAAATTAAATTACAAGCATTATTAATGGATATTTTAGTTTAGTTAAAATATCAAAATTAAACTGTATCCTAATTAATAATGTCCAACTATGTACATAAATAAACGCATTTGAAAAAAAATATATGGTGTAAGGTTATTTTGAATTTTGTAAGGAAAAAATCAACGGTTTGTAAGGCAATGGAGCCTTGGAGGTTGACAGGTATGCGCACCACATAGTTCAGATTAATGACGCCAACATCGAGTCACGGTAAGCATGAAGGGCCGTTTACATGCAGTAGACTATAAATCGATGTAATCACATTACAGAGTACAGAGTAACTGGACCGCTGGACCGCCGCGCTTCGGTCTCACTGATGTTGAAAGCATGTGTTTTTACATTAGGTGCCGCCTGCAGCAGCTGTCCGGTGCTGGAGTGCTGGTTCGTGCAGGAGGTGGCAGGTCGAGGAGGGGGTTTAACCGGGTCCGCAAACCAGGTCAGATCTCTGCTTCACATCAGCACGGAGCCCCACAGCCGGCCCCCCAGGGGCCCGTCTGACATGGACCCTGAGAGAGTCTTCTCCATCACCGGTTAGTTTAAAATGGCAGTGAAAAGGCCGCGTAGTCTCTCTCTCTCTCTCTCTCTCTCATCCCTTTGATACCCGACTCCACAGACCCAGCTGGGACGCTCTGCCACAGCGCTCTGAACCCCCCCAGCGGCTCAATTAAGAAGCCCCAGTGTGAGATGAACCGCTTCCAACCGCAGCCATCCCACCTCAAATGGGTCGCCACGCTCACAGACTCCGCCACGAGCCCTGCATACCTGCAAGCCGATTGGTTCTCAGTGTCCAATCAGGGCTTCAACGATCAGCTGATCATTTCCAGCATCTTACGCGCACCGGCAGCAAGCAGAGAGCCGGATGGTAACGATTGGTGACGCAGTTAAAGTGATGCTCTTTATCAATGAAGTCCATCTTAGCGCTAACTGTGCTAGTTGGACTCTTTCCCCCCCCCCCCCCGTTGTCATAGTGATCCTGAGCGTGACCACGAAGACCGTCTCCGTGCAGGCGAGACTAGGAGAACCGGTACTTCTGGACTGCAGCCTCTGGGCCAACCCCGCCTCCCCTCTCTCCGGCTCCGGCTTCGCCGTCGAGTGGCGCTACCAGTTCCGGGGTGACGGGCGCTTGGTCCTGGCTTACGACGGGAAGACGGACTACTTGGTGGAAGCACAAGGAGGCGGGGCCACGCTGGACTTTGAGGGTTTGCACGAAAGGGGGAATGCTTCGCTGATCCTGCAGGAAGCCAAAGTGCACCACTCCGGGATGTACATCTGTACGGCATACCTGCCGTACCTCGTGGCTCAGGTGACGGTGCAGCTGGAGGTTGTAGGTGAGGGAGGTGTCAGGTTTCATGCACGATTTAATACCTTCTCTCATGAGACCTTGAGAGAGCCAGGTTATCTCCATTGCCCTTCCTCTTTTCTGTGCTCCTGCTCTCTCCCCTTTGACCAGAACCGCCGTCCCTCGCCATCTATCCGTCCCCTGTCGCCCTCGCTGTTCCCGGCCAAGCTTTGACCGTCCAGTGTGAGGCCTCGGGCTTTGCCCCCCTCTCCTTGGAGCTGAGCTGGACGTTTAGAGGCGCCGACGGCAAGTCCAGGTCTCTGGGATCGGGCAGCATGACGGGCCACAGGGAGGCCTGGGATGGAACCTTCAGCCAGAGCTCCCGGCTGGAGCTCGAGGCCGCGAGCATGGACCTCGGCAAAGGCGGGGCGCTCGGCTGCGTGGCTGCCCATCTCGGTGGCACGCAGCAGACCAGCGTGACCCTCAATGTCGCCGGTAATGTGCAAGAATGTTGCTGCCGATTCGGTGACAAAACGAGTGATAGATTTCATTGGTAAACATTTGTAGGCGAGATCTAGTCTTGGACCTTGGCTGGTCCACAACGTCAGGTTGAGTCCAACCTGGTCTGCTTGTGGACTCGTCAGTGCCGCCGTCCATGTCAAGCATGTTTGAGGTCCAGCGTCGGAGCGATAACGTCACTCCTTTGTGAGCAGGGCCTCCCAGAGCAGCTAAAAGGGCTAACATATGCTAGTTATGAAGCTACGCTAGCATAATGCTGTCGTGTAGAAGTTCTTGAAATAGAAAAGGCAAATTGTACTGGCTGCAACGTTCTCCATTTCTTTAATGTCTGCTTTCCCGTGAGATTAGAGTGTGTGTGTGTGTGTGTGTGCACGTGTGTGTGTGTGTGTTTTCTATATCTTATCCATATTGGAAACTGCGTGATTTATGCTCGTGAAACTTTGTTTGTTTTTTGCAGGGTTCAATTCCCCCTCCATCGAGGACTCCATGGCGATGGTCGGGGTCGCGCTGGTCCTTTACGGCCTGATCAAATTCATTTCGTGGCTTTTCACCTTCTCAGGTAGAAAATGATTTGAAATCGGCATCTAAGAAAAACAAATGATTTCCGTGGGCTGATCTTAATACGATTGAAAGATGTCACAGTGAGATTTTCAGTTCTTTCTTTCTGCATGTATGAATGAATGACTTGCCCTTTATTCCACTATTCTTAGGTTCAGCACAGGATAACGACAAAGACAAGGTAATATAATTTTCCACTGAAGGTCTTTAACTGCATTTTCTACTTCAGATCCTGTGGGATTACGCGTACAGCCTCTTCCAAATAATTCCATCCCACTTCTTTCATTCACAGAAATGCAAGTAAAGAAGGAAAAGGTCTCGACTGCTGTTGAAGTTAAGATGAACCGGGGAAAAAAAATTCTATTTTCACAAGTGAATATGTAAATCTAGGTTGTGACACTTTTTTATGCACTGGCCAAGTTGGGGATTTGAGTTTACCATTTCCCATCCACGTGTATATTTTTTTTCTCGTAACGTCATTCTGGATCCAATCCAGATTAAATTGGGTACATGACTGTGTCAAACGCCATTGACATTGGTCAATAACCATTGACTGCAATGGAAATTTTACATTCATCCATAATCCAGGATCTCAAATGGAAACTATAATCTGTTCCTGGGAACATTCTCACCATTTCCTGAAAATTTCGTTCAGATCCGTCCAGAATTTTTGGGGTTATCTTGCTAACAGACGGACAATATCAAATATTCACAAAATCCCTGAACGAGCGTCTGGAAGCGTTCTCGTGCGCTCGATCTCTAATTTATACTCGCATCTCCGAACGCTTGTTTATAAAAGTGCTATCATGACGTGAATCCGCAGAAAGTGAGCAGTGACATAGCAGTGTTGTCTAAAAACTACAAAAACGTTGCATTCACATTCATAGTAGGATGTTGCAGGTCTTCTGTAAGGTGTATGGAAGTGTAATGCTCTGGATGTGGTGTCAGTAATCAGTAATGTTTAGAAATAAAACTGTTCACAGAGTTTGAGAGACTGCCCTGCTACATGAGTTCATTCTGACTGTGAAACGAATTAAATCCAGAGTTGGTTCAGAAATGACTTGGTGGAAAAGTAATTTACTTTGTGTTGTGTCCTAACTGTTTAGATCTGGACGGTGATACGGACTCCATTGGTGTTAACCTTCATTTAAAAACCGACACCAAACATACGCAGCTGCTTCTATGTTACATTGACGTGACCGCCGTTACTCCATTACCCAGAATTCCTATATAACTTTGTCCATTGGTTTCACTTGTCCTCCTTTTGGACATGAGACAGCTCTAAGCATCATGTTGGCTTTTTGTTGATTATTTCACTCCGTAGTATCCAGTTGATCCAATTTCAAAATTTGCTATATGGGAGTTAATTGGATGCTGCCCATTATTTTTTGCGTCCATTTTCCCTCCTACCTCCAAAAACATGCAATTTAGGTGAAGTTATTATTCTAAAATTGCCCACAGTGTGTGTGTGAGTTGGTGTTTGCAACGCATTCGAGGTGTACCCTATGGAGGACCAAAACTGGCCCAATTAAAAATAAATATAAATGGGGGAAAAAATACAAATAATACTACATAAATAAATAAATAACTGTTAATATAAATACAAAAATATAAAACAAGATAAAAAAATTACAAATATATGTGGAAATAAATATATACAAATAATTATATATATATATTTAATTTATTTCCAAATATTTTTTTATTTTTGAATCTTGTTTTATATTTTTGTATTTATATTAACTGTTTATTTATTTAGGTATGTATATATCCCCCCCGTTCCCCATTTATATTTATTTTTAATTGTGCTGCACACCCCGGCCACTATTCGGCGCTAATACAATAATAGGCTGCTCTGCCAACGCGGCGAGAAGAGAAGAAGAACGAGAATGACCAGAAGAAGAAAGTTCCCCAATGGGTAACAACATTACTGACGATGAACGATCTATCAACCAATAAGAGACGGCGATGCTGCCTCGACTTTAGCGGGTATACTTTCGATCTCGAGTCTACGGCAACGAAGTTGGTGAGCGTTTTATTTATTTTTTTCGTAAAAAGATAGTCTGTTGGAATAAAAATACAGTTTTAATATTGTACTGCCTTTCCTTGCTAATGACGTCACAAGAATAGCGTGCGGCCTTCTCAGTGGGCCCGTTATTTGTTTACCTACTCGCCCACATACTAATCTGAACGCTTAATAGCTACTAAATGCTAATGTTGGCTACATCAAAAACATAACTTTAATGATGTGTTCAACGCCGAATTTATTTATCGTCACGTCAGAAAGCTCAGACTAGACATCGGTATGTATGACTGTGTTATGTCTGAGAGTTCAATCTTCTTTCTTATTGTAGCTCTTGCGTAATTTTCTGTTTTAACGTACAGTTGTTGTCAGTTGTTAACGTGTTTTGTTTTTTGCACCCTGGTATTACAGTAATATTGTAGTAGCTGAAGCTATTATCCATCCCATTGTTAAGATGTGTTAATGAACACACAGTCTGTTATTATAATTTATTAGCCTGCAGCCAACATGCTAACTCGCTAATAGCCGGTTTCTGGGCAGAGAGAGGAGGTGCCGATGATGTTTGACAGCTTGGGCAGAGCCCTCCTCTCCAGGGGGCAGCCCCAGACTGAGCCTTGTTAGCGCTGCCAGCTCATACTTCTTGTTCAAGATGGATGAGCATCGTTGTGTGTAATATAGTGGAATCAACTATTGTTTTGACCAAAATCTTTAGTGGTTTTAAAGCCTCTCATGCTTCCAAAATATCAAGAGTAGAAGGTCTCCAAAATCCAAGCAGCGGTTGGCTTCGAACCATTTGCTCAGATGGTTCATTTTCTTTGTTTTGTGTGTGTGTGTGACATTTGGGATCTAACAGGCTGGTGGGTACCGTAAAGATATTAAACCCTCACCCTTCCATAAGACCAGTCATAAAGATATTAAACCCTCACCCTTCCATAAGACCAGTCATAAAGATATTAAACCCTCACCCTTCCATAAGACCAGTCATAAAGATATTAAACCCTCACCCTTCCATTAGTTATGCCCAACTCTTTTGTTTTTAAACGGTTTAATCCTTTATCATCTATCACACCAGCCTTTAGTAATCAATATGTTTACTACACTTCGCGTATTTCAGGATGTTTCGTATAGATCGATGGCATGATCTCAACATCCCACTTACTTCAGTCCTGATCGGCATTTTGTGTTTTTTTTTTTTTTTACATTTTGCGGAGGCAGAAATAACGGAACACCTTCGATGGCAGTGGCTCCTGCCTCGATGGCGGATCAGATCATCGTCCTCGACGATGGCGACGAAGAGAAGACTTCTAAACCCTCCTGCTCGCCATCCACCCCGTGGTCTCAGCCCGGAGCCAAAAGCGTCTCGACGAAGAAGGACACGCATGTCCTGCAGGCAGAGAATAACAGGTTGTTTGCTGAGGTGAGCTCGGGGGGGGGGGGGGGTGATTTTATCCAGCTGAGTCGTTTTAATCACAATAAGTTGTTGCTGTTTGCGTTCTGATTATAACCCTTTTCCTGTCCCCACCCTCTGCCCCTTTGCCCCACCCTCTGCCCCTCTGCCCCACCCTCTGCCCCTCTCTCCTTCCCGTTTCCTTCTCCACGCTCTCAGTTCGTAGAGCACTGCGCTGCCTTCACCCAGGACTGCCCCGACGTCTTGCTGTTCCTCCAAACGAAATACTCCAAGGCCTCTCCTGACTACCTGTCGTCCGTGGCGTTTAGGAACACCTTGAGCAGCTGTCTGAGCCGCGCTCAGGAGAACTGTTCCAAAACCTTCGTCTACATCAATGAACTGTGCACCGCGCTCAGGCAGCACTCGACCAAGAGGAAGCAGGTGGTGGTCATGGTTGAACACGTGCCCCGCGCCGCCGTCTCGAGCTCTCTCCAGTCTCCTCCTGTCGCGTCGACCAATAAAGATGAGCCGGATGCAGAGAGGGACGGACAGAACCCGGCAGCGGAGGAGAATCAGCCTTCCACCTCGGGGCTGCAGGGGGGCCGCAAAGACGAGGCGGAGCCGCATGCGCAGAAAAGGGCAAACAGGAAATCCAGGAAACAGGTTGGCATTGGGCGCTACGAGTCACACCTGTGTTTGTTTTTAGCTGATTAGCATGACAATGACACCCCCCCCCCCCCCCACACACACACACACTGGCTCTGAGACACCCCTCATTTAGATGACCCCTGAACTGTAACCTGCAACGTTCTGTTATTTCTGTCTTTTTTTTTTTCTTTGCCTTTGATTCTAGAACTTGACAAAAATAATCAATGAAGGAAATGAAGCAGTTGAGCAGAAGTCTGTCGGTAAAGCACTTTCCCCTTCATGTCTGCTTTCAATTTCTCTCAGATAGCATACCTGGAAAACCTCCTGAAGACATACAACGATGAGATCCACCGGCTGCAGCGGTCCGAGCTCAGCGTGGCCGACCTGGCGTCCAACGAGTCTCCGTACATCCAGGAGAACCAGCTCAAACGAAAGGTCAGGCTGAATCCGATGCAGGTTCGGGCTCCGCCGGATACAAACGGAGCGGAGCGCTTGAGCAAGAGCCTTTACCCCAGGCGGTCACGCTTCTCCTCTTTTTCAGATGATGAAGATTTATGAAACGCTGTGTGAACTAAAGGGCTGCAGCACGCTGACCGGCCGAGTCATTGAGCAGCGGATCCCCTACAGTGGCACCCGTTATCCTGAGATCAACAGGAAGGTGAGCAGGGGGGTGCTGGAGGTATCCTTCCATGGTTCGGACATGTCCAGAGGAGAGACGGGGACTATATCGGTAGAAGGATGCTGAGGATGGAGCTGCCAGGGAACAGGGCTAGAGGACGACCCAGGAGAAGAGACATGGACGTAGTGAGGGAGGACGATGCAAAGGACAGGGTGAAGTGGAGAACGTTGTGGGAATCGGCCCTCGGGTTTGGTTTCTGTTCGGTTTATTCTTAAAGAGTTGAGTCTCTGTTTTGGTTTTATTGATTAATACATTTGTAAATGGATCACAACCTGTGAGAAACATGTAACGTAACAAATCGTTACATAACAAACAACAAAATGTATTACTGCAACAAAAAAATCTAAAACAAAAGTGATTTAGCTTTAGTTAAGCAGAAACCGAAAATATATGACAATTATATGCGCTTTAACTATTATAAACATGTTATAACATACTCTGAACCCTGACCACCCAATTCCCGGGACAAATGACTTCGATTGGAAGACATTGGTTTTAAACGCAGCGACACATTATTGATATTTATATTTTAATAGAAAAATAAATGTACCGTATATCAATTTTTAAATGTGTGTGTATATATATATATATATTTATATAGTCCTGTATTAGCTAAACGAAACTGACGAGATGTTTCTTTTCCCGAGAACTTGCCGTCGATTCTTTTTCTTTTGCTTCCATCTCGTGCTGCAGCTTCTTTTTTGTCCTGAGCATAGTTACATAGTTAGCACGTTGCAAATGTGTCGTTCTCATCGGGTTTTCTCAAGTAAAGCCGTGCCGGGCTACTTTGCTGAACGTTCCTATCCGCCATGACCACGTTGCTGTTGTGGACAACGGAAACCGAAAGGACGGTTATTTTGTGCGCGTCCTCGGGTTGTGACTCCCGGGCCCGAGTTGGTTCTTCGGTCAACCAGACGGCTCTAGGACAGCGTGAACCCCGACGGGACAGGACGAAAGTACACACTCGGCTCCCTGCAGAACGCAGATGAACTGTTCCTCTGGTAACCATGGCAACCAATTTGATTCTCCGGCACTCCCAGTTTGACCTTCTGTGGACAAAACTGACCCGCACCTCTGTCACAGACGAGTACAGCCGCCCCGGTGGCGTTGGTCCCTGGGGCAGTGCGGGGTATTTGGACTAAAGCCGCTTTACTTGTAATATTTTCTCCAGCACAAAGTAAATCAGAGATGCAGCCATGCGGACTTGTGTCTCTGAGGGAGCTGCTTTCATCTCAGCCTTCGCTCTCTCTCTCTCTCCCCCCGTCAGATTGAGCGCTTCATCAACGGCGCCGAAGCGCGGAGCAATCCACCAGATTACCAAGACATCCTGCAGCAGGTGGTCCGTGCCAACGATCGCCACGCGCTGCTCCTGACCAGGAAACAGATGAACCAGTTGGCTAAAGAGGTGTTTGGATATGTGGGGACGTGCTTGCAGGACAGACGCCACCAGGACATGGTGTACAACTTTGGCTCGCACCTGACTGACGCCTATGACCCTGGTGAGGCTTCGGGGGGGGGGGGGGGGCACTGAGGGAGCCTGACCCAGGAGGGACGGTGTAAATGCACCAGATGTGAATACACAAGGGTTTGGAGAGGCTGAACGGGAACAGAAAGCGTGTTAGCGCAGCAGGAAGCTAATCAGGCTAGCGGCTGAAGCTTCAGGTTATTCGGGCTGAACCTTTATTATTTAATGTGAATCTGACATCAAGAAGTAGGATTAGACCAACGCGCAGTAACTGGATTGTAATTCATGGATATACATATATATCCAATAAACCGGCCTTTTTAGTCTTTGATGTAAGATGTAAAGACTGTTTGTTGACATTCGTGTTGTCTCGTCGTCTCTGCACGTTAAGAGGATAAACATTCTTCGCTTTAGTTCACATGAGCAAACGTAACGAAACCCTTATTTCCACGGAGTTGGTCCGCTTTCTCTCACGAGCAACGCTTGAACACGTTCAGGTGGTTTGGTTTAGAATACATTCAAGTACATTCTGATACACTTAATGGAGTATAAGAAGTAAAGTCTGTTGTATAGTATTTCACAGCGGCAATGGCATGTTTTTCACTGTTGTTTCTCCTAATTCCTAGTTTCTCGTCTCTCTCTGTTCTTTTTTTCCACCATCGTTGCTTCCTCGTTTCGCCGACCGTCCTCTCAAGCCTCGGACCCCGCTCGAAAGGACGCCTCCCTGCAAAGGAAGCTGAAATCAAACAGGGAGGTGGCCGTGACCCAACTGGAGGAGGTCATCACCAAGTACGCTGTCCAACAGGAGGACTCGGAGCCAGACAGGAGCAAACGACAGCAGAAAAACAAAAAACAGGAGGAAGAGGTGAGAGAGCATGCGGAGGAGGAGGAAGAATCCTCACATTCGTACTTTAATGAATACATGAACGAGGTTTCATTTGTATTTATGACGACTACCAAAAATATCACGTGTTTGATTTGTTACCGCCGGGCAGCCGGGACAGATCTATCAGAACACAACCGATTCAGGACCGGCTGATAGCCGACAGCAGTAACCAATCTCAACGAGTGTCAACAAAGGGGCGGTGCCAATCGATATTATGTGTATATATATATATATATATATGTTTTTTTAAAACATTTTTGCTTTTTCACTCTTATCCGTTGTCGGCTACATGAAATTAAAACACATTTAGACATTTCATATCAGAACGGAAGGGAAACCATTGGTCGACCATGATAAATAATTGTTCCTTTTAAAACGCTAAAAAAATAATAAACGCTTAAAAGATAAAAAGTAAAAAAAAAAAAACAGAACGCTAAAGATTGCTGTCTTCCCCGAAGCAACAATTACAAAAACTGTCCGTACGGACGATGTGCAGGAATGAGAGAATTTGAACTGCAGCATTAGCCTGATTTGTGATTGTACTACTAGATGTACTCTGTCTGATCCTCGTGTTCTATTCAGGGCCACAAATCAGAGAAAGAAGAAGAGGAGGTAGAGGATGATAACGAGGAGGAGGAGGAGGAGGAGGGGGAGGAGGAGGATGAGGAGGATGACTCGTCAGAGCCAGACATTGAGGAAGAGCTCATGGCCAGCACTCAGCAGGATGGACCAGGTTGGAGCAGCGATCATTTAAAAAGCTTTTCTTCGTTCGCTGTCAGAAAGTAAAACGTCAGAAGCAGCAAACGTTTGACATTCTGGCTCGACAAATCAAACGATAAAGCAGCGGGGGGGCTTTTTTAATATGCACGTACACGTACCCTTTTTTAATATGCACGTGCACGTACCCTTTTTTAATATGCACGTGCACGTACCCTTTTTTAATATGCACGTACACGTACCCTTTTTTAATATGCACGTGCACGTACCCTTTTTTAATATGCACGTACACGTACCCTTTTTTAATATGCACGTGCACGTACCCTTTTTTAATATGCACGTACACGTACCCTTTTTTAATATGCACGTGCACGTACCCTTTTTTAATATGCACGTACACGTACCCTTTTTTAATATGCACGTACACGTACCCTTTTTTAATAGCCTCGTGCATTCGAGTGAGCAGTGAAGGGCTCTTTGTGTTTCCGATAATGCGAAGGTCTTTCTCTCGGAGCCCCAAAACGCTGCAGGAGTCGTCTCTGAGTTCAGGTTCCTACTCACGGGAATCATCTTCTCTTCTAGACGATGAGGATGAAGACGCCGCCGGTGACGTGGCGGAACAAACGGGTGAAGACGCCGGCCAGGAGGAGCCGCCGGGCGAGCCAGAGAGCGTTTCTGTACAGCGGGGCGACGGCCTGGAGGAGGACGAGCCGGAGCCCCCCACGAACGGCCTCGGCCCTCTTTCTGACGAGAGCAGCTCCGACATTTCTCCGTTGTGTGACGTCCCATCGACTGCTCACAGCGCCAGCCAATCGGAGCCAACGCAGACTGCTGACCGGGACCCATTGTCCAATGGTAGCCTCGGTGAATTACCCAAGCCAGTGGAACCCCACGACAACGGCGTCGCCACGACGGCGGCCGATGGGGCGCCGGCGTCCCCCCTGGCAGCCACGCCTCCCAATGGAACGCCGATGCCCGGCTGGTCCGGAACGTTGAGGAGCCAGAAGAGAAAGAGGGGCGAGGTGGCGTCGGGGAACCCCAGCGACTCGGAGTGCACGATCGTCTGCGACAGGTGACCTGAGATGCTCACGTCTGTTTAAGCTTCTGATCGGTAGATCGATAACATCTCAGCCGCGTTCCTGTGCCGAGTCCGGTCTTTGTGCCGAGTCCGGTCTTTGTGCCGAGTCGGGTCTTTGTGCCGAGTCGGGTCTTTGTGCCGAGTCGCGTTCCTGTGCCGAGTCGGGTCTTTGTGCCGAGTCGGGTCTTTGTGACGAGTCGGGTCTTTGTGCCGAGTCGGGTCTTTGTGCCGAGTCGGGTCTTTGTGCCGAGTCGGGTCTTTGTGACGAGTCGGGTCTTTGTGCCGAGTCGGGTCTTTGTGCCGAGTCGGGTCTTTGTGCCGAGTCGGGTCTTTGTGACGAGTCGGGTCTTTCCTACGTCTCTCCGTTCGTCTGTCCACAGCGAGGTCGGCGTTCCCCGCGGTGCGGGCGTCGCTAACAGCAGTCCGCCACAGGGGGAGTCGACCCGAGCAAACACACCGGCCCAGGTGCTGATCACCAGCTCGCCATCAACGCCCCCCCCCAAGAAAAACAAGGTGGGTCCGCTTTGAACATGCGCTGCGTTGCCAGAAGTATTCGCTCGTCTGCCGTCACTCGCCTATGAAGGAGTGACGATCCCATTCTGAAACCAGGATGAGCGACTCCTTTCAACTCGATTTACCGTAACGAGTTTAGAGGTCTGTTGACTTTCACACCTGTGACCATGGAAGTGGTTGGAACACCCGAAATCAGTGATTTGGATACCTGAACAAATACTTTTGGCAATATCGTGTACATTAATACTCGTAGTATTGAGGACAGTACAAATGAAACCCGAACAGGTTTATGTATTCCAGAGTTGACGACAATCTTTGAGGTGACTCATAATGGAGTCGCAGCAAATCACGTTTGACATTGATTTCAGGATTTTAACCCCTTCCAGGCCATTTTGAACACACCTGGGTGTTTGTTTCTATAGAGGGAAAAGCCCCTAAACTACCGTAGGTGCTGATCAAAAGGGTTAACGTGTGTAAATGATCCCCGATAAGTCTGGTTTGGATGTCATCATCTAACTTACAGCAGCACGAGGAAAAGATCTCGTCTTCCCTCTCATAGCGAGGAGAAGCCTTTTTGCCCCAGGCATGGGGGGGGGGGGGGGGGGGGCGGTGGAGGCAAAGGCCTCTGCAGGACCTGCCCCCCAGTAAAGAGGTCCAGATGTCCTAGTCCTTCTCTCCCTCACTCCATGCTTGTGTTGTTGTTGTTCTATCTATTCTGTTATTGTTCAGAATGTGGGTCTGCTGTTAATTAAATAACATTTTCTCATGTTGAACTCTAATTTTGACTTTTGACCTTTCAGTGGTTTTGCCCTCTATAAAACAAACAAACATCCAGATGTGTTCAAAGTGACCAGGAAGGGGTTAAAAATCCTGAAATCAATGTCAAAACTGATTTTAGTGGGACTCGATACGAGTCAAGATTTTGAGAATAATTAGTACAAATAGTGACATTTATAAATCACTAAATGCCAAATGGACATTTTTGTCCATTTGAAGGGTCATTGATGGGATAGAAATTCATTACAGGGTCAAATTATGGATTTTCAAGATGAAAATTTAGATTTTCAAATTTCACCCAGAATGATGCCGCCTCACTGAAAATCAGCTCCCGTGAGGAGGAGGGAGGAGGGGGGAGGAGGGGGGGGGGGGGGAGTCTGCGGCGGATTTTTGAGTTTTCCGAAATGGACAAAAATGTCCAGGGGTAGAAATGCAGATTTAGAGGACTGGTTTCATTTGAGTCTCATTACATGTCCTAATTGTCCCCTCAATGTGCTTCCAGGTCAACGTGGCCACGCAGTATGACCCGCAAGTGATCATCGTCCTGTCCGATTCGGAATGACCTTTGACCTCTCGGTGTACGGAGTCTTCCACGCCGCACCTTTCGGGCTGATATTTTTCTAAGGAACCCTTTCTGTCTGCTGTCTCGCAAAAAAAAAGAAGACAAATCTCAGTCCGCGTTTGTCCCAGGTTGGGATGAAGGACATGAGAAAGCGACTCGGGAAATTGTGACATTCGAATTTCATGGTTTGTTTTTGTAAAGGAAATAATAAAAAAAAAAACTATTTTAAATTTGTAATGAATCTACTTCTACAGGGTGTGATTGTTTGTGACGTCCTCGTCTCTGCCCCCCCCCCCCCCCCCGGCAGCGGGACCCCTGGCTCGCTCGCCGTAGTCGAGTTTCTTTTTGTCGGATGGCTGAACAGGATTGAGGGACGCTGATAAAGATGAGAGTGATATTCAACGTTTGTCTTCTAGTCAAGAAATCCCAGTGAGAAACGAGGGCCGGTCGTTCTCCGGCGTTTAGCGTGTTTAGCTCCGCCCTCTCGTTTCACCTGCTTCCTGTTTGTTGATCGCCATCCATCCATCCATTTTCGATCTCAATCGTCCCGTCTGCAGCTGCTTTACCCACGCTGAGGGTCACGGGTGTTGCCTGTCCCAGCTCTTCTTGTGGGGGGGTACACCCTGAATGAGTCCCCAGCTCATTGTGGGACAGACAGCCACTAACGGAGGTGGAGAACCCACACAGACTCCGCACGGATAGGAATCGCACTGGTACCTTCTCGCTGTGAGGCGACAGCGCTACCCACTGCGCCGTAGATCTTCATTAACGTTTAGTGTAAAGCCAAATCATTTTGTCTCAGGAAATCGTGTGGCGCAGACCCCAATACTCTGAATGTGTTTTTATTTGTAGGGCGGGGTCTCATGTAAACGCGACAGACGTGGGATTGTTATTTAAGTGGAACGCTCTCCTTAAACCGAGCGGAAAGTTGTCGTTGACGTGCTTCACCAACACCGAAACTTGTCATCTGCTTCTGATAGAAGTTTGGTGAAATTTCTTCTTTCTTCTTCTTCAAAAAGCCGCCTTTTTTACAGCGTTTCGTATTTGGGTGGAATTCTTTTTGTCCTCGCAGCCTAAAATCTCTGCAACGTCACATCTGTCTAAATCCAACCGATGGAATCCCGGAACAAACTTTATGGCTCCTCAAGACAGAAATTCAATGACAATCTTTTGCTTTTTTTACGACTGGTTTCATGTTTTCATGTTTTTTATGCTTAGATTAGCCTTTTATTTGTGTTTTTTCTCTCGAGCGTCGCCTTCTCTAAACTTTGTAGCTACAACCTGTCAGCATTGAAGCGTTTTAGGTTTTTAATCATGACTGTGAAATTTTCCTTTTTGATGAAATAAATTTATTTATATTCAGACTCTGTTTTTGACAGGTTTGGTATCAGGAAAGTAATTCTTAATCATCCATAATTGTAGGGTCCCAACATGCTGGCGGGGGGGCGGAGCTTTCAGTTATCAAGCTCCCTGATTGGTTCGTGAGACAGACACCATCTCCATGTTCAAGAGGAGACTAAAGACTCTCCTTTCTAACAAAGCTTATAGTTAATCAATACAATAATCAATATGCTGTCATAGACCAGCACCTCTATGACACACTGAGCTCCTCCCCCTTTATCTGGTTATTCATGTTATAAATATATGTCAGTAATCTCTCTCTCTCTTCCCCGTAGTCTTGTGCTCTCTCTCCCTCTGTTTGTCCCTCTTTCTGTCTCTGTCTGCAGGTCCTTCTGTCTGTGGTGCTGCAGAACCTGGACCTGTGGCCCTCACCGCTGATGTCCTTATCGCTAGCATCAGCATTTATAGCTTTATACATCTTGCTTTTGTTTGATCCTACTCTCTGTCTCTCACTTCTCTATCCATCTCCTTGTTTTTGACTCTCCTCCTACCTGTGATTCTCTCTCTCTCTCTCTCTCCTCAACCCAACAGGTCAGACAGATGGACGTCCACCATGAACCTAGGTTCTGTCCAAGGTTTCTGCCTGTTAAAGGGAAGTTTTTCCTTGCCTCCGTTGCCAAAGTTCTTGCTCTTGTGGGTCAAGTTGAAATCTTATATAGGAATTATTATTAGGTTAATCATTAATAAAAATATGTCTCAAAGATCTTTTCTTTGACTTTTTTTTCCTCCGTAAAAAAAATCCAGTTGATTTCAAACCGATTTAACAACGAAGTGTTTCCACCTACATCTTAAAATTATTAAACATTTTAACTAAATATTCTTTTGTTAATCACTTTACATCGAAATCAATTAGAATATCCAGGATGTTGGAAAATCAGATGAGTCAATACAATAATAATTTATTCTGTTACGGCAGCTCCAAATACAATCAGGATTGGTCACAAACATTGTGTTTACCACAAACCAACAATTAGCTTATATGTAAATGAGTGTTTTCTTCACAGACGAGCAGGCGAACCTCTTCGAGGCCGAGCGGCGGCGCCGTTTCAGGAATCCACGCCGCGTTAAAACAAAAGTGTGTGGAAACCCGCTTTAAAAAAATACTGCTAAAGAATAAAACTAACAGTATTTGTCTTGGAGTGTTTCACAGCTACTGAATCCAAGACTCGAGAATAGAATCTGGACTTTGGAGCATTCAGGGAACCTTTGCTGGCCGAAGGAGAGTCGAGCTCGAAGCCAGAAGCAAAACGTTTTCTCTTCTGGATAACTTCAGCATCGGGATTCCAGGTTTGACGCGTATTTCATTTCCTGATTAAATCAACACTGCATCTGCTGAACATCAATAAATGGACATTCTGTCCAAACAGCAGGTCCGTCCAACAGTTTAGATATTAATGGCACCATTTATCGAGTTATTCTGAGGGTGCAGTCGATTCGCAGTAATACAGACGACTTTACATCGTAGCAATGCGTCACTTCAGCAGCGTTGAAAATATCTATCCATCTATTGGTCTATCTATCCATCTATCTGTCTATCCATCTATCTATCCATCCATCTATCCATCCATCTGTCTATCTATCCATCCATCTATCTATCCATCCATCTATCTGTCTATCTATCCATCTATCTATCCATCCATCTATCCATCCATCTGTCTATCCATCCATCTATCTATCCATCTGTCTATCCATCTATCTGTCTATCTATCTGTCTATCCATCCATCCATCCATCAGGGCGACGAGGATAATTGTTGTCTTTGAATGCAGCGCCGGTGACATCACAGCGTCGTAATGATGAGCAAGCAGCAGGAAAAGCGTTTTTTTAGTCGGTTGTGTATTTAAGTCGTGGAACACGTTACAATACTTCTACACTGATGACGCTGCCACAGAAGGGAAGAGGTAAAAGCATCATCATCATCATCATCCACAGAAACACTGAATAAACTTTAATAACGTCCCATAAATGTGGAACGTTAGCGTAGCGCCCTGAAACTAGCGCTCCGGGTTTGTTTTTTTAATGAGGCCACTTTAGAGGATCATTTTCAGATGAAATCACGAGCACAAAGCGATTTCTTACATTTCACTCCACATCGCTCAAGTGGAATCTCACAGTCCCGTCGTCCCATGAAGACCCTGCTCAGGTTGTCCAACAGAAGCCCCGTGCCTCCGGTGGAAGTTTAAACGATCATAACAAGTCGAATAAACCGGGGAGCAGCAGGAATGAGGAGAGTGGCTGTTTGCTGAGAGAGAGAGAGACAGAGAAAGAGAGAGACACAGAGACAGAGAGATAGAGAGAGAGACAGACAGAGGGAGAGAGAGAGAGACACAGAGAAAGAGACAGAGCAGAGAGAGAGAGAGAGAGGGAGAGAGAGAGACACACAGAGAGAGAGAGAGAGGGAGGGAGAGAGACACAGAAAGAGACAGACAGACGGAAAGAGACAGAGAGAGACACAGAGTGAGAGAGAGAGAGAGAGACACAGAGGGAGAGAGAGAGGGGGAGAGAGACAGAGAAAGAGACAGAGAGAGAAACAGAGAGAGACAGAGAAAGAGAGAGACAGGACAGAAAGAGGCAGACAGAGAGACAGAGACACAGAACGGAGACACAGAGAAAGAGAGCAGAGACCAAGACAGACAGAGACACGGAAAGAGAAAGAGAGAGAGAGAGACACCCGTTGACATCACACAGTCTTGCTTTAAGTCACGCTGACGTCACACCCGTCGTCCTCCCGACCCGGACCCGGACCCAGACCTGGACCCAGACCCCCAAACCCCCCCGGCCCCTGACCTGGACTCTGGGAGACGACCCCTCCCATGTTTCCGCTACTACTGCGGCTACTTCCTGCTGCCGCCACGCCGCTGTGCTGCGGTGACAAAACGGAGAGATGTGAAGGAACAGACACGCCCCCCCCTCCCCCTCCCTCGCCTGCAGCCAGGTGGAGGCGCGGGGAGGACGACGCCTCGCCGCCGCGCCCCTCGCAGTGCGAGCGGTGCCTCATGAAGCTGTCCCGCCACATGAAGGTGCGGGCGCAGCGGGGGCAGCCGTAGGGCCGGAGGCCGGTGTGCGTCTTCATGTGCTCCGTGAGGTGGTGCTTCATCTTGAAGCGCTTGGCGCAGACGGGGCAGTGGAAGGGCCGCAGGTCCAGGTGCATGTTGACGTGGCGGTCCCGCATGCTCTTGTGGGTGAACGTCTTCCCACAGTGGCACATGAACAGCCTCCCGGAGCCCCCCCCGCCCCCGCCCCCGACCCCGACCCCCCCGCCGCCGTCCATGCAGTCCGCTCCCAAAGCGCTCTGCACCGACAGGTGGACGGCGCCGTGCTCCAGGCCGGCGCCGCCCGGGGGAGGGACAGCGGGGTCCAGGGACAGGCCGGGGGCCTGGCTGTAGAGGAGGATCTGGTTCCCCTGCATGTCCAGGGGGAGGAGCTGGGTCCGGGCCGCCGCCGCGGCGTGCTGAACCTGCCCCAGCAGCGCCGACACGGCGCGGCCGGCGCTCGGGTTCTGGTGCTGGCCGACGGTCGGGTCCATTAAACTGCCTTCAAACTTGAGGTAGTCTTCCGGAGAGCGGCAGTAGTCCACCTGGAGACAGACGGAGACGGAGACGGAGACGGAGACGCTTCGGCTCAGACCTGGGATCAGTGTTAGAAGCCGCCGGTTTCGGGCTCACCTGCGAGTCCAGGTCTGCCTCGGCTCCGCCCCCCAGCTCGGCCGAAAGGCTCCTGACGTTGGAGATGTTGAAGTCGCTTCTCTCCCTCTCCCTCTCCAGCGCCGTCTCTCGCTCGTCGTCGTCTTCCTCCTCCTCCTCCTCCTCCTCCTCCTCCTCGTCTTCGCCCCCCTCCTCCCCGGAGACGACGAGGAGGTCGTCGTCCTCCACGCGTTCTGCTTTCACCACCACCCACTGTTTCCGGGGCACGATGCTGGGCTGGCTGTAGGCGGGCCGCCTCCGCGGCGCCATCGCCGACCCGTCGCCGTCCTTCCGGGGACGCGACAGGAAATAACGAGGCCCGGCGTGGAAACTGAAACAGGGACGGCTCCATTTAAGGGCGTCTTCCTGCCGGCCGACGCTCACCTGATACGAGGACACCCCGAAGCGGTCGCTGACCCCGACTTCTTGCTCCGACGCAGAGATAGATTTTTTCCTCCTCCTCCCTCCTCCTCCTCCTCCTCTTCCCGCCTTCCTCTGGTGGTACATCAGCTCCTCCTCCTCTCCCTCGCCGCCCCCCCTGTGGAGGAAGGCTTCCTCTCCTCCAGACGGGGTGCAGTAACTGGGGGTGTCGCGTGCCCCCCCGCCGCCGCCGCCGTCACCTGCAGCTCCGGCCGCGGCGGCGCCGGCCCCGTCTCTGGGGCTGAAGTAGTTGGTGCTGCTGGGGGACTGGCTCTCGCTCGGGGGGGGGCGGCGGGGGGGCTGAGGGGCCTGCTGGGGCTCGTTGGAGCCTACGACCTGGCCCCGCCCGCCGTCGCTGTGACTGCTGCTGCACCCGGGGTGAGCCGACCTTCCGCCTCCTCTGACGCCGGCCCCGCCCGACGCGCCGCCCGCTGCGCCGGCCCGCCCCTCCTTCAGCAGCTCGGTGCATTTGTCCACGATGTCCCACATCTGCAGGACGCTGCCCACCGTCAGGTAGTTAACGACGTCCTCGCGCAGCATCCGGAGCTCCCCGGTGTAGGCGCAGCTGAGCACGCCCTCGAAGGCCAGCGGGTCCATCGCCGCCGGGATGGAGACCGAAGACATGTCCTTCAGGAGCACCTGCCAGGGAGGACAGACACCCGTCACTTAGCAACGCCTCACAGGCGTTCGACAGGACCGCCGGACACTTACCTGGTCGTGGAAGTACGGCGAGGAGGCGGCCAGGACGCACCGGTGGGCTCTGAACACCCGTCCCTGGACGTGGATGGAGAGGTCGCAGAGCCGGCCGTCTTCTCGCTGCCGGTTCAGGCCGTCCAGCACCGAGGCCCGGGCGCTGGGGAAGCAGACCTGCAGCACCGGGCCGGACGGGTCTCTCGGGGCGGCGCTGCTGCTGCTGCTGCTGCTGCTTCCCACTTCCATGGGCAGGGACTGCATCTGGGCGGGAGGAAGACGGATCAGCGTTGCGTTCCGTCACGTCCGCCGCCGCACGCCTTCCTGGTGCCGAGTCTGGCTCTCCGATGGAACGCCTTAGAACTGGAGCACATCGTCCCGATAGCTAAATATGTACGGCATCGCCAAACGCGTCATCCATAGCAGGGGTCCCCAACGGTACCGGTCCGTGAGGCATTTGTTACCGGGCCGCAAAGAGAGAACAACTAATGTATCCAATTTCCATTGTATCGATTATTAGCGTCTAAAAGGTGTTTTGTTTTGAAAAACAACCGGATTTTCTCCAACTTAACAATCGCCTCTTGATACGTTGCTAAAAAAAAACAGCCGTGAACTCGCGAGAATTAATAGAGAAACAAAAGTCTTTGGAGAGCTTCTTTGCTAAGGAAAAAAGTCCAACCGAGGAGGAAGAAGAGGAGGAAGAAGAGGAGGTGATGACCTCCAAGAAGAGAAACCAGGACTAAGACTTAAAACTCGGGTATTAACAGCTGATTCGCTCCGTTAACGATCAATGAAGGGTTCAAAACTGCTTCAGCACATTGAGACCAGAACCCGGATTAAAAGACAAGAACCCGGATTAAAAGACAAGAATGTGGAATTTATGAAACAAAAAACCATGAAGGACCACAATTTATGGTGAGTAGATATTGTGTAACTATTAATTATTTATTTAATAGTTATTGCAAGTGCATAATATAAAGTTTATTGGTAAGATTATATCCCTCTTTTTAAATTTAATTACGGTATACCCCCCCCCGGTCCGCGAAAAAATTTCACGGCATGAAACCGGTCCGTGGCAGGAAGAAGGTTGGGGACCGCTGATCGATAGGAAACCAAATGACGAATCGAGGCAAATCGAACTGGGAAGGGACCCCGTGAAGACCCGTAATTTGCTGGAGGACCTCTCATCTGTCCCCCCCGTGGGATCGCCACCCACAGGAGGGGCCGAAGGGGGCCGGGTGCTCTGCGAGCTGGGCGACAGCCGAAGACGGGAGGGGGTACTGGAGAGCGCTCCTTCTGGGGATTCCCTCGTTCTGTTGGGGGCGGACGCCGGGTTGGACGCCGGACAGACCTGGCAGGCCCAAACGTATTGTGAGGGTCTGTTGGGAACGTCTGGCAGAGTCTCCTGTCAGACGGAGCTTTAACTCCCACCTCCGGGAGGAGATCGGAGTAGAGCCGCTGCTCCTCCGCGTCGAGAGGAGCCGGGGGAGGTGGGCATCGATTCAGGATGCCTCCCGGACGCCTCCCTGGAGAGGTGTTCAGGGCACGTCCCACCGGGAGGAGACCACGGGGAAGACCCAGGACACGCTGGAGAGACTATGTCTCTCGGCTGGCCTGGGAACGCCTCGGGGTCCCCCCGGAAGAGCTAGAGGAAGTGGCCGGGGAGAGGGAAGTCTGGGCTTCCCTGCTTGGGCTGCTCCCCCCCCCCCCCGGATAAGCGGCTGAAAACATGGACGAGGGAGACAGCGAATGAAATGATTAAAATGATTACAGGACATTGATCAGTCGGTCCCTGCGCGGGAAACCCCGCCACAGGTCCGAGATGACCCAGCGTGGTGGCGATGATGATGATGGTGATGATGATGATGATGATGATGATGATGTCATGTGACGCGTGAACAGCGAGCGTCCACATCACAGAGGCTAAATGCTGATGTGCATGAGACGCTGGCTGCACGCGCACTTCCAGCTAACGCGCCTGCAGAGGAAGCCGCAGCGCGTGCACGCAGAGCCCCGCAGCGACACCAACATGTCGCGTGGACGCGCGTCCGGCTGCTCCAGCCTCCAGCCAGGGACGCAGGTGCGACGCGCCGTTAGCCCGCTAGCTAGTCCGCGGCTGGCTAGCAGGCTGGCAGGCAGGCTGCGGCGCCGCCGGTCGACTCACCGTTTCAGGCGGCGCCGCAGCCTTCAGAGGTCCGGTCCGGTCCGGTCCGGTCCGCGGCCGGGCCGACGGCGCAGAGACCCCGCACGTTGTCCGCGTCCCGGAGGTTCAGGTCCATCTCTGCATGTCCTCCCCGTCCGGTCCGTGGAGCCGCGAGCAGACAGCGGCGCGTCGCCTTTAACGCGAGCGCGACGCGCGAGCCAGACTTTAGCCGACAGAAAATAAATGACGGAGAACAGCCGTCGAATGAAGTGAACCGATGGTGGAATGTATATATATATATATATATAAATATAAATATATAAAAGTAAAGCGTCGAGATTAATTAGATTAGCATGAAGCCCGCTGCTGACGTAAAGCTGCGTCCAATCTGCAGGTACCAGGGACGGGAAAGTAAAGCGTTTCATTTGTTGAAGTGTTTCTCTCTTTTTTTGTAGAGTTTTCAATTTGTTAAAGTGCTTTTTATGTTGTTGTAGTGTTTTTATTTTGTTATGGTGCTTTTATTTTGTTGTACAGTAGTGCTTTTCAGCTTCCGGCCAGCCGGGACACCAGTGATGGTAAACTCGATTATTTTTTACTGAATCGAGTTTAAATGAGTCACTGAGTCAGTGACCCAGAAGGTGCATCGAATACAAGTTTCACCTGCTGACAATTGATGCTAAAACGGCTGATTGAAACAGGGAAATCATCAATTTATTGAGGGAAAAGAATGGAAGATCAGGAGTTATCAAAGGGAATTTCTTTTAAAACTCTAACTGCATAAATTAAATATAAATACAACAGAGACAAATGTGTGTTCAAACAGTGTAGCATGAGAAGAAACATAAATATATACAATGTACTTGTGCAAAGGTAATAAAGAAAAAGGTTGTAATATATCTTTTTTTATTAATTCTGTTTCTGCCAATATTCCAAAGATCTATTTTCTAATTTAAATTACGTAATAAAAAGGCTGAATTAAATAGTTTCTGTTAAGTTTCACCTTTTCATGACAGTAACTGCAGCAGCAAAAGGCAGTCGGACACTAAAGTCTATCTTCAGAATAATCAGTGGACGACTGACTGAATGTATATTTTACTTTAGTCTCTTAATGATCTTTGTGAGACAAACATAACGCACGCAGCAGCAGCCCCTCGGCTCCGGCGAGGAAGGGACCCCCCCCCCCAGGCTCAAGTCGAGTGGCTGCTGCCGCTGAAGGCGGGGCGGAGGGGGGGTTAGTGAGTCGGCGCACTGAATCGAGTTTAAATGAGTCACTCATCAGGACCAGGAGACAGAGACGTAGTCCAGAGTCAGGACCAGGAGACAGAGACGTAGTCCAGAGTCAGGACCAGGAGACAGAGACATAGTCCAGAGTCAGGGCCAGGAGACAAAGACGTAGTCCAGAGTCAGGACCAGGAGACAGACGTAGTCCAGTCAGGGCCAGGAGACAGAGACGTAGTCCAGAGTCAGGACCAGGAGACAGAGACGTAGTCCAGAGTCAGGACCAGGAGACAGAGGCGTAGTCCAGAGTCAGGACCAGGAGACAGAGACGTAGTCCAGAGTCAGGGCCAGGAGACAAAGACGTAGTCCAGAGTCAGGACCAGGAGACAGACGTAGTCCAGTCAGGGCCAGGAGACAGAGACGTAGTCCAGAGTCAGGACCAGGAGACAGAGACGTAGTCCAGAGTCAGGACCAGGAGACAGAGGCGTAGTCCAGAGTCAGGACCAGGAGACAGAGACGTAGTCCAGAGTCAGGACCAGGAGACAGAGACGTAGTCCAGAGTCAGGACCAGGAGACAGAGACGTAGTCCAGAGTCAGGACCAGGAGACAGAGACGTAGTCCAGAGTCAGGGCTTTTATAAACCACAAAATGTAGACATAACATCGGACTTTTAGCCAAATCCTCCTCTTTATTACTGCATTCTAGATTTAAAACAGGGCGAAGCTTCTCACCGTAAACCGTTACTTTATTCCCCTTTAGGAAAGAAACAGTCTTTTCAGATGAGCAAGAGGTTCAACTGCATACAGTATGCAAACGTGTAGCATCAAGGGTAATCAATAACGGTATTTTCAGAAGCATCAGTAATAACATGAACAAGAATATTGAGAATGTGTAATTTCTCATAAAAATGAGACGAGGAAATACAAGAAGTATACATGAAGACAATCAGCCGGGTGCAAAGGCTGCTTGAACATCTGGACCGGGCCGAGACAGACTGTGCACAAAACATGGAAGCAGCGTCCCAGGTCACCACGGAGCCGGATCGATCCCAGTTTGAATGCTTGAGCGTTCAATAACGGTCAGGAATTAGCTTCAAACAATGTCGCCCCAACGCAGGGCACGTTTCCTACGCCAAACCAGTCTGAACCGCTTCCGGTTACGACACGAAGGGGACGAACGCCACCAAGCGCGTTGGTGAAGGCGGCCGAATGTTGCATAGTCACACACTGAAGGAAAAAAACAAACCTTTTTAGACAATTCCCCATTTCGTTTGCAGATCCCGCCGCGGGTGACCTGGGACACGGCCGGTCATTTGGTACTTGTTCGATTCCTTTAGTTTCCATATACGCTTTATACAGGACATACTTCCCTTTTACAGATGAAAAAAGTATTTTCTATCTATTTTATGTACAGCATACTGCAAATACAATAATGCCTCAGATTGATGACAATAATGTGGATAACATTTGCAAAACATTTATAATTAAAGTAGCAATAATATGTATGAAAAAAAGAAAAGAAAAGAAAGATTGATAACGACCTTTCGGACCTATCAGATAATCTCCCCGACGTCACTGATCATCAAACGAGAGACAGGAAGGTTTTCGGCGGTGGGAAATGCTCGCTGAGGACTTTTCTATCTGTTCCCTTCACATTCACGGACTCGCGTCGCTTTCTGTCGAACTTTGTTCACGTTTCTCTGTTGGTAGAAAAATACATACATGATATATTAAAAAAGTACACAATGACAAATACAGGCATGAAGTTCAGGCTTCATCAAGTGCTTTCGTGGTGCCGTCTCGCAGCCCACCTGCTGTTTCCACCTCTTTCGGCTGCAGGTTCCTCACATTAAGTGCATTCATCAACGCCTTTGCTTTTGCTTAACATTTCGGGCTCCAAAAAAAAACGGTTCAACGTTTCACTGTCTGAGGGCAGGCGGGTGGGAATAACGGCAGCATGACGTGTGAAATGATATTCAGGCCCAGGTTTAGTTTAATCCCACATTACACCACATTCTTTTCCTTCTGCTTTTGTGTTTTTCTCTCTCCCAAGGCTTTAATTCAGTCTTTCTGATGAAACCTGTTGTCCATGGCAACCTGGTCAGGTCCTTACAAAAGTCATTCCAAACGTGTTAGTCTTTCCTTGTTTTTCAAATTTCATTTGCAATCTCTTGGTGGTTTATGCATTTCCATGTTTCTTGGCCTGGATTTGGTTTTAAATAAATGCAGTAATACCTTGACATACGAGTAGAATTCGTTCCTGGACCGAGCTCATAACTCAAATCACTCGTATGTCAAATAAATTTATACCACAGAAAAAAATTAATCCGTTCCGGCCGTCTAAAAACACCAAATCAACGCTAATAACAACGGAAGAAACTTTTTTAATTGCTATATAAATAAACACACACAAAATGATATACAGTATTACTGTAATATAAAATGTGGTTTTATCATGAGTTTTACCTTCAAGACAGACGCTAGCGCTAACAGCGGCGCGCCGCATGGAGGAGAGTTGGGCGGTCCGTACACTCTATGCCGTACTTGTACTTTGTCTGAGGATTGTACACATCACTCGCTTTCTTTGGACCCATAACTTATTTAAAAAGAATATTCACAGATACAGCGAAAAATCGCTGAACAAGTGAAGCGCGCTTGGAGCGCTCGGCCGTTTAGCGTCCGCATCTATCTCAGATTTATACTCGCATCTCGGAACGCTCGTATGTCGAGGTATCACTGTAATGGATAATGTTCATATTAATGTGATATGAATGTATTGGAAAAAAAAAAACCTCACATCACTCTCTGGATAAGTAATATGCAGTGTACATCTACAGATATTTTACATCTTCGTCCTCCGACGATATCGCGTACAATGCAATAAAGGAGGAAGGATATCAGTGAGCCTATTGGATCAATATTCTCAGAGGACTGCTGGTTTAGGATCAATGTGTTACGTCTAGAGCGTGGGTGACTGGTCCATCCACTCAGAGGATTAGATGTGAACGACGTTGCTTTATAGAAAACCAGGTCTAGATGAGATCCGTCTATCAAACGATCTCAGATTAGGTTTCGGATAAATTACACATCGGAATAATGTAATCCCAGGTTTAAGAACAACCTGCTTCTATCCCAAGTCCTAGATCAGCATTTCTACTGAGAATATCTTCACGCAGGCAGGCTCAGAGGTCAGGAGGCATCGTGTAAAATACCTGCATCCTAACAAGTACTTTAACGTTGTACTCGGCATCAAAGCTTCGCGTCATTGGATGGATTGGGTTTTACTTGTATCCAAAGGACAACGGCTCTGATTGAAACCGACTGATCTACATTTTTAAATCCATTATCAGTGGCCCAGCGGAGACACCAGGCGAACAGGCCGGTGAAACGTTGTGCCCGTTATTCCACCTTGAGACCTGGACTAAACACCGAGTGCCGCCCGGCTACCCGTTGGGACACAACGAATCGTTCCTAACGCAGAGCGGGAAGACGGCCTACGAGTTCATGTGCTCCACCTGTATGGCCGACGTGGAGACGGTGAGGCAAAGGTCTTTGTGGGTCACCGGCAGGTCGCCCACGGCGACGGGCTTGTACTGAATCTCGCTGGCTGACACTGTCTTGTACTGGTGCAGGTCAAACGGGCACTGAACCACAGCGTCGGTGGGTTGCTGGTGTGACTGGTAGCCGCCCGGGGGTCCAGGGTTGGGGTTCTGGGCGTTGTTGTTGTTCGGGTGAGGCTGGCTTTGGTGCTGGCCTGCTCTGGCCCCACCCCTCCCTCGACCGCGACCCCGGCCTCGTCCACTTCCACCTGGCGCGAGGCCCTGAGCCGTCTGGGCAGCTACAGTTGCTGCCACCGTTAGCGGGTCGGGGTTGTGCTTCCGCATGTGTTTCATTAGGTACGTCTCCTGGAGGCGGGAGAGACAGATTTAGGGGGACACGACGTCAGGACAGAAACACCCTGGTGGCAGGATGCAGTATTTGAGCTTTGTAACATGGGGAACCAATGATGACCTGAAAATCAGCGAGACCACTCGGTCTCTTCCTGCACAGTGATTAAGGCTTTAGAGGCGTGCGGGACATTTCTGTCCATCCATCCATCCATCCATCCATCCATCCATCCATCCATCCATCCATCCATCCGTCCATCCATCCATCCACTCACCCACTTCTTGCAAAGGAAAGTAACAACAGGAGCAATGGAAGAGAAAACAGGCAAAAAGACACCCCCCAAACAGGAAGTAGTTTTATACGCGGTGCCCACACTTCTTTGCTATTATCAGAGCATCAAGTCGTACCTGCAGCCTATTCAGGGTGCACAGGTAAGCCCAGGTCCTCCAGCACTGCGCTGCCACACAGGCCTTATGAGAAGGTTTTCTGTGTCTTCCAGCACAGTCTCAAGAGCGTGGAGAGACACTGGGAGCGCTGGGCAGCGCTGCACAAGGGCCGGGTCCTCACATCCCCCATGCAGCAGTGTGTATCGAATAGACCCCCTAGGACCACCTCAGACCGTACAGACCCAGGCCCGGGAAGAGACCCGCCAGGACCCGATCCGCCGTCCACGTCCAGACATTGTGTGAGTGCGTACAGAGACACACAACGGGCCCTAAACGCTGCAGGATCAGCCTGCGACTTTAGTTTTTATGGCATTCACACACACACACACACACACACACACACGTGCCACTATGCTGTTGGATGCTAGATTGAGTTCTGGGAGCCTACCGAGGTATACGACCGGTTACAGAGACCACAGGAGAAAAGCTTGGCGTGCTTGACGGTGTGGGTGGAAAGGTGCGCCTCCAGGCTGGCAGCGTCCGTGTAACCCCGGTTACAATTGTGACACTTGTATGGCTTGTCTTTGTTGTGCTGCCGACGATGAGACTATGGAAGGGTGGGAGATACAGAAAAGGACGGGGATGAGTTGCACAACAATCAATAATCCAAGATATCTGCAAACTAGAAGAGCACTCGGAGAGCGCAGACCTCCACCGAGCAGCTCGTTCCCCTCCTAACTGGATCTACACCGTCCACACGGTGATCTGGATCAGCACCAGAAGGTTCTAAATGGTTCTCGGTGTCTTTATACACCAACCATGAATCAGAGTTTTTTTTCACAGATGTTTGAATCCGTAAAAATGGAGTTTCTGGATGATTCCACTCCTTTAACCATAAATGGGTTTTTTCTTGTAGCTTTCATGTGACAAAAACATAAGGTTTGCTTGTTTTGATTGACAAAGACAAAGTGAAGTGATTCACCTGCAGGTTGGACAGCTGGGTGAAAGACTTCTCGCAGCCAGGGTGGCTGCATTTGTACGGTCTGTCCCCAGTGTGAATCCTGAAATGTCAATTAGGAGGAGCATTAGTCGAGCGCTGAGCGTCATCGTTAGGACGTACGATATTTTCATTTCATCTGCAGCACACATTCAAGTGTAATGTTTTCACGCTGCCATTTTAAGCACATTAAGACCATAGCTCAGTATTTCAACCTGATGCTGTTCTATTCTGATGGCTTCTTGTATTATAATGTCCCTCTACTTTAACTTTAAAGGAGACATTATGAAAAACTCACTTTTCCACATTTCTACAGTATTATGGTGGTTTTGGGTCATTATCAACCAAAAACAGCAAAATAAACCATCAAGTGAATCCTGCGTAGTTCTGTAATCACCTACTGAAACGTGTCTAGCAGAAATCCTTCCCCTTGTGATGTCACAGAGGGGGGACGTGCACATGCATGCACATTCATTGCGTGAAATGAACTTAGTTTCAGTTTCGTTTTCAAAGGCTCTTCTGACAAAGCTGTTTGAGACAGAAAAGAGGGACGCTGTCCTGCAGCATCTGTTTGAGACAGAAAAGAGGGACGCTGTCCTGCAGCATCTGTTTGAGACAGAACTGAGGGACGCTGTCCTGCAGCGTGTGTTTGATGTTTTGACAAAAACCTTTACAGATATTTCATACAAGTGTCTGGGAACAGCACTACCTTGTGGAAAAAAAGTATAAAATGTGACCTTTAAAGTAAATTCCTTTTGGTTTGTGGTTTTATCAAGTACAGCATTGAGCCCTGAAAGGTGCTGTGGCTGTAGTACAGACACGCTTTTAGACTGTTGTATTGTGAGGCAGGAAGCTCTGGAACACGACTTGAAATGAAAGTACCGAATGCACCGAGCGATGCGTAGCGTAGCATAGCCTAGCGTAGCCCCAGCCTCAGGCCGCTAATCCTGCTCTGACTTATTAGAAAAGGTACAGCGACAAACCGCGACTCTTCCCAAACGTCCCCCCCCCCCTGCTCCCATTCCTGCCCACACAGACACAGACCTGTCCATCCAACCCCCCCCCCCCCCCCCCCAGAGCCCAGCCCAGTACCGTGTGTGCTGCTGTAGGTGACTGAGCTGCCTGAATGTTTTCTGGCAGTAGGAGCAGGAGTAGGGCTTGGCCCCGGTGTGGATGCGGATGTGCTGGGACAGGTAGCTGGAGTTGGCGAACGACTTGGAGCAGTGGGGGCACTTGTGGGGCTTGGCCTCAGTGTGGTTTCTGACATGGGGAAACCAGGGTTGGAGGGGTGAGGAGGTGGAGAGAGAGAGAGAAAGAGACAGAGAAACAGCGAGAGGTTTTTTTAAACTACGCCGAAGTGAACCGAAGACCAAATCATGCTTTGAAGTTCCACTGATCGGATCGTTAGGTTTGACAGTGTGCTCTTTGTGCTGCGTCTGAGTTGTGAAAACACAGAACAAAAACATACAGCAGGCACAGCCACGCTTTCCTCTCTCTCTCTCTCTCTCGCTCGCTCGCTCTCTCTCTCTCTCTCTCTCTCTCTCGGCAGTCTCTCCATCTGATGGTGCCCTGCTTTGAGAGGAGTGTGAAGGATGTCTATGAGTGTCCGGCTCTGCTGTGGTCAAAGCGAAAAAGTAAATTCAAGATAACAAAAATAACAAATATGGCAGGCCGGGTGGGGCGCAGCATCCGGGTAACGCAAGCTCAGCGCATTCCAATAAGGGAAATGGAAAGGTCAGACAAGGTTCAACAAAAAAGCTGTGATGGCATGAATGGAAGACGAGTCCTTGCGTCACTTAATGGTTGCACATCATATTAGTCGCTTTATCTTCATTGCAAATATGGTCACGCTGGTGTGTAAGAACATGCAAGCAGCCAATCGCCATGCAGAGGCCGGCAGCCAATCGCCACGCAGAGGCCGGCAGCCAATCGCCACGCAGAGGCCGGCAGCCAATCGCCACGCAGAGGCCGGCAGCCAATCGCCACGCAGAGACCGGCAGCCAATCGCCACGCAGAGGCTGGCAGCCAATCACCACGCAGAGGCCGGCAGCCAATCGCCACGCAGAGGCCGGCAGCCAATCGCCACGCAGAGGCCGGCAGCCAATCGCCACGCAGAGGCCGGCAGCCAATCGCCACGCAGAAGCTGGCAGCCAATCGCCACGCAGAGGCCGGCAGCCAATCGCCACGCAGAGGCCGGCAGCCAATCGCCACGCAGAGGCCGGCAGCCAATCGCCACGCAGAGACCGGCAGCCAATCGCCACGCAGAGGCCGGCAGCGTTTTCAGCATCCAAGTCTATTCGGTCATGAAGACGACATTCCTCCACTGTGACCTTCGTTCAATTTCTATTCTCACCGATTTATTGGCTCCCCGTGAAATTCAAACGGACAAGAGGCTCTTTAATGAGTGGCCCCGGGGCGTGACGGTGGAGACGTATCCACAGACGATGCAATAGATAAGGTAAGGCAACATGCATGCAGCGCAGAACATTTGACCTGACGGGAATTCATCTTTACCGATGAGATGCACAAAGAAATATTCAGCTTCTGATTTCAGTACTTTCCGATGGGAAACTATGGGGGACTTCGGTGGAGTACCAGCAGCGGTTTAATGCGGCCGTCCTGGCGACAAATCTTGAAACCGGCAAACCAAGAAACGCAATGAACCAATGAAAAGGACGAGTTTCGTCCATTAGTGGATTCATCTTCATCTTCCTCGTCTTTGTTGGTCTGTTCCTGAGACTAAAGGCTACAAGCACAATTTTTTAGACTGTGCAAAAAGAGCTTTACACTGTCAACACTGTCCACACACAGGCCTGCACACACACACACACACACACACACACACACACACACACACACACACCCCAGTACCGTGTGTGCTGCTGCAGGTGGCTGAGCTGCCTGAAGGTTTTCTGGCAGTAGGAGCAGGAGTAGGGCTTGGCCCCGCTGTGGATGCGGATGTGCTGGGACAGGTAGCTGGAGTTGGCGAACGACTTGGAGCAGTGGGGGCACTTGTGGGGCTTGGCCTCAGTGTGGGACTTGGCATGGATCTGCATGTCTGACTTGCTGAAGAACGTCACTGCACACATCCGACACCTTAGCAATGGAAGAATAAGAAATGCGATTTTCATTTAGCGTAATGTCTGGACTATCGAGCGCAGCCGATTACAGGTCGCAGCCACTAACTTTAAAACGAAAAAGGGCTTTGCACATGTATAGGCCGTCGCCGTCTAGAAGCCGCAGCTCTTCACGTTGTAACATGAGAACCTCAGTTCACAAAATTATTCTGTTCTTTGGCTAAATGGTAAAATAAAGTATAATAATTGAACACTTTACCTTGTACGCTGTTGAAAGTGGTGGAGGAAGAGGAGGAAGACTACGGTACTCCTTCGAATATGCTTAGGCTTCTTAATAGCCGTTCTAACTTTATTGTGCATGAAGTGCAAAATGACTGAATTTAGCTTGAGTGTGTTTGATGTAATGAAAATAGTTTCATTGGTCCACTGTGACCTGTTTTAATGTATTGGAGGCATTTTAGCCTGTAAGAACCCAGAAATTAACCGCCGGGTTCAAAGCGTGTGAAAAACGTAGCGTCTTATAGTCGGGAAATTACGATAATCGTATGTCGGCTCTGTCTAAACTAAAGCGTCTGCGTCAGCAGATCTAAATGCTCGATAAATATCTACAACAAATATGAATATCAATCCTTTACCTGTAGGATTTTGGGCCATCTTTATTAGTATGATCATCTTCATCATTTGAAAGGTCATATGGGTCAGCAATGTGGTGCTGAAACACAACGGCAGGACAGAATATTCATTATGAAGACAGTCAAGAGTCACATCTCACGTCCGTGCAGTAAAAAGCACTCCCTCACCTGTCCACCGGCGGCGAGGTGGGCGAGTATCAATGCATCACTTCCTGCAGGAAGGACCCCGCCCACTCCAGTCACTCTTCCCATCAGCTGTTTGCTCTTCCTGCCGCGCTTTGATGGTGCTGGCATAACAACGGCAGGAGGAACTGCAATGTCCTCCTTCTTGTCTGAAAAACAAGAGAACATCGTGGTTGGTTGACAGGAAATGGAAGGTTGGAGGATGTTCTGGGAGGAGATGGAAAACTGCTGTGCAGCGATGCGTCGGTAAGAAACGATGCGTACGTTAGGAACTAGAGAAGCGCATGACAGACGAGCACCGTCCTTTCTGGGCTGTAAGCCGCGACCTTTTCCCGCCCACGCTTTGAACCCTGCGGCTTTTACAGCGATGCGGCTAATTTATGGACTTTTCCCGAGTTTCACAAGCTTCATGTCGGCAAAAAAAAAACTGCACATTAACCGGGTTAAAGTGAACCAATGACACGCTTTACATTGAATCTGAATCATTCTGTCGTGTACACGACCTCATCGTGGCAGAGACAGAGAGAAAGGCACATGATGCAGCTTTGAAGCTGAAGGCGATCGATCTGGCTGCTGCTGCACGGGCGCTCGCACAGGAAACGGCGGCGTGAGGAACGCACTCATTGCACAAAGACAACAGAAGCAGAAAATGAGCTCGACGTCTGGGTCGGCGCACAGAGGGCAGGCGGCCGAGGGGCTTCAACGGTGCGGATCCGACTGAACGCCCTAAACAATCGCCACAGCAACGACGTGCCGCTTCAGATCTATGACGCCCGTCCATCCGCGTCAGCAGCTCCCTCCCGACTACGAGGAATCGACGGGGTTCAAAAGGCTGGACGGCTGCGCGTTGACGAGGGCAGCAGGAGCTCAGCGGGGAATTTGAGATGAGACCACAACGATGAAAACGATCCCGAGAAAACATCGGATGAAGCAATTCTGAGGCTGTTCAACGCCGACACCGAGGCTTCAGTCTCAGTGCGCCGGAGGAGGAAGACTGTTTGGTTCAATGGAGGCATGATTCAGTGGGTGTGGCTTATATTTAGGCGCGCTTAATAGTCCGGAAAATACGGTACGTGTGTGCTTGGATGTGTATGGACACAACAACACGATGAAATCCGCTGGTGTGTTCCTCTGAAGGACAAAGGATCACACAGCAGAGAGCGACTTTCGTGTTTCCTAGCTTCAAACACCGCCCTCGTTTAAAGACGGCGGCCACCGCTCGCTGGCACAAATGTCCTCGTGAAGCAACTAAATCATTGTCATCCGCATCGTGAGAATGAGATCGTTTTCTCAATATCATAAAGGAAAGAGATGAAATAAATACGTGTGAATATAAACTCTGAGGATAGCAGGTGCTCGTTGGCCAACAGGAAGTGTTTGGAATATGGGCCATTGGTACCACGCGGTAGAAAACAACTGCACAAACACACACACACACACACACACACACACACACACGACGCCGGTATAGTCGTGTGACACGCTAAAGTTTTCACCCGAGTTTTACCTGCATTTGAGGGGTGCATTGTGGACACGATCATGGTGGTAGCAGTGTGGGGTCCAGACACAAAGGACTGCGTGGTGGCAGAGGGGACCAGCGTGCCCTGAGGGGTGGTGATCACTAACCCAGCTAAGAGCAAGAGAAAAACAGTTAGCATGACGTCTGTTAGCATCTCAATTCCCTTCACCGACTGCCATTTGGTTTTGTTTTTTACTTCTACTCAACAGATCATGAAGAGCAAAGAAGAAGAATCAACTGGACTTGAGTTTCATCCAAGAGGCTTCCTCTTGTTCTGGGAGACTGAGGGGGGGGGGGGGGGGGGGTGTTCTCTCTACCAGTCCAGCAGACACTTCTTTTCTGCTATTCATGATTTACCATGACCTGGATGACTGAGAACCTACAGACAGATTTAACAGGTCGTTTGGATCAATATTCCTGAATAACTTTGTACCTGAAAAGCTTTTTTGGCAGCAAAGCATATGCACATCGAGTTCATTGGATACATATGCTATTTATCAGCTGTCAATAACCAGCAGTTAAAGGGGCTCAATCCAGCAGTTAAAGGGGCTCAATACAACAGATTTTTATTTGTTAAAAACAATCTCCTGACCAGAGGCACATTTTGCAAATCAAATGTTGAATGGCTCTAACTTTGATAGATTTACTTCAGCGCCAGAATCCCTTTCGGGAACGATGGCGCCAGGAGTTCAGCAGCATGACAGAAGAACTAAGGCATTCTGCCCACGCTCAGTGACGCCCGGAGGCCGGAGGACGGAGCGACTCGCTCGCTGCGAGGAAGCTGAAGCCTGGGCAGCATCGCACATTCCTAAAGGAGAATGAGCCCAAGGCCCGGCTTCAGAAAAGCTCCCTGGATCGAGAGTGGCCATCAGTCGCCCGACTTTAATCCCTCACAAAACCATCGGTGAGATTTAAAGTGGGTTGAAGCACATAAACCCGGGAATATTCCACAACTGTCAATGTCCATGAGGAATGGGATACGATTCCTCAGAAACGCTACTAGCGTCTCGCTAGCAGCAGCTAACATTAGCTCCATTAAGTTGCATCATTTTGAGCCCGCTCTCAGATAAAGCGACCCGTATTTGGGAAGAATGCCTCGACCGCCTGTTGCGTTGGACCGTCTGACGGGGCGATGGTGGCGCAGGTGGTTGAGAGGGTTGTCCTATGATCGAGAGGTCGGCGGTTCAATTCCCGGCTCAGGCACATGTGTGCACTGTCGTCGTGTCCTTAGGCAAGACGCTTTGCCCACATTGCCTGGGCGCCTGCCCACGCGGCGACCAGCAGCAGACCACAGTTAGAAAGTGGAACTGCTGTAACCCCAATAAAAAGTATTTAGTATTAGTATTTAGTATTAAACGGTTCTGCTTTGACTTGGGAGTTAGAAACAGCTGATAAATAGTAGATTTTGCTAATAAACCGACAACACATCTTGCAAATATCACTGACACTGTATACAAAGCCAGTTTTCTGGATACAAATACATTTTGCTTCCTGTAGTTGAATATTTATATATGGTCCCGTATCCCATACCTGCATTCTAACGCGATACTGACAAATAAATACAATAACATGATACAGGAACGGCAAATAAAGTCTGGGATGCGGTGATTCCAGGAGGGAAAGGGGCGTTAGCCCACTCACCTGCAGTCATGATGCCTGTCGAAGGAACGGGCACAACGGTGATGTTTTGGGAGGTGTGCGACTGGTGTAGATGTCCTCCGACCACATTCAAGGGTGTGCCCCCACCTCCTTCCTGTTTGGGGACCACCCGCACCCCAGCCCCTGCGTCCCCCGAGCCTGGGATGGCGAGCACAGCAGTGGGGTAGTGAGGGGACGAGGTGGATGACGCAGAGGGGTGCGGGAAGGAGGGCGCGTTAGCCTTCTCTGGACCGAGCTGCTCCTTCGTCTTGTTGAAGAACATGACATTCTCGATCTATAGGTGGGGATGTGGGTGGAGGAAGGCACAGTCATTCAGCGGGAAGAGGCGTGTGATTAGTGAACGCACGGGGAAGGAAGATGGGCAGGGTAGGAATAAAAGGCGAAGAATACAATTAAGAACAATAACGGAAGTTATAAGAAAAGAATGCGAGGCAGATTGGATGAAATGGAAAAGGACAAAGGACAGTAAAGCCAACAGGGGAGACGGGCGTGAAGACAAATTCAGACAGAGGTAATATAAGCAGCAAATATGATGGAACGGGCGAGGAAGAGTGGTTTACGTTAGCGGACGGGGGAGTTTATAACACGTTTGACCCATTTAGGCAGAGCAGAGGAGGAAACAAGGCAAAGGGAGAGAACAGAGAACAAATGCAAGAAGTCAAGGAAAGAGGGAACAGAGGTGGAAGAGATGAGACGGACAGGAGTGATCATCAACAGAACCCTCCCCATGTCGACGTCGCCACCGTGAGCCAAACACCCGGTGAACGTAACCGTTAGATCGTGCTTTAAGCATTTCCATTAACCGTGACGCTCCATCTGGGTATTGTTTGACATACCAGCACTCCATACGCATTTAAAGATCATTCCAACAATAGGTTTGTCTCTACCTGTCCTTGTACAGTGGGGACGGGAGACCAAAAGTATGACGAGTTGAAAGGGGAATCCTCCATAATTTCTGTAATTAAAAAGCAACAGACTTATAAAATGTCCGCCCGCCTCTTCCACCTTCTCACCGTGCATGTTTCAATCATCTTAGTTTGCTTCCTTTCCCTCTTTCTGACACTGAATATTTTCGCCAGTAGCGTACATTGCTAGATTTTAGTTAGTCACAATTATGCCACTTTGCTGCACCAGTTTTGACGGATCCCATTACAGAATCGAAAGGCAGCCGTCAAAAAGCTTGCAGGGCGAAGGCTGTTCGGGTTTTTGATCAGATTGACGAAGAGGATGTGAAAGGAATCAGGCAAAGATGTTCAATTAGAGGAGCAATGGACAATAAAACAACAAAGGGCAGTTGAATAAACTAACAATCACTCTTTGAGGCTTTGGATACGGCTGTGACGCAGCCCACGCACATCCCCCCCCCCCCAGACAGTACGCTTCTAGCTGCACACTCTTAGGTTGTTTGCTTTATTGGCAACAAGCTAATAAATATTTTCTTGATTAAACTAGGTCTCCAGTCCAGTGTCCATTAGATGGAGAAGCAACGCGGAGGTGTGTTCTCCCAATCCAATAAATGTGCCAATAAAATGTGTTCAAAATGACATTTCCTTGGAGTTCCTAAAATGTTGTCAGAATAAAAGACTCAATGTTTAAAAAAACAACTCAAAGGCCTTCTCTTCTGACACGCATCATGCTCCGTGTAGCAAAAAGCAGGAAGCGTCCGTTTCATTTACCATTTTAGCATGCATTGTCACTTTATTTGTCTTTATGATCTGCTACTTTTATAGCAGATCATAAAGACTGTTTACGTGTTAAGACTGTAAATGTCTGTCATTTGCTCACATACCAAGAAAAAGCTTCGCCTGTAATTTACACGCGAGTCCAGCTGAGATGACTTTACACATAAATGATAAGTCATTTTGGGAAAAGGATAAAAATGTAAACAAACACTGTTCAATGTGAAGCAATGCATGAAAATCATTGGCAGTGCAGATTTAGGAAATGCTAAATAATATTGTATTTCGTGAGCATTTCCTGCTTTCTGCAAAACAAATTATAACGCAAGCTTGAGGAAAACGAATTTCCAATTATTGATCATTATCAGTGTAATAGACAGTTTCTAACGAGGCGCATAAACTGCTCCGCAGCTAGCTAGCTAGCTAGCGCTTAGCCGTAGTTGAATTCCTATGGAAAGGAAATATTTGGGATCAGTTCTGGTCTCGGGGGGGTCACAAATAACTCGGCTCAAATGTGACGTAGCGTTAGAAACCAGCTGACAGTCGTTTAGCGAGCTAGCTGATTTATAAACAAACATGGCTAACGCTAGCACACGGGTGCAGCGAGACAAGGAGCGCTAAGCTAACTCGCCTCCATTAATGTTCTCCTTTTGTTCGCGGGCTTGCTGCGGCTACAAGCAGGCCACGTTAACTAGCTCGTCGCGTAGTGAACGCGAACGCCCGTGTGCCCGCTGCGCCTCCATTCCTCGCTCCCCTGCTCATCTCGGGGAGTGAAAATAAAAAAAAGTAAAAAAAAAAAAAAAAAAAGTCTCGAATAAAAAAAAAAAACCGGAGAGAAAAAAACCGGAGACGCCGTCGCCTCCGTAGGAGACGCAGCTTCGAGCAGACTTCCGGCGCCCGGGAGCTCGGCCGTTCTCCGACACACCGAGAACAACAGACGAGCAACTCTTGTGTTAATTACCGGTGAGATGGATTCCCCGTCAACCCCCCCGGAGCGTCCTCGGGTCGGGACAGTTGTCCAAACTTTGTCCCAATCCGCCCCGCAAACCACTCAGACACGCCGTTTTTTTCTTCTTCGTTTTTTTCCCCCCCCTCCAGCTCTCCTCAACAGAGCTTCCGGTTTACATGCTTCAAAATAAAACCCATGTTAATTCGCATCTATTGAGAGTAAGAAGGGAAAGTACCAGTGTTTTACCATCTATTCAATGCACAGGTGAAAATAGTTACACAAATACAATATTACTATTTTCTCTGGCTCCAGAGAACTTTACTTTGAAGATTGGCTGTCTCAATTTTCCATCGGTGGACAACATAAATTGTGTCTTAATTTTTAAGTTAACTTGTGGAAAAGTGTTGCCCTCCAGCTAACTTGTCAACATTTACGCTGGTCGAGAGCGCATATTCGATGTAAATGGTAAGATTTGTTATTAAACGGGACGTTATGACTTTTCCATGATACTGGAGAGGAGGATTACCAATAGGATAGACAAATAGTCCAACCTCAGATCCAGGAGAACCGCTGTGCCAACGCCACACTCCCCATCGGGTGCTCGAGGGCTCTTGGGGGTTCGCCTAGCCCAGGCGTGGGCAAACATTTTGACTGGCGGGTCACAATGGGTTCTAGAATTTGACAGGGGGGCCGGGCCAGGAACAGATGGATGGAGTGTTTGTGTGAGCTAATATTAATGGCATGTAAAAGACATTACATGAAAGGATTTGGCCTTTTACAGGTAACTGTAAAATGGAATTTCCTTGTGTGTTTGCAGTGTAAAAAGTGTAAAACATATAATGACAATAAAAAGCTAATCTTAAAAAGGTAAAATGAATGAGGTTTAATTATAATAAAATGTTATGATATAATTTGGACAGGTTTGGCGGGCCGGATTAAAAAGCCCAAGGGGCCGCATATGGCCCCCGGGCCGTAGTTTGCCCATGCCTGGCCTAGCCAGTCCACTTGTGTTTTGTGGATTTGGAGAAGGTGCCCGACCGCATCGTATCTTGTGGGGGGTGCTTCGGGAGGACGGGGTCCGAGGCCCTTTGGTGAGGGCTCTTCAATCCCTGTGTGACCGAAACAGGAGCTTAGTTTGCATTAAGTCAAACCTGTTCCAGGTGCATGTTGGACTCCGGGCAGGGCTGCCCCTTATTAACGGTTCTGTTCACAATCTTTGTGGACAGAATTTCTAGGCACAGCCAGGGGCCAAAGAGGGTCAGATTTGGGGACCAAAGGGTTTCATATCTGCTTTTTGCAGGCGATGTCCTGATGTCCTGATCAAGCTTGGACCTTCAGCGTGGACTGTGGCGGTCTGCAGCCGAGTGCAAAGCCAGTGGGATGAGGATCGGCACCTCCAAATCCCGGTCCGTGGGGAGTCTTTGCCTCAAGCGGAGGAGTTCAAGTATCTTGGGGTCTTGTTCACGAGTGGGGGAAGGATGGAGCGTGAGATTGACAGACGGTTTGGTGCAGCGGCTGCAGCGGTGCAGTCGTTATATCGGTCTGTCGTGGTGGAGAAGGAGCTGAGCTGAAACGCAAAGCTCTCGATGTACCGCCCAAGCTACGTTCCTACTCTCACCTGCGGTCATGAGCTTTGGGTCATGACCGAAAAATGACACGATCCCGGATACAAATGGTAGAAATGAGTTTCCTCTGCAGGGTGGCTGGAGGCACCCTTTAAGACAGGGTGAAGAGCTCGGTCACCAGGGAGGAACTCGGAGCAGAGGCGCTGCTCCTCCACACCGAGAGGAGCCAACAGAGGTGGATCGGGCATCTGTTTCGGATGCCCCCTGGACGCCTCCCTGGGAAGATGCTCCGGGCATGTCCCGCCGGGAGGAGGCTTGGGGGAAGACTTTGGACATGCTGGAGAGACAATGCCACTCAGCTGGCCTGGGAACGCCCCGGGATTCCTCCAGGAGAGCTGGCGGAGGTGTCTGGAGAAAGGGAAGTATGGAAATCCCCATTCAAAGCGTCTCCTCCGCGACCCGACCCGATGGATGGACGGACGGAGGTTATGACTGTGTTCTTTGGTACAACACAGTTCCCTTCAATTAGCTCAGAATCTACAAAGGCGTCGTTGCTGAAGTCTTCCTGTATCCACAAAGACATTAGCAGAAATAGCAGCAGCAGCTCCTCAAGCCTCTGATGTCACAGAACAACCAGCACGGTGCTGACTCTTTCTGGATCTACCCCAAAGCCCTGTGTGCACCATTTACACACACTATGTAATAATTAGCAGCTTTATTAAACGTGCAAATTATATTCCTGGTAAGTACTCACACATGCAACATTTTGATGTGTTTCAAATTGTGTTTTGCATCTGAATTTGGATAGAGATTTATAAAATGTAAATTAACCTCTCGGGAAAATAAATTAAATCCTATCTCAATCTGAAATCAACATATTCTTTGGCAGGACAATAGAAGGAAGACCCAACGTGTCTTCGTGCATACTGGAGCCTTTCTTTATAGAACACTTCTGAAAGTATTACGCAAAGACAATTCTACAAGAAAAGGAATGGATGGATGGAAACACAAATGAAAATGTAACAGAAATAATACACAAGCGAAGTAGGCCACACAAGGCTTCTGTTTTTAAAAACAGTCATTTATGAGTTTTGCAGTTTGCAGGATTCCAGACGTACATTTCTCCAAAAAGAATAAATTACTTAAATTACACACACATAAATAAATAAAAAAAACACAATATAACCTTCCAATATGGCATAACTTCACAAGAAATAACACACAAAATAACACAACTATAGCTGAAATAGTTCTGTACCAATGGACCGCTGGGGCTGCTAGTTTGGTTTAGTAAGAGTTAGTCCAGTTGTTAGTTAATGTGTGAAGCAAGCAATCAAATATATACTGTAAAAATCTAGATTTGAGATGCATCACTACACAGAAAACACTCGTGAAAAACATCTCTTTAGTCATCTTCTCTTACTTTGAAGCAACCTTCCTGAAAACACAACTAACCCTAAATCCTATCGATCCATGCAGGTATTGATTTCCAAATACCTAAAACGAGCATCAGAAATCCATTTCAACCGATTTTTTTGTACCTCAATGAGCAGTGGAGACGAAACATTCACGTAGCGACAGTGAGCAGTTAAATCAGGGGTGGGCAAACTTTTTGACTCGCGGGCCACAATCGGTTCTAAATTTTGACAGAGGGGCCGGGCCAGGAACAGATGGATGGAGTGTTTGTGTGACATGTAAAAGCGATTACATGAAAGGATTTGGCATTTTACAGGCAGCATTACAGGGAAAAGGTCAAATGAATGAGGTTTAATTAGGTATAATAAAATGTAATTTAATGATATCATTTGGACAAGTTCGGCGGGCCGGATTAAATAGCCCAACGGGCCGTATATGGCCCCCGGGCCTTGGTTTGCCCATGCCTGAGTTAAATTGAGTAGCACAGAAAAACAGATTAGAATTCACGCTTCAGTCTAGTCGAGGTTGTTTTCCGAGCTGTAAATGCATGTAAGATATTCTGCCAACGTGAACGATGCTTTATGCCGAGCCAGACGTTACGGCTGTTGAGGTAGAGGGTGACAGAGTGAGGGACGAAGGCAGTTCTTTGAGGACCGAACACTTCAGGATTATCATTATGTACTCCACCAGCTTTCCCAATGTTTGCTGTTAACCTGAACTATCTTTACAGTACCTATAGTACAAGCTGCAGTGTATTTATCACTGCTTATTCAACTGTCGTGGTGGAGGATGGATGGATGGATGGATGGACACATCATCATGACATGATAAGTATCCAATAGAAAGGGCTGAAAGGGTTAATGCCAACGTGGCCCTCTTATAATAGAAGCAATAATATTACATGTCACATAAAGAACATGAATCATATTTACTCCGGAGAGAAGAGGGGGCTGCTTTTCAGTGTGAACACATGAACAGGAATATCGATTAGGACAAAAACAGAAGACATGTCCAGATATAGGCCACAAAAAAACAGTCAAGTGTAATAAAAAAAAATTACAAATACATAGTAACGCCATCCAAATATAGTTCCATCACAATTTCAACTAGAAAACGACAATCAGAGATTGCAGACCCTCGCCTGATGCTGGACATTTTGCTAGCCTAAAATGGCTCAGGGTAGAAGACGGGGTTAAACAACTCAAAATGGGATTGGCTTTTAAAATAGTCAATGCAGCTCTGCCCTCAGTCCCCTCAATCCCTGCATACCTGAATAAACACCTCCACAGATTTAGTGACACCCACAGCCACAACACTAGAGGGAGCTCAAACAACAACCTGATTACCCCCTCCTACAGGACTAACATGGGTAAATCATCTTTTTACAATACTGCCACCCAAGGGTGGAACTGTTTGACTCCTGTCCTCAAAACATGCACCTCTTTGGTCTCCTTCAAAATGGCCCTAAAAATACACCTTTTAGGGGGACAGAAACGGAGATAGTCATCACGACCCTCTCCGGATCAACCCCCCCCCCCCCCTTTTTTTTGTCCACCTACGTTGCACATATTATGTGTCTTTGTAATTTATTATTATTATAATTTATTGTAATTTATTGTCATTCATTGCCATTTTACATCTGTGGTGTAAAGTTTTTTTTTTTTTTTTTCTAATGTTATTTTGCATAAATTGAGTAATTTAATATTGGTTTTATTTTTATTTGTATTGCGAAAATTGTACTTTTAAATGTCGATGATTTATGTACTAAGGACTTTCAATGGAAACAAGACCGCAAGGGCTTTTTATAAATGCTCCTCTTAGACAGGATGTTTGACTGTACTTGTACTGTAATACATGCTACTGTGTGACTGTACTCATCATCACCATCATACAAGATGATTGTTATCTGTGTCGATTTGTTTTAATTCTGAGATTTAACTATTGTTTCGTTAGTCATGTTTAACAGCTGACATTTAAGGTAAACCACAAATGACTGATTGTTGCTTTTCAACCAAACAGTCTCTGAGGGCTGAAAGTCACTTGATATCATTGTGAACTGGACTTTACACCTTTCTGCCATGACTCACCAATGACCTTTTATTTTGAAGGGAATATTAATATTCAGTATATTTAAACCCACACATGCGTTAGAGCCGGTTTTGCGCTCATCATGCAGCATCTACACGATTCTTCACTTCCCCTCAATAATTCTGTACTTATTAGAAACCTCCCACATCTATTTCTGAGGAAGAGAGACCCACAATCTGGGTTTCTCAGCTCAATAGTCTGCTGCGTTTGTACTGCTTATTGGTGCTTCATGCGTCTCGTCCTCTTTTGACAGAGGACGTAATGGACTTGAAGGTGATGGAGAGATGCAAGTCTGTAAAAGTGGAGATGACTGTCTGTACCATCACCCGACGGCACAGTGCAAGTGAGTGTCGTTGGTCAATTCTAGTCATGTTTAGTGGGATATATCTTGCACCGCACTAACCCTTTGTTTGTTTGTTTTTTCAGGACTTTTCCCAGCTGCAAGTTTTGGGGATAAATGCATCTTTGTCCATCCTAATTACCCTCGCCGAAGGGGAGGCGAGGGTATTGCAATTGGGTCTGTTTGTCTGTCCACGCGCATAACTCAAAAACTAGTAACCCAATCGACTTGAGATTTTTACACGAGCAAGGTTCTGTCCGTGGCTCGGTCCTTCCCGAGAATGGAGTTGATACAGATCTGGATCCAGATTCTAGAATTTATTAAAGGTTTCATAACATTGCGAGATAGGGCCCTTGGAGGCGAGGGTCTGCAATTTCTGATTGTCTCTTGATTATTATTAGGTTGCAGCCATCATGACAGATGAAAAAATTGCAAGACAACCAAATGATTCCCTTTTTTGCCCTATTTTTCAAGCCCCACATAATATTTTGTACTATGACCATGCAAACAGCGAACCTACTAAATGAAAGAATAAAGTCTCTTAACCCTAACCCTAACCCATTTTTCGTTCCGGAGTTATTGGCCGTTCAATGTCAGGTTGGCAGCGAATTTTGATTTAGATAGACGTCAATGGCATTGAAAGAGTTAAGATCTGTCTGAAAGCAAAATCTATTTTATTGATTGCATAATCCTGGACCTGTGGCCCTCAACTCTGATGTCCATGTCGCTAGCATTAGCATTTATAGTTTTATATAGCAGCTCGTTAGTCAGTATCTTGTTCAGCAGCCTATATGTTACATCTTGTTTTTGGCGAATGTCGTGCGCACGTACGTGTGACCTGCACTGTGATATATTTCTGTTTGATTGCTTTTAGAAGGATTACACTAAAGCCAGCAGATGAACTTGCGTGAAACTTTCACAAACGTTAGACCCTAGAGTGTCCCGGTGGGGACTACATTTTGCTGGTGATCCAGATGCGTGTCCTGATTTCATATTCAAGAAGGTAATTTTTTAACGCTGCGAGATGGAGCACTTTTAATCATTTCGGTTTACAACTTTAGAGCTGTGAAACACGCGTCAAAAATCAGGTCACACCTCGTCCACGGAGCCTTTCAAACAGAGCAAAACATCAGAACGTAATAATGAACCTCGCAATGTGAACATGGGCTTAGACGTGTAGAAGAGGTTACCACGGTGATCCTGCTAAGCTAAAAGAGAAGCGCCTTTGTGATGAGAAAGGCCGACTTTAGGCTCGTACCACAGTGTAAGCACAACACTCTCCCTTCGTAGTACACCCTGGATGTAAACAATAAAACACAAATATTTAACAACACAGAGGCATCTTAAATGCAGTGAGACGAGGATGGGATCAGAAGAGAGTAAGTGTTAGCAGAGAGACCAGGCAGTTGGTGGGACAGTCAGAGGCTGGATCCGACTGGTCGGCGGCCCGGTTGATTCTCTTTAGTCTGTACGGGAGGACGCCTGAGGGAAAGCGAGAGCGCTCGTTTGAATTTATAGTAGTGCACCTCATGTCTACACACATGTGTGGTTCTTAAGATGGCTAGCTTCTGTCCACACAACCCCAGCGTGTGAACGGAAGCTTTTCTACCGATGATCCAGTGGAATCAGAAATCTGCTCTGGGTTCGGTGGATATCATGTGTGAGTAATAAAATGAAGATATTAGTGCCACACAAACTATTGGGGGAAAAAATATTTCAAAATATTTACTCTCGTATCCGACCCAAGAAAGGAAGTAAGTCAAACGCTCAAAGATGTGCAGGCGTGAAGGCGTTACCTGGGCGATGGAGACTCCGGTCAGCTTCTCCACCGTCTCAGGGAGGCGACTCATGATATCCAGCACCTCTCCGGACAGTTTGGCGGCGCCTATCTCGCTGCCGCCGCTGGATATCATGGTTACCTTGCTGGCCTCACACAGAGGCTTGCTGATCTCTTCTGCCATCTGATGGATGACGGATATGACCATGCGTTAAAAATAATAATAAAAAAAAAACACAGAGCACAAAAACATGAAGCAGGTAAAGCGACCAATCTGTAAAATGACTGGCATGAAAAAAGCGTTGCATTCAGATCCGTCAGTCACCCCATGCTTCAAACATTTGGGTTTCAATCCCTCGTTTGTTTGGCTTCCAGCAGGACCGGGGGTTTTATATAGGTTCACATCACATTAGGAAATATTGATTGACTATCTTCATTCATTGTTAATGTTGAGGTGCCGATCATACTATTATCACCAGCTGCTTGTTCACATTCCTCTGGATGTAAATATCAAAATGCTCCATGTTAATGTCCATCAACTACTTATTTCTGTACTTGTTTTTATCCTCGTCTACTCAATATTGAATCATTTGTGCACAAGTTCTATGAGTGTATCATGAAACATCATTTCTTTGTGCAACTCAAAATCAGGACAAATAATTAACTTGAACATTTTATTATCCAATCCGGATGAAATTCAGTGGTGATATAGAGACCCCCCCCCCCCCCCCCCCCTACATGACTGTGTCAAATTCCATAAACATCGGTCAACAATTTTGGAAGCTCCATTGGCTGCAACGTGAACAAAAATATCAAAGTGATCCAGAATCCAGGATCAATGTAATTGTCTGTTCCTGGTAACGTTCCCAACATTTCCAGATCTGCCCAGAAGGTTTTGAGTTATCTTGCGAACAGACGGACGTATTAATGAAGTACCCACAAATAAAAGCGATAGCATTAAAAACAGCGCATAGCACACAGCTAGGGATGCTATAGAACGTCATCGCTCACCAAAGGCAGTTTCTCCAGCAGCATGTCCACCATGGCTCCATCCTTGTACTGTCGGAAGGCCTCCGCCTTCTTCGCCATCTGCTCTGCTTCGGCGCGACCTTTGGCCTCCACTGCAAATGCCTCAGCCTCACCTTTAATCTGAACACGAGACGAATGGCACATTTATCAGAGTCCCATCTACGACACTGAGAATGAGCCTCAGAGGTCAGAGGAAATGTGGCCGTGGGGTTTGGCTGGAAGTCAGTCTCACACGAGAGAGAGAGAGCAAAATGATCAGGCATGCTTTGTGTTGCACCGGCTGCTCTCTCTACGTAGCAGCATGCAGAGTGACAGATCTACAACACAGAGATCAAACGCTCACATTCATTCATTATCGGCATGACTGCAAGTAATACCAATGAATGTAACGACTCCGTTTCAGCACACTGGGTAAAGAGTATGCTAGAGGTGCTCAGAGATTTCCATTTTAAACTCTTCAGGCAGGTGATCGTGGATTCTACGCGGGTGATCTGGGACTCACCCTGATGGATTCTGCTTCTGCCTCTGCCTCCATGATCAGCTTCAGACTTGATGGGAGAGAGAGAGAGAGAGAGAGAAGAATGTAGAGACAGAGATGCAACCTCCCCCGAACATGAAACGGGACTCAGAGCTGGACAGTAACGCCTCGACGTGCGAGCATCCCGAGGCGCGAGCTAGCCTGCCAGCGACGTTTAGCATTTGAGATGCGAGTATAAATTTGAGACGAGCACGCTTCCAGATGCCGACGCGAGCGGGCCGAGCGCTTTACTCGCTCAGTTCAGGTGTTCACCACCTTCCGTACTCGTCTCCCCTGTTGTTCCCGTTATTGACGTGATTCTGGCTGTATCTGCGAGTATTCCTGATAAGAGATGGATCAAAAGGAAGCGAGTGGTGAGGACGGCAGTGACAAGAAAAGACGGACGATGACGATGGAGATGAAGCATGAAATTAACGATCGACGTGACCGTGGTCACCGCGAGTGATTTGGCCCGCCAGACGGAGCGGAGAACATCGGAGACGTGTCCAATCCTCAAACAGAATGACGCTCCCAGAAAGCCTTCCAGAGGCAGAACTATGATGTCTACGTTTCTAAGTGGCCCCAAACTGTTGAACGGTCGTGGATATAGCAATTAAAAATGTTTTCCATTCTTATTAGCGTTGATTAGCGTCTTTGGACGGCCGAAACGGATGAAACTGTTTCTGTTATTTTATACGGGAAAAATTGATTTGACATGATTTGAGTTACGAGCTCGGTCCAGGAACGAATTCTACTCGTATGTCGAGGTATTACCGGTACCGTATTCCCACTGCAGCAGGTTCAGGTTACGTTATCTGTACCCATAGGAAGATTTGGTTTTGCAGTCATGGTAAAAATATAATAACATATTTACTATATTTTAATCATATTTTGTCATCTGTTTAGTTAAAACTATTAAAAGCCACAAACTGAGGTAAAAGACAATTACCGGTGCACCCGCCTGGCTTTATGCTACACAGAAATGGCTCTGAAGCCTGAATCCTAAAAAGCAGTTTGGAGATATAACTTTGTTGCGATATACTGCAGATAACAAACAATTATTGTTTTTCCGCATTCACCCGCACAGATCAGGCGAGCTACAGAACACGGGGGTTCAGTATCTTGCCCGGGGATGCATCAGAAGACTCACCGCTGGGCCTCGGCCAGCTTCTCCAGCCGGAACCGCTCGGCGTCCGCCGGCTTCTTCACCTTGGCTTCCAGCTCCTTCTCCCGGCGGGTGATCTCCTGCTCCTGCAGCAGAATTTGCTGGCTCCGCTCAACCACCTGGACCTGCATCTTCTCCTCCTCGATGCGTTGCTTCGTCTTCGCTACCTGTCAAAGCGAGATGCGGTGTAGCGCACACGATGCTCCAGAACCCAAACGCATCCGGCGACTCTGGTTATAGTGCGGCTCGGGTTTAATCACACGTCTCTGGTCACCGTTCAGGCTGCTTATTTGTCTCATTTGTGTAATTCTAGCATCTTCTCACCACCGTGCTTAAATGTCTCACAATAACAGCCAATCAGATTCGTAGCTACAAAGAACGACAGCGAGGCCCCTCCCCCTATATCCTCTCCACACGGTACGGGGCCCCTACCATATCTGACAAATAAAGAGAGGTTCAGTTGGCGTTCTCTCGCGCCTACCTGCAGCTGGTAGGCCATCTCAGACTCGGCCTTCTTAGCGTTGACCTCAATGTCGTAGGCGGCCTTTTTCAGCTCGTAGTCCCGCTGGGCCTTTGCCATGTCGATCTCATTCTTGTACTGAGCAGACACTTTCTCCTGCATCGCGTGTGCCTCCTGCAGAAATGAAGAAGGGATGAGCGGGAATAGCTCTTGGAAACACAACAACATACAAACAGGACAGAGATACTTGGAATAAAAACAACAAATAGCTAATGTCACTGGTAAGACAACAAGAAAAGACTAGAGGAAAGAGAAGTGACTGATGAATCAGATAAACTTCGGAGTCTGTGCTCCTCTGAATAAAGAGCAGAATTAAAATGAACGCTGGTGTTGTTGGGTGCAAAGAGGGCGTTTATGCTGAAGCAACCCCCTTATGATAGAAAGGAACACTGGAGAATGGAGATACTGGATGATAGCTCACCCTGATCACAGCATCTCGCTTGTTTTTGGCCTCTCCGATGCGGGCGTCTTTCTGGACCTGGGCTGTCCGAGCCTTCCCCAGAGAGTGCAGATAATCCTGAGTGCCAGAGAAGCATTCTGCATTTTGTACAATGTCCAGACTGGTTTTTTTTATTTGTTGCTGATATCAAATTCAAAACGGTATTGGTTTTCACAAAAAAAAAAAAAAAAAGCATTTCTTATTTCCAAAATCTGATGTTGCCTTTGTTCTTTTTCAATTAAATATTGACTATGCATGGAATGTTTTGCATATAATCACATTCCATTTACATTTCACGCAGCATCCCAAATCCTTTCAAAATTGCGTTGTATTATAAAAGAATATATATCCAGAATTTACCAATTTGGGGAATGACTGGAGAACACGGCTTTGAAGCTATGCGGCTACCTGATCGTCGTGGACATCTTTGAGCGTGTAGCTGACCACGCTGATTCCCATGTTGACCAGGTCGGATGAAGCCACCTTGAAAACCTGCTCAGAGAACTTCTTCCGGTCCTTGTAGATCTCCTGTAAGAGGAAGACGATAACTGAGAGGGGCGCGTGACGAAATCAAAGTTCAACCCTGCTATTGGCGTCAGCGATCCTTTACAGCCTGGAAACCAAAGGGCCACCAACAAACCTTTAACATGAACATTTAAAGTAAAGACAACCATCATGATGCGGCCTGCGACCCAGGATCCAACCCCAGGTTCCAGTCTGCGGCCCAAGTATGAAGACCTCTTTGCTGCATGACATTCTCTCCAGCCGTCCTGACTGATCAAAATGTACTTTTTAAAAAAGACAAAAACATCAAATCCTTACTTCGACGGTCAGGTGGGCAATGATGGCACGCTGGTGCCCCTCCAGCGTCTCCAAGGCAATCTGAGCAATCTCGGCCTCCGACTTCCCCATGAACATTTGGCAAGCTGCGGCCAGCATTTGCTTATTCTGACCCTGGATCTTCATCTGCAGGAAAAGTTGCTTGATTATTAAGCCAACAGAAAAACAGTCACATAATCGCTGGAATCATTGCAATCGGCACAATACGTAAGAGCCCAGAGAAACGACAGCTGGCTTTGCATGCAAACATAAATCACACGAGGATATAAATCACACGCTGATATAAATCACACGAGGATATAAATCACACACTGATATAAATCACACGAGGATATAAATCACACGAGGATATAAATCACAAGAGGATATAAATCACACGAGGATATAAATCACACGCCGATATAAATCACACGCCGATATAAATCACACGCCGATATAAATCACACGCCGATATAAATCACACGAGGATATAAATCACAAGAGGATATAAATCACACGCTGATATAAATCACACGAGGATATAAATCACACGCCGATATAAATCACAAGAGGATATAAATCACACGAGGATATAAATCACACGCCGATATAAATCACACGAGGATATAAATCACACGCTGATATAAATCACACGAGGATATAAATCACACGAGGATATAAATCACAAGAGGATATAAATCACAAGAGGATATAAATCACACGAGGATATAAATCACACGCCGATATAAATCACACGAGGATATAAATCACACGAGGATATAAATCACACGCCGATATAAATCACAAGAGGATATAAATCACACGAGGATATAAATCACACGCCGATATAAATCACACGAGGATATAAATCACACGAGGATATAAATCACACGAGGATATAAATCACACGCTGATATAAATCACACGAGGATATAAATCACACGAGGATATAAATCACAAGAGGATATAAATCACAAGAGGATATAAATCACACGAGGATATAAATCACACGCCGATATAAATCACACGAGGATATAAATCACACGCCGATATAAATCACATGCCGATATAAATCACACGAGGATATAAATCACACGAGGATATAAATCACACGCCGATATAAATCACACGCCGATATAAATCACACACTGATATAAATCACACGAGGATATAAATCACACGAGGATATAAATCACACGCTGATATAAATCACACGCCGATATAAATCACATGCCGATATAAATCACACGAGGATATAAATCACACGAGGATATAAATCACACGAGGATATAAATCACACGAGGATATAAATCACACGCCGATATAAATCACACGCCGATATAAATCACACGCTGATATAAATCACACGCTGATATAAATCACACGCTGATATAAATCACACGAGGATATAAATCACACGAGGATATAAATCACACGAGGATATAAATCACACGCCGATATAAATCACACGCCGATATAAATCACACGAGGATATAAATCACACGCCGATATAAATCACACGAGGATATAAATCACACGCCGATATAAATCACACGAGGATATAAATCACACGAGGATATAAATCACACGCTGATATAAATCACACGAGGGATGCAGCTTCTAAAGCTGGACTGGTTTGTACTCAGTACTGATACTTCAGATTTCTGTCTGCTTTATTCACTATAATGAATACATTCTGTTCACTTATCGATGCTGACTCGGCCTTGCCACACTCAAATATGGAGGCATGATGACACACGAGTAGATGCATCAGCTTCAGCTTTATCTGATGGCTGGCTTCCTTTTGGCTGATAAGAACAAAAACAAAGTGCACTGGCCTGGGCAATGCCGGTCACAGAGATGGGGACGCCATGGCGAGTGTAGACTTTATCACTCTTCACATTCAGAGTTAGGGTGTTCAGGGAAATCCTAGGGGAAGGCAGGATAAATGATCAATGACGACTCCTGCACTAATGGAATACATTCAAGTGTAGCGACTCCTGGTCTGTGCTTGTATTTAGCCTGCAGGCTAAATGGATTTATTTTGGATACAAATAGGAAGTAAACTGCTCTTATCAGGCCTTTACTAGCGCATGTGCAGCACTGGCTCCATTAGAAGACATAATGCAGATGCAATAATAATAATCTTTACTTGGTTTAGAGACGGAAGCTGGATTCTGTGTGAATAAATCTCCTAATCGAGGATATACAATAATAATAATCCTCCGCCGGGGAGGTTCGGTTTTCGCCTGCATTGGTTTTGTTTGCCTGTTATAGCAAGATAAGTCAAAAGGTTCTGGACAGATCTTGCTGAAATTATCAGGACATGTTGGGAGTGTTACCAGGATCAGTCGATTCCATTTTGGTGATGATCCACAAGAGATTTTGGATCCTCGATCACTTTGACCATGAAACTCCGTCGTAAATGGAGTTTCAAAGATTGTTCCTCAATATCTCGGTTGATTATTGGCCGATGTTTATGGAATTTGACACAGTCATGTAGGGGGGGGGGGTCTTCACCACCGAATTTCATCTGGATCGGATCCGGAAAGCGGATGCTGTTGAAATCTGAATTCTCCCATTTACTTAAAATGGAGGCTTTTTATTCCAAACTATGCAGTCATGAAGGGCTCCGATATGAACCATCATGAAAAATGTCTTCTGGGTCGGATCCAGAATGAGGTCAGGACAAAATCGTACATGTTAACATTAAACCCCCATCTCTGAGGGTTGCTATGGTGACTGATTTCTGCCCTGCACAGCTGAACGAGACGCACCCTTTACACGTCTCACCTGATCAGCTCCCGCCTCTCTCCTCAGTTATTTCAATTCAATTCAAGTCGTATTTTCAGACTCTATGTGTCGTCCCGTTTTCCCTCGTTCTATCTTTAATACCGGAGGAAACAGACCCAGTTGAACTCGGGGTACATTTTGCTGGCCTTTAGATAGAAACGGTGGAATTAGTAGTGGACAAAGAGATTTGTTGCATCTTCAAAAGCTCTGGATCGAGATCCAGAAGAAACCGCCGTTACTGAAAGAGTGCTATTATGAATAATCAAAGTCAGTCCAACCGCTACAGGTTTGTTTCCAAAGCCAAGGAATCTAACAATATAGATCAAATAAATGTGGAGCCATTGTTTTTGCTGTGAGTCAGGATGCAGGGAGACCGAGGTGCTCGGCGGAGGTCAGTGTTCTGAGTGTTTTCAGCCCTGATATAAATGCCGGATGATGAACCGTAATGCATTACCGGACGTCACGCACAGAAGAGAACTGCTTTTTGTTTGTTTGTTTTGGCCAACCGACCTCTGTATCTGCTGAATGCATGGGATCACAAACACTCGGCCCCCGGCGATCATCATCGGAGGAGAACGACAGAACCCTGGAAGAGATCAGAGGAAACCAAACCATTTTCATCTAGAACATCCCAGGTATTGATTTATTTGGCTGTTTGTTGAGTTTGAATTGCAACCACAACATGCATGTAAAATGGAGCCACCCTTCTACCTGACACCACCATAGCCTCGTTGGGACCGCAGGTGTAGAACATGTTCGCTGATCCTTCAGAGTCGAACCGACACAAAACGATTCAGCATTAAAATGTAAACAACACTCACGTTATCAATAACAGCGTCGTTTCGGAACATCCAGCGCGTATATTCGACTGTTGTCAGTAAACCTGTTCTGTTTATTATCATTTTAACACGCCGTGCCGTGACGAGCAGCAGAGAGAAAATCTAATTCATCAATTCTGGCAGGAAAAAGAACATTTCCCCTCATTTAGGAAGGACTTCCTAGAATGACTACCCGCGGATTCCTCATTCCTTAATCTGTTAAAATAAATAATAATAGATGTTATCGCTATTTGATACAGATAACACCGCCCGTTAGCTACAATCTATAACACAGGTAATAAGAGGCGGATCATGTTACAGCTCACACACTGACCAGTCGGTGTTTCAGCAGAGTATTGTGAAAATGAAGAAATATTAATGTCTTGGTTAATAAAAAATATAAATAAAAATGTGGCGCAGGTTATTCCTGTCCCACACCAGCTGGAGCGAAACACAACACCGCCCGCCCGCCTGCAGCTCGGCGGTATATCGAACGCACCCGCCATTTCAAGCGGTGAGCGCTCGCCACCTAGTGGCGGGATGGCTAACTGCAAACACAGCAGCTGCGAACCAGTTTACTGGCAGATAAACCAGGTTTATTTATGTTTATTCCCTCTGGATTTTGGTTCCAATAAACAAGGTCAGCGAGTTGTGAAGCCTAGTGAATGAAAAACATATTTAAACAAAACCCACCCCGATCTAAGTTAAGCTGTATTTACGCTAATCTTTCCCCCGACAGCGCAGAGGACAAAAGGAAGAGCGGTCTCATCGAGCCGAGGGTCAGACACCTGCAAACTGAGCCTCCTTTAGTTACTGTAGTACATTTTAAATGGTATTCATATTTAAATATATATTATTTAGAGAAAGGGCACCGACCTATATGATCATTAAGCAAATGCAACACAGAAACACAAGTGAAATTACACGTGGTAGATGAGCTGAAGGGTCAACAACGGGCGTCGACCTTTACTCGTGGTTTCAGCAGCGTGTATTTGTACATGGTGAAGAAATGGATCAACAGCAGTTTGTATGAACTTTAAGAAAAACAAATAGAAAAACCCCCAACAGGTTGAAAACAGACACAATAAAATGGCAACTTGTTTTAACAGTTTCATCAAAAACAACAGCAGCAGAGAGCGTTTGGGTCCGTCTGAACCCAAATACAGGCGCTTTACATCTAAATACAGTTAAATACGCAACCCTTTGATGAGCCAGTGAAAACCAGAGCAGGTTCGGTTCTCATACGATCAAAGCCAGCCCCTCCCCCCAAATGAACCGACACCACTGCTTATAGAGCGCCCATTTAAATCTACATTCAAAGGCCTTCCAGCGGGCTTCAGGAGCAGCAGAGAGAACAAGTCGAGGACAATCATTAAAATACATCCCTTCAACGGCGCCGGACAGGAAACGCAGATCTGCCCACTCGGAGTCCCTCGTTCTGCTTTGGAGCCGGTGTTTCGGCAAACGTCTGGCACCGCTGTGGCACCGAGGGTAGCGTTTGGACAGTCGGACTACGGGGGGGTCCGTCTCACACGCCGGTCAGCTCCGCACCGTTTGACCCATCCGTGGGTTTAACGACTCCCCGGTAGAAATAAGTGGCGTGGCAGGCCATCCTTCTGTTGACCAACTGGGACGACAGGGAACCGTCCTGAACGGAAACGTCCCTGCAAGACACTTCCGCGTCGGGCAAATCGTTGGGCAGTTCCGGGTCCCTCGCCGGGGGCCTCCAGAGCTTTGGGTGGAAGCAGCAGTAGTAGACGGCTTTGAGGGCGACGCCTAGGAGGTAGGTCAGAGGCAGAGCGGCGAGCAGAGCCAGAGCGTAGGGCTCGGCCTGAACGGGGTCTCTGTAGCGCCACCAGGTGCCCAGCAGGATCCCGCCATCGGCGACGATGAAGGAGTGGTAGATGACGCTCCTTCCTCTGGTCCGACCCTCGGCTACATTAAACCAGCTGAAATACCAGATGAGCCCTACGGTGGCGCGGTAGAGCAACTCGCCACCGTAGCTGTCCATGAAATCCGTCCTCTGTCGCCAAGCCCAGAGGACGAAGACCAGCCACAGAGCCGAGAAGTGGACGGCGATGTGCCGGGGCAGGACAGAGGCGAAGAGGGCGAGGGACGCCACGCGGGGGGCGATCAACAGGAGGTTCCACAGGAAGTACATCAAGGAGGAACCCCAGCCCTGCTGGGCTTTGTCCGGGAGGAAGGAGCGCAGCGAGCGGTGATAATCCACCACCATCCAAGCGATGGACGTGGTCGACGCGGCGATGCTCACGACTGCAGGCACAAAAGTCCAACCGTGAGCTTAGCAGCCGACATAGTCGTCCGTCCACACATCAAAACCCAGCTTTCGGTTGTGAATGACAGGATTAAAAAGGAACTCAAAGAGAACTCACACTGAACCGTCCGGGCCTCGTTGGTGCTCAGCATGACGTAGATCATCAGCGTGAGCTGCGGCGCGCTCTCGTAGAAGGTCTCGATGAGCCGCAGCATGCTGAGGTCGTGCGTCAGGTAAACGGCGTACTCCGAGCCTTCCCGTTTCCACCACCAAACCCTGAAGCCTTGGCGGATGGCGGAGACGAGCCTACGGAAGAGTCGCGTACCAGAACAGGCGTTTCAGGGGCAGTCAGCCGCGACGCGTCGACATCTCTTCATGCCCCATTAAATCGTCATTTCACGCATTCGCTTCCTTTCTGAGACACTGGATTCACAAGTTGCCACGCCTGACTTTGATTTCATGGTCACAGCTCCCGTCAAATGCCATCTGAGCAACTCTGCGTGTTTTGGAATATCCAGTTCTGGTTCAGGTTCAGTTCGAGTATAAAAACAACAATATTCAACGTGACGGCAAAAGGAGAAGGAAAGTTCTAGGTATCTTTTGACAGAAATAAGCAGCTGCATATACAGAATAATACACAAGATACCTACTAATAGTTGTTTTTAAATGTTAGTACCTCACTAATAGTTGTTTTTAAATGTTTGTACCTCACTAATAGTTGTTTTTAAATGTTGGTACCTCACTAATAGTTGTTTTTAAATGTTGGTACCTCACTAATAGTTGTTTTTAAATGTTAGTACCTCACTAATAGTTGTTTTTAAATGTTAGTACCTCACTAATAGTTGTTTTTAAATGTTAGTACGTCACTAATAGTTGTTTTTAAATGTTAGTACCTCACTAATAGTTGTTTTTAAATGTTAGTACCTCACTAATAGTTGTTTTTAAATGTTAGTACCTCACTAATAGTTGTTTTTAAATGTTAGTACCTCACTAATAGTTGTTTTTAAATGTTAGTACCTCACTAATAGTTGTTTTTAAATGTTGGTACCTCACTAATAGTTGTTTTTAAATGTTAGTACCTCACTAATAGTTGTTTTTAAATGTTAGTACCTCACTAATAGTTGTTTTTAAATGTTAGTACCTCACTAATAGTTGTTTTTAAATGTTAGTACCTCACTAATAGTTGTTTTTAAATGTTAGTACCTCATTAATAGTTGTTTTTATACCTGAAAGGTTCGGGTAATAACATTTACACGTGGCCGGTTCTACCTGCAGAGGAATCCGAGCTGCAGCACATGTAAGAGGCAAGAGAGCTTCACTCTGTCCCCGAAGAGCACGGTTCCGGTTCCGGTCACCCCTCCGGCGAGCTCCCCGAACCCCGGCAGCTCCCGGTCATACCGGAGCCAGAACCAGCTGAACAGCTGGACCACGACAGAAGACAGGACCATGAGGCCGACCAGCACCCCGAACCAGACCAGGCGGCCCCGGGAGTAGAACTCCGCCGCCACCCACACGTCCGAGCCCCAGTCGACCAGAAAGGTGAACACTCCGATCACAGAGAACACGAAATCGATCCAGGAATACTTTGAAAATGTCGCGCGCTCCATGGCAGCCTCACGCGAGTCGCTTTACCTCAACCTGTTGCTGGTAAGCTAACATTCGGCTAACGTCGTGGACCGTTATCCCCCCTAAAGGGACTTCAACCCATTGAAGACGAGCAAATATACCGAAGTACTTTTGAGCAGCAGACTAACCCCGAGCGCTGCAGGCATGCTAGCGGAAAGGTGCAGATGCTCCGGTGAAGAATAACAGCCGCACATGAGCGGGATGGTTTCTAGTGTTCAAAGCCCCGCCCACCGTCGCACGTCGTCTAGGATTGGTTGAAAGTCTGGGGACAGAGGAAAGCCACGCCTCTACTTAATAGGCATAGAATCAGTAATCGATGATTGATGTTATTTACAAAATGCATCATCAGCAGTTCTGGATATAATCTAAACGTTTAATCAATGTTAAATGTGTTTCGCTGTTTAATTCCATTAACAACATAATCATAATATATTCCCTGATCAAAGCGATTACTCTTTGATGCAGTGCTCGATGCTTGCAGGCAACTCTAAACTCTAAATATTTTGGGTAGACTTCGTGTTAGTTGTTAATTAGATGAATTGCAGCAGACCTCCGATGATATCTGATTGAATGCCAACAAGAAAGAAACACAAACAATCCCATATAAATTGTTTTGGTCTTGTTTTTCAAAAAGAAATCATTATCTAAATACATTTATGTCATGATTAATATTACTAATATTATAATATCGTAACTATGTAAGTCGAATGTATGGTGTTAAGTAAAGGTTATTTTAATAACTACATAATTGTTTAGACACCCCCCCCCCCCAGTGTGTCATGTTCTCAGGTGGTCGTTTATTTTGCAAAAACAATAATCCAAAACCTGAAATACTACAGTATTGTACTTTCGGCTTGTCCCGTCAAACCTTCTCCACTTCACCCTGTCCTTTGCATCGTCCCCCTCCCTCACTGCGTCCATCTTCTCCTGGGTCGACCTCTAGCCCTGTTCCCTGGCAGTTCCATCCTCTACCGATACAGTCACTAATACAAAACCTGAAGATTTTGGATATTGGTAATGAAAATTCCATACATTTCAAAATTGAAATCAGTAATTTGGAAAGTTTTGGAAAGAAATTACTTGAAATCTGTTGCGTTACAATTGTTTTAGTCATAAATCTGTCTGTGTGGCCCTGCTGAACTGGCGGCTTGTCCAGGGTGTAGCCCGCGTCTCGGCCGTTGACTGCTGCGCTCCAGCACGGTAACGGACAAAGCGGTTCAGAAGATGAATGGATGAATAAATGAATTAAATGTTTTATTAACGTCTTCAACCAACGTTGGCAGAGAGAGACAGAGAGAGAGAGAGAAAAAACATCTGAGTTTCCTGCCAGACTAAATTCAGGGCTTTCAAAAACACCGGAGAAGACACGCCCTCTTGAAACGCGACCTATTGTATCGACGAGGCGCGCGCTTATGTGTCTTTGCGGCCTCGCGCCTTCGGTGTGTGTTTGTCGGGCGTGCGTCGATTAGCACGTTGAAGCTAACAAGATGTCGAGGGTGTACATTGGAAGGTTGAGCTACAGAGCCAGAGAAAAGGACGTGGAGAGGTTTTTCAAAGGCTACGGAAAGATACTCGAAGTCGACCTTAAGAACGGGTAAAGTACAGGCTTGTTCGTCGACGCGGGGTTAGCATCAGCGCAGGCCGCGGGGTTAGCATAAGCGCAGGCCGCGTCGTGAAAATTACTGGCCCTGTCTGCTGCAATGGCCGCGGCCTGCTACGGCTATTTTGGCTAGCTAAAATGTTTGACATTTTAGTCTTCCAGATTGTGCGCTATATCGATGCTGTTGTTTTTGTTGTTGTTTTTTGCAGACGCTACAGCGTAAGCGTTCTCGATGAAAATCTAAATTATCTTTTTTGTTTTCGGAGCTATTCCAACGACCGTTAAATTGTTAGCCAACCTTAGACGTGGCAATGTCACAAGAAGCCGTCTGTGTACGAGTTAACTGCTAGCTAAACAATGGACGCCGAACGCAATGTGTGATTAGCTTGATTAGCGTCCTTTGAAGAATGAATGAGCGAAGCCCAGTTTCCGGGATCGATGCTTCAGCTCCGAGCTCGCTTCGCGTGGACGGCCATTGTGTCTCAATGTCTATATTTAGAGCTACTTAATTATTACAGTACCGTTAGCGGTGGCTTCTAAATCACCGTGTTCCTGTGTGTATCGGGTTAATTTGATTTTATTTCACGACTAAATTATTGATTAATAAAATGTCTGAAGAGTTTATCGCTGTTCTTTCAGATCACTATGAAGCCCCTTTCATTAGAGTTCAATGGGACAGGAGCACCGCCATCGTTTTTACCCACGCTTTATTATTATAATTATTATGGGATGGACGTGGTGCTGGCCTGTATTTTAGCCAGTGACCTCCCGGGCGTTTGATTGTGGACATGGTCAAAATAAATTCCATGAAACCTGAAGTATTTTTCCCCCCCCATTTCTTTTGTTCTTAATAAGTTATGGATTTGTTGAATTTGATGATGCCCGTGATGCTGACGACGCTGTGTATGACCTGAACGGCAAGGAGTTGTGTGGGGAAAGGGTCATTGTGGAGCACACCAAGGGACCCCGTCGTGACGGGGGTTATGGAGGTGGAGGTGGAGGAGGGGGAGGCGGTGGTGGAGGAGGAGGAGGAGGAGGAGGCGGAGGTGGTGGTGGCGGAGGAGGAGGAGGAAGAAGTAAGTTTTTATAAGCGTATTGTAGTTATTTCACATGAATATTGTCATTGATGAGGGTTTTTATTCTTATCAGGAAGCCTGGGGGCAACGTTTTAAGCTCGTCCTTGGTGGCTGATGTGCATTCAATTATATCCGCAGTAGAAATAGTTTCCCCGTCGCTGCTAACGCCGGCCTTCTCTGTAGACGATGGGTTGACACGGGAGAGTTTGCGTTTTAGATGTTACTTGTGCATCGAAAAAATTCCTCTTTGATAATTACTAAATTATTGGCTGTTTTTTTTTTTTTCATTTATCACATTTTGATCTCTCAAGTTGAAGCAGACATTTTTGGCATGTTTGTATTTGTCAGCCAACTTGTGAAAAACGGAATCATCTGAAGTTCTGAAAAATGAATTGGAAAAAATTGGTCATTCACTTTCTCTTCTGGCCTGTCCTCCATTTGGGGCATAAACGCGCTCATCCTAAAGTGCATTTTTCCGAGTTGCACATGCCCATCCGCGCCCTCTCATCCCAGTTTCATCGGGTTTTGATCTTCCGATTACACTGAGCCCTCCAGGTTTTTGATGATCTGATAACAGGGATAGTTGTTTTATCTTTAGAATAAGTTTGCTGACGGAGAGCAAAGCTCGTTACAGCACGGGAAAGTGTTGCGATACAAACTTGGGTGCACCAGAGCCACCAATGACCTCGAAAAATATCTTTGATTTCCATATTTATTGAAAAAATGTAGTAGCATTTGAATGTGCGATTGGGAAATGGCGTACTGATGGAAAGGAAATGAATGTCTTCATTTGAATACTGTAAAATAACTGAATGTCAAATATCTTGATGTCTTAGTCCATTATTTATCTGATATAAGATGATTGTCAATTTAAAGGTAAAGATTTAACAAAGAACCTCAATGTTTTAATTGAAAGAGTCCTTTGCTGACTGCCTGCCCCTATTGCTGGCCATGGTGTCCCCCCTTTCCAAGAGTGTGGTTTGACCATTCTGGGCCTCTGGGCAGACCAAAAAAGGGAGCCATTGTGAATGAAGACCGCTTTTCCCATTAGGCCCAGGCCGGGTGGTGAGGATGCCATGGGGTTAGGAACAGATGTGGGTTCAGCTCTTATAGGTGCCTGAAAAGAATGTTTTATAACAGTGAACTGTCTTTTCTAGATAGGATAGCTTAGAAACTTGGTTTAGTTCACCGTAAGTACTTCCTCAATAAGTTACTTAAATGGGATTTTCTCTCTTTATTTAGAAAATAGCCGAAAGAAATAAGCTACAATAGTGCTGTTTAGGAGTTTAAGGATTTTAACTTGTGTAAAGTCAGTCAAACAGTTTAGGACTAAATGTTTTTTATCCCTTGTTAGTCTTTTTGAATCTTTTCTTTTCACCTTGTTTCCCTTTCCAAAATCAATTTCAACATTTTGTAGCTTGTAGCTTTGAGTTTAGTATAAATGCAGCATGACTGTTGCTTTACGGCACTCATTTGTCCCCTTCTTTCCTTGTCGCATTAAAAGGTGGATATGGTCGGTGGGGACGGGACAGATATGGTCCACCGATCAGGACAGATTATCGGCTCATTGTTGAGAACCTTTCCAGCCGCTGCAGCTGGCAGGACTTGAAGGTATGAGGGGTTTTTTAAATGTCAGTTCTTGTAACTGTATTTTAAGTGGTGTCCCAAGTAGTCTGTCATAAACAGCTTTTAGGCCATGAAATGCTTTAATATAAGAACATTCTCAGAAATAAAAATTTAAATTGTTTATATTTCACAAAAAATGCACATTTGCTCTGATTTATATTTTGGACAAATAAAGGGGGTCATGTTTTCGGGCATATCGCCTTTGAGCAAAGTATATCAGTATAATTTACGCTTCTCAAAAGGACTACATGAGGCAGGCGGGAGAGGTGACGTACGCAGACACCCATAAGGGCCGGAAGAACGAGGGGGTGATCGAGTTCCGGCTCTACTCTGACATGAAGAGGGCTCTGGACAAACTCGACGGCACCGAGGTGAACGGCAGGAAGATCCGGCTCATTGAGGACCGCCCCGGAGCCAAGCGCAGACGCTCGTACTCTCGCAGCCGCAGCCGGTCCAGGTGAGACGCGTCGCTGTACAGTTTAACTGTCCTGCGTGACCGAGATCGCCGTTGGACGTAGAAGAATCGGATCCCCCCGTATAATGATGTCGCCGTGTCGTCACAGGTCTCGCTCCAGGAGTCGCAGGTCCCGCAAGAGCCGCAGCCGAAGCGAGAGCAGCAGTCGTAGCCGCTCCCACTCCAGGTGAGCTGTTTAGGCTCCAGGAGCAGGTGATGTCATCTCTGGGGGGTGAGGCTGCACCAAAATGGGCCTTCTGTCTCCCAGATGGTGGAACTTTAACCATTAGACCTAACCAGGTGGATGTTTCCCGTGGAGCCTCGGTTCTTGAACATAATTCGTTCTGTAATACTGTTCAAAAACAGAACTATATTTCCCGTAACAAATAATGGGATTAATCCGTTCCCACGCACCAGATAAATGTGCATTTACACGCCCAGTTAGTAGAACTGTAGGAGTCCTAAATGGGTCACATGGTTGACTAAAAGCAAATGTCCATTTCTCGTCTCGTATTTAAACTCATCTCATGGTCATTTTGAGGGTTGAGTGTGGAAATGGTATTAAAAATAGATTGTAGAACTGTTCTGAAGAAGGAAAGGCCTCTTCCCAGTTTAAGGTTAATTTACAAAAACACGGATTTAACAATGTGGGAAGCGGCACGTTCCTTTCTCTGTTAATCCCAATTCTTGTGACTTTGTGCGCAGAGCGGCGTCCCGCTCCCGCAGCCGCTCCCGTAGCAAGAAGAACAACAAGGCCAAGAGCAAAAAGGAGGAAGAGGAGCGCAGCAACGGGGCCCCGAAGAACAAGGACCACAGCAGGAGTCGCAGCCCCAAGAGCAAAAAGAGCAAAAAAGAAGGCAAGAAGATCAAGAAGGAAGATTCCGCCTCCAGATCTCGCTCTCGCTCCAGGTCTCGTTCTAGATCGGGCATGAAAGATCGCTCAAGGAAATCCGGCTCAAAGGGCCACGAGCAGCCCAAGAGCGAGGACGGGGGCGAGCCGGAGCGGGGGTCTCGCTCCCGTTCACGCTCGCCTGCAGAATCAAAATCTAGAGCCAGGTCTAAATCCAAGTCCCGTTCCCCCTCCCCCCCCAAAGCCCGCTCCCGCTCTCGCTCGGCGTCCCGCTCCGAGTCCCGTTCCAAATCCCGCTCCCACTCGCGTTCTCGCTCCCGTTCCCGCTCTTAGTTCAGATTCTGGGGCTATTTGTTGTGAGTTGTTTTCCAGTAAAATCCCCCCCGTTGTTACCCTGCCCCCCCCCCCCCCCCATTTTTAATAAATAGTTGTAGAACACCAGGCAGTTAGAACTTGATGTCTTTTATGCACATGCTTCTGTTTCATTTAAATCTAACTGTTTTTTTCTTGGACGGAGGCGTTTATAGAATAACGGGCTGCGATGTCGGATTAAATGACGTCTGAGACATTCTTTTTTTTTTTTTTTATCACGTAGAAGCATACCGTTTTGTCAGAATGCCCGCTGGGAATATGTTCTAACATATTCGGTCACCTTTGTGGAATCCTTGTAACGTTTTAATCCCAATTAAAAAAGATCCTCTTCTGCATTTGTCTGTTTTATTTATTAGGAACAGATTTAGTCTAAATTAATAATTTAACTCTTGAAATGCTAGTTATGAACACTAAGTTAACGTCCTAGATCTGAATGAATGAAATATTCCTGTTAAATATTTTCTTCAGCACACAGTTCAACGTGCTTGGAACAAAGTTACACATCAAAGGAAATCAAATTCATTAACCCATGGAAGTTTGGATTTGCAGATGATTGGGAAACGCGCTACAGGCTGATCCAACTTTGATGTAATGTCCTTAAACCAAGTCAAACTGAGGCTCAGGAGTGTGACCTCCCTATTGTGGGGGTTTGCTCCTGATGACATGGCGGATGGTCTAGTGCAGGGGTGGGCAAACTTTTTGACTCGCGGGCCACAATAGGTTCTAAAATTTGGCAGAGGGGCCAGACCAAGAACAGATGGATGGAGTATTTGTGTGAGCGAGTATAAATGACACATGAAAGCTATTGCATTAAAGGATTTGGCCTTTTACAGGTAGCATTACAGGGAAAAGGTCAAATGAATGAGGTTTAATTATAATACAATTTAATTTCATAATATAATTTGGACAAGTTTGGCGGGCCGGATTAAAAAGACCAACGGGCCGCATATGGCCCCCGGGCCTGGGTTTGCCCACGCCTGGTCTAAGGGATCTCCTCCCAGACCTGGACCTGGTGGATGGAGCAGGACCTGATGTTCCAGATGTGCTCGGTTGGATTCAGGTCTGGGGAACGGGCGGGCCGGTCCATGGCATCAATGCCTTCGTCTTGCATTAGGAGGAACCCCGGGCCAACCGCACCAGCATACGGTCTCACAAGGGGTCTGAGGTTCCCGTCTGGCTACCTGTCTGTCCCCCCCCCCCCTAAAGAAACACCACCCTCATGGGAGTCTGTTTCTGGCCATTTGAGCAGACACATGCACATGTGTGGCCAGCTGGAGGTCATTCTGCAGGGCTCCTGCAGCGCTCCTCCTGTTCCTCCTTGCACGAACGCAGAGGTAATGCTCCCGAAAAAATATCACCCAAAACCTGCAGATTTAAATCGTCTGTAGACACAAATCTCCTCATCAAGTTTCAAGAATCTTCTTTTTCTTCCCCTTTTGGAAGGAATGAATTTGCTGAACACTTGCTCTGGTTCAAATAAAGGGGCACATTGCCATAGTAACGGACGCTGCACATCTAATCTGTTCCGGAACAGGTCAAGGAAAACTTGCTGAGTCTGCGGTAAGGAGGCCTTTTACTGACGTGAAGATATCACTGAATGGCATTTATTTTTACCTCCCATGTGACACCACCGATAGAACCCGAGTCAGCGCTACGAGGACGATGGAATACACGAATGCAGTAACGTTCATATCTGCTTGTGCCGGGTAATATTCAATCGCACTCATTTCAACCGTAATTTCAGAATTCAGGAACGTCTCGCTCTTCTCCGCTCTGCTGCCGACAGACAGACTTGGTTTGTCCCTGCTGACTTGCAGGAACGCTAGAGGGGGGGGGGCGGGGGGGACCTGGGCTGAGCAGCTTCACAGTGTTCATCAGGTGTATTGAAGCCGTGCAACGTTGATCTAGGGCCATGTTTTGCTGCTTCCTCTGGCTCCTCCATGGACCGCTATCGCCTTCATCACAGTTCATCAGCAGTCTAAACCCGTTAATCATCATCCTCCTCCTCAGAGGAAGAATGCATCACCCCACCGCTGTTGTCACGGTAACACCGGGCCAGAAGGCGCAGCTCCTCCAGGGCCTCCTGGTAATCTGCCGCTTCGGGCCCCTGGGAGAGAAAGCTGGGGGCCACCCGGCGGATGTCCAAAACACTCGCACCGCGATGCAGCTCCGACAGCCAGGGGCCGAGCGCCGAGCCCGACTGGAGGGAGGTCAGGACGGGCGCAGAGGAGACCACCGGGGGGGCGGCTGCAGAGACCGAGAGACCAATAAATACAGGAAGGAGAAACGGTGCTTTAAACTACAAAATGAGACGAGGACTCACAGCCGGGCGGCGGGGGCCGGCTCTGCAGGAATCCCCGAGTCCCAACAGACCGACTGAATATCTGAGGGAAAGGCGGCGTCAGCTTACTGGGGGCGGACGACAGCTGCAGAGCACTGAGAGAGAGAGAAGAGCAGGGTTGAGCACATACGGCCTTCATCAAAGTACCGTAGTCGCTCCAGTTTAAGACGGCGTAGCGACTCACAGAGGTGCCGTCGGGTGGAAGGATCCGATGTAGGACGCCAGCACGTCTTCCTCGCTGTGAAGGCCGTGAAGAGGAGTGGCTGGTTCAGCGCCTGCAGCCAGAGAGCTGCCGGAAGAAAAGTCATTTCAGCAACACAACAAGGATCGTCCCATTTTTCTCTAAACACTTCATGCCTTGAGAATTTAGACGGAGATGGAGTCTAACTACAGCCAGTTTATCTCTGGTGTATTCTCTGTCTCCACTGAGCAGCAGAATAAGCTGGCCGTGACCTAAAAACACACACGTTAGGATCCACTGTCAGAAATCAGGAGTCCAGGTTAGTGCTGGTTCACGTTTCACAGAGTTCTTATCCCACATGCTCATTAGGTAGAAGTCTCTTTAAACAAACCAGTGAGAATCAAACCAGTTTGAGGTACTAAAATACAAACGGGTATGTCCACTATTCATACGCAAACAGAACAAATGAGTTTTAGAACAGGAGGGGTCACTCGAGGGCAACATGCTAACGCGTATCGGAGAAACAAATTATTTAGTATTTCTTCAATCTTCAACGATAATTTACTTTTAGATGTTCCACAAATTCCATTCATGTCGTCTTCCTCTGAAACTTTGGGGTGAATAACGTCTTCGTTAGTACTAAATCAATAATGGAATGTATAGATAAAACCACTGGGTTTGTGACCCCCCCCCCCCCATCACTAAATCCATCCAGATGTTCGGACCTGATTAGCCTCTGACCCTGGAAGCCTTTCAGCGTCACCCACTGGCCGTAGCACGGGCCGGCCTCAGAGCACGCCGACAGGGGTTTCCACGGCAGCGCGTCTGTGTGGGCACTCAGCGCGTCAGGAAGTGAGCCGCCGTGCATCATGGGAAACGGAACAGCACCATAAGCAGCCACCACCTGCAATTTTAAATACATTGTTTAAACAAGTGGCTAATGTTTTTTTTTTTTTTTTTTTTTTTAAACAACAAATAAATTAGCAGTACCTTCCGGCCAGACGCAGCCAGCGTGTCTGCAAGCTGCCACAAGGGAACGCTGTTGTTCCTCAGCCTGTAAGGCAAAGTGAGGGCATCTAAAGCCAAGGCCAGCACGGCACTGGAGTGGTACCAAAGGGAGGGCTGGCACAGCGGGGAGACAGTCGAGGTCGTTAGACGCGAGTAACGGCAGGTCTCTGGTGCAGGAGTCCCCAACCACCGGGCCACGGGCCGCGCAGACAGAACCAATCATTGATATCATTTCCGTTGTATTGATTATCAGAGTCTGACGGGAGTTTTATTTTGGGAAAAAACAACCGGATTTTCTCCAACATAATTAGTCACATGAAGGACAGAATTATTGAGGCTACAACTTCAGCAGCGTATAATATAAGGTTTAGCGGTTACATTTACGTTCAGATTTTATTTGTATTTTTTATTACACTGTAAAAATGGCGAGGCATGAAACCGGTCCGTGGCAGGAAACGGGCTGGGGACTCCTGCTTGGTCCTAAAACCATATTCAAGTTGAACATCTAACAGAAACAGACTTCCTATCAATAAAGTTTTTTCTTAAAATTCCTATACCATCCTATTTCTTTATTTGTATTTTATTGAGATTCAATAAAAACAAAAAAGACCGTTAAAATCAAGGCCTTCTGAAAGGTGATCCATTGACGCTCACATCATGAGACAGGTGTGGGAACGCCACGGGAGAGGAGGGTCGTCTTCCGAGTCCACCGCGTAGGGTCAAAGGGCAGAATAAGGAGCTGTTATTGGCCAAGTGGACCGTCCCTAAGACGCAGTTCAATTGGTGGTAGAGCTCTTTCATCGGTGTCTGGTTGATTAGAAAGAACGGCGTGAGTAGAGAAGCCCATTTAAAACTGCTGGTACAAAGTCCTCTCAGACAGACGGACGGACAGCCGGACCGGCTCTGACTCACTGAACCCGGGTGGCTAACAGGCGCTACCCCCCAGGTCAAGATGCCTCTGCCACCGTAGGAATCCCGCAGCATCTCCGTCACCTTCGAACCCAGACCAGCGAAGCCGTCAGCCAAGTCACACAAGAGCTGGAAACCCTGGGAGGAAGCAGGTCGTACGTCACTGGACCGGACAAGGGGGGGGGGGGGGGGGGGGTCCGGCTGAAGGTCCTGGACTGTGTGTGGCACAAACAAACCAAATCTAAAAGCGTTACCTGAAGGTAATCACACTCCTCAACAAAGAAGTGCAGTCTGTCCTCGAGTTCCTCGAGCACCGGCCCCTGGAGGAGAGCCTCTCCCTGGCCGAAAGCCTCCAGACGCTGAGCCTCCCTGGACAGGCAGACACACACACACACACACTCTGGTATACAAATATACATAGATGTGCATGAAACACAGGAAAAGCCGCTTTTCCTACCCCCTTGTTAGCGATGCAACAGATGTTTAGATCAGGGGTCCCCAACCACCGGTACCGGTCCGTGAGGCATTTGTTACCGGGCCGCAAAGAAAGAACAACTAATGTATACAATTTCCGTTGTATCGATTATCAGCGTCTAAAAGGTGTTTTATTTTGAAAAACGACCGGATTTTCTCCAACGTAACAATCGCGTCTTGATACGTTGCTAAAAAAAAACAGCCATGAACTCGTGAAAATTAATAAAAAGAAACAAAAGTCTTTGGAGAGCTTCTTTGTCGAGGAGAAAAGTCGAACTGAGGAGGAAGAAGATGAGGTGATGACCTCCAAGAAGAGAAACCAGGACTAAGACTTAAAACTGGGGTATTAACAGCTGATTCGCTCCGTTAACGATCAATGAAGGGTTCAAAACTGCTTCAGCACATTGAGACCAGAACCCGGATTAAAAGACAAGAACCCGGATTAAAAAACAAGAATGTGGAATTTATGAAACAAAAAACCATGAAGGACCACAATTTATGGTGAGTAGATATTGTGTAACTATTAATTATTTATTTAATAGTTATTGCAAGTGCATAATATAAAGTTTATTGGTAAGATTATATTCCTCTTTTTAAATTTAATTACCGGTATTACACACACACCCCCCCCCCCCCCCCGGTCCGCGAAAAAATTTCACGGCATGAAACCGGTCCGTGGCAGGAAAAAGGTTGGGGACCGCTGGTTTAGAACACAAAGGGTTAGAATACAGGAAGAGCAGAAGCTAGCTTTAGACTTTGATCACTCCTCGTCCTGGCGACGGGAAACAAAGCAAAGCGGCATTTGAGCAACCTACCCATCGTGGTTGTACTGGTGGATGACGGAGACGGTGCGAGGGTGCAGGTGGATCCGGAGGAAGTCGGACCACACCTTCACACTGCCCTCCAGACTGTAGCCCCGCTGCACACGAGCCAGCTGATTGTTCACAGTGTCCACACCCACCACACCTGCGGATGGGAGAGACCGCAGGTGGCTGACATTAAACCGTGTTTCTCACACAGAGAGTAAAACGGATGTTTTTCTTACTCGAGCGCTGAGGCTGGAAACTGGAGTAAAAATCAGCTTCAGCCAGGATCTCTCCTCTCTAGAGATTAAAAAAAGAAAACAGGCATGATGAGAAAAGCACGCCCGGTGTCCCGGCTGCATCCTCCACTAACAACATCACCAAATAAAACAGAATCACTACTATGAACGACAAATTTAATTCACAATCAATGAAAGTGTTTCGACAATATAATGATGGAAAATCTCACATCCAGCTTGTCCAGATCTTCCAGAAAGGCATTCCTTGCCGGAGGACTTTCTTCGTGCACCATGACGCTTCCCTCCCTGGCAGACGGAGCACATTTCTCTGGGTTTCAGTTTTAATGACAGAAACGCCACTTAAAAAGCAAAAACAATAAAACCCCAACAACATTCATTCATCTTCTGGACCGGGTCGTGCTGGAGCCGATCCCAGCAGTCGACGGGCGAGAGGCGGGGTTACACCCTGGACAAGCCGCCAGTTCACACAGACAGACGATCACTCACACACAATCACACCTACGGGCGATTTAGTGTCACTAATTCACCTAATTCTGTGTGTTTTTGGTTGGTGGGAGGAACCCGGAGAGAACCGGAGAGAACCCGGAGAGAACCCACGCAGACACGGGGTGAACACGCAAACTCCTCACAGAAAGGCTGCAAGTCGGATTCGAACCTGTGACCTCCTTGCTGTGAAGCAATAGCGCCGACTACTACGCCACCGTGCTGCCCAATACGCAAACATGTACTTAAACCCCAATTTGTGCTGGTGAGGATGGACAATAAAATGAATGCATGACATCTCACAAAAGGTTCGAGTGTCCTGAGGGACTGATGAAAAGCTAGAAGCTCCTTTATGAAATAAACCCAGAAGAACTACTGTTGATGAAGTCGTCTTCAGCTTTAGATTAATCCGCGGCGCCCTCTTGAGGCGCCTCGACTTAGAAGTCGTTTGACTTACGAGCCATTGCTAAGGTGATTTCTCTGCTTTGAGTTGTGAACTAAAGTTATAAGGAAAACGTGTCCAAAAACGCAAAAATCAGTGAAGAATAAGTTATAAGAGAAAGTAAACAGCGCTTCAGAAAAAGCTGCCATTTCAGTCAGGTAGACATGTTATTTATGAATATATTATTCTTATGTAAAAACACAAAGAAACACATTCGGGTGGTTCTTTGTGGGGTTGGAAACAGATTTATGGCATTTCCCTTCCTTTCAATCAGGATCATTTATTTAATATAGAAGCTAATCGAGTTTAGCGCTCAGTGACGGGAAGAATTAAACTAGCAAGTCAAGATAACTGGAATACTCAAATACAAGAAGCTGAATCTGCACTTTTACACAAGTACCAAACTTGAGTACATTGTTTTTATTTACATTTTGTCATCGCGTACTCTAAATTCCAGCACTAAGGCTTTCAATTTTTGGTCATATCAGTTCCAACTTTACAGTATTGGGCTCCTTGTTTAGCAAAAATAGCTAAACGTTTTTAATACTTTGGCAATCACACACATAAAAGGACACTTTTTTTTTACCATGTAACGGCAGACGTGTCTTTGCCAGGGTCATAAAGACTTCCCTCCTGCCGCAGAGTCCGAAGACTTCCTGTAGAAAATGACAGGCAGAGAGCAGGGGATTGATAAAGCGTCATCCTGCATCTGGTTGCTGTGGTTACTGTATCCTTTCATCATATAAATAACAGGAACTAGATCACACAGTGGGTTAGAAAAACAAAACCAGTCTCATAACGCTTAGCTAAATCCTCTTTCAGGCGATGGGAGCGTTGACCTTTGAGATCCATGGCGATAAGGCGAGGGGTGTGGGTGACGTGCCCACCCACGGTCTGCCCCTCACGAAACACGACATCGCTCTGGGTGTCGCCCGGAGGCGCCTCGGGATCGTAGGACAAGGATGCATCCTGAAAGAAATCAGGTATCAGTCCTTCACCTGCCACAGACTGATCTGTACCAAAATACTTTCAGCACCACAGAAGAAGAGGAACCAGCACCAGAACAGTGGGTCACATCAGCACCGGAACATCAAGCCTGTTTGCGGTGGACAATAAGAAGCACTAGTTGTGCAGTAGCATGTATTACAGTACAAGTACAGTCAAACAGTAGCATGTATTACAGTACAAGTACAGTCAAACAGTAGCATGTATTACAGTACAAGTACAGTCAAACATCCTGTCTAAGAGGAGCATTTCATGAAAGCCCTTGCGGTCTTTTTTCCGTTGAAAGTCCTTAGTACATAAATCATCCACATTTAACAATACAATTTTCGCAATACAAATAAAAATAAAACCAATATTAAATTACTCAATTTATGCAAAATAACATAAAAAAAAAAAAAGATTTTACACCACAGATGCAGACTAACAATACTTTTAAAATAAATCACACCACAGATGCAAAATTACAATAAATTACAATAAATTACAATAAATTACAAAGACACCTAATATGTACAACGTAGGTTGACAAAAAAAGGGGGGGGGGGTTGATCCAGAGAGAGTCGTGATGACTATCTCCATTTCTGTCCCCCTGAAAGGTGTATTTTTAGGGCCGTTTTGAAGGAGACCAAAGAGGTGCATGTTTTGAGGACGGGAGTCAAACAGTTCCACCCTTGGGTGGCAGTATTGTAAAAAGATGATTTACCCATGTTAGTCCTATATCAGGTTGTTGTTTGATCTCCCTCTAGTGCTGTGGCTGTCACTAAATCTGTGGAGGTGTTTCGTCACCTCCACCAGTTAAAAGGACTTCAGACCTTTACAGGTACATTTTGCGTTATTACGATAAACACAGTTAGTAACAGAACGACAAAGACGTAATTACGTGCAGCTTTTCACGCAGGAGATGGTTTTAGTTTCAGACCGTGTACTGTATGATAGAAACAAACTGCAGTATGCACAGAGTACAGACAGTTTACTGCCAAATATATTTACTTAGTTATTCAAATCAAGGCCTCAGCTATGCAGATGACATCTAATGTTTCATAAAAATAGACAGACACTGCAAACATATTTAGTATTTGCATCACTTCACTTATTTACAGATGAAGTTCTTCTAACAGGGTTTCATGATGGAAAGGTAGCACTGGTCTTTCTTTACAATTTATCTGCAGGTATTTTATGACGTAAATACACTTTTTGAAGAAAACAAAGTTAAACAAGTTACGTTTCTATTTATCTAACCCCATTATGCACCACGAGCCACGTTACTCAGGTTATCTTCACACCTCCCCTCCTGTGAGGATACTTTTCTTTCATCACCTGTCCTCAGCGTCCTAACACGAACATGAAAGGCCCATTCATCGTGCTAACGCTGCTAGCATTAGCTGTCTCTGGGGCTCGGTCGTAGAGGTTTGTAAACACACGCGAAGCAACCGCAGCTAGCTAAACGTGATATTAGCCGCCGCTGTGTTCCTACCTGTAAATTCCACCAGTGAGTTCCAACAAAGTTGGAATAATGTCCGAGCTGAAGCGTGACAACTTCCCTACAAGGGCCACTCATCGTGATAATGTAAAAATAACCTGAAAACGTAAGAAATGCCTCGAATCCCACATGACGGACATGTTTAGAAATAACAGAACAGAATGAACAGCGACAGCCGAGCATGAGATATTTTACGACTGTTGTGATTGGCTACAAGCAGCGTCAAGTGAAATTAGATTGGATGAGCACGTGAAAAAGGCGTAACCGTCTAGTTTCACCCTATTACGTGCGAGCTCCTCGGTCTCAGGAGGGTTTTTTTCTTTTTTTAAAAACTTTATTAACATAACAGTGACATACACATACACATATACACACATACTGTATAGTACTTGTAAAAGGAAGGAAAACAAATACAAAAACAGGAATATCATAATAATATACTATCGATATTCCAATGGTGTGATCAATTGTGATATTCATCCAAAATAGAAGGAGCTCTAACAGAGAGTAATATAATATCACTAATATAAGTATACGTGCAAAAGGAAGGAAAGAATGAGAAGGAAAAGAAAAAAATAGCAAAACAAGAATAACATAATATACTATCGATGTTCCAATGGTGTCATCATTTGTGATATCCCAATTTTTTGTTTTAATAGATTTACAGTATTCCACATTTATTAGCATTAGATGATGTTGTCACTGTAAGTGTAACATATTGTGAAATAGAATTGGATACCAACTAATAATCAATGCGTGATCTTACTTGATCATTAAGTTTATGCCAGGTAAAAGGTTTAACATTTTTGGTCTCACGGGAGTAAAACAGGACGTGAGGAGGAGGACTCTCTCCGGATCAACACCCCAGTCCACCTGGGTTGCACATATTAAGTGTCTTTGTAATTTATTGTAATTTATTGTAATTTATTGTCATTCGTTGCCATTTTGCATCTGTGGTGTGATTTAGTTTAAATTTATTGTTAGTTTGCATCTGTGGTGTAAAATTATTTTTATTTTTCTATTGTTATTTTGCATCAATTGAGTAATTTACTCAATTTACTGGTTTTATTTTTATTTTATTTTTATTTGTATTGTTAAATTTGTACTGTTAAATGTCGATGATTTATGTACTAAAGACTTTCAACGGAAACAAGACCGCAAGGGCTTTTTTGAAATGCTCCTCTTAAACAGGATGTTTGACTGTATTTGTACTGTAATACATGCTACTGTTTGACTGTACTTGTACCCTAACATTCTATCTAATAAATATATTCATCATCATCATCATCATGCAGTGATCGGATGCAGCAAAGTTTATGTGCGTTGGAAGCAGAGGAAGAGTGTCGGAACTCCGGAGTGATATTTGGTGATTTTCGATACGCACTTTTCTTAGTGCACTGCTGTCCTCAGGTCCTGACTTGAAGCTGCTTGCAGATTTCTTATATATCCTGTGAGCACAAAGTCAGCTCAAATTTTTAAAGTGTTACTATGTTACTTTGAGCACGCTATACATTTTATATTTTACATAAATAAATTTTATCTAATTTATTTTCATGTTTATATTTTTATCGTCTCAATTACTTTGTTGTTTTTAACTTATGTACCTTCTGTAAAGCAATTTTGAGTATTTAGAAAAGAGCTATATAAATGAAATGCATTATTATTATTATTATACAGCCAAGTATTCATTTTCTAATCTGTAGAGCTGTAATCTGCTTCTGGAATCCTAATTTCCACGAGGAAACCCCCAAAGGATGCTCAAAATTCTAGCTAATCTAATATTATCTAGTCTAATCTCAAATTCATATACGTAGCAATATGGGCTGTCTGAAAGGTATCGTGTAGTATTTATTTAATCTTTTTTTAGCACTATAATTGAAGTGTATTTAAATAAATTGAATAATAAAGACTGTTATGCAACTTTTAAAACATGCAGGGCTTTCTAGAGATGTCATTTTGCTGTATAAATACAGAGATGTTATTGCCTTCGTTTCTGTTTCTCATATTGTAATAAGTTTTAATAATGTGTCCATTGATAAAAGGTCAAAGGGTACTTTTATTTTGTACATTTCCTGACATGCTATTGTGAAGTTATAACCAACGGCGTAACGTGTAAATGTGTGTATGATAAAAAATAGTATAAATATATTTTATCCTAAATTAATCATTGAACTTATTCCAGTGACACAACTTTTAAGTTGTAGAGAAATTACACAACTAATCAAAACCATATAAAGTTCTCTAAGTCATGCTTCTCATAGGGCCCCTTAAATAATCATTAGAAATAACCGATGTCTTCGTTTGTACAGAAAAGACAACCAAACATTCACGCCGAACTGGAAGCGACTCAGTCAAACGCGGAAGTGAAGAGTAGACGTGATTTCAAGCACATGCAGTTTGTGAGCTGCTACACAAACGTCTCTTTACACAGACGAGCATCTTTATTATGACTCCATTGAAGTGGGTTCGATAAGGCAGGTAGTCCACACTTTCATTTCACGTTACTCCTGGAACATTGAGACAAAAGGCTGAAACCAGATGTTCAGCTCCTCCATCTTGTCCTGCAGCACGTCTCTCATGTCTTCAGCCGTTTGCTCCAGGCGCTCCTTCAGGCCCTCGGCTGCGGCCTCAATCTTCTCCTTCTGGGAGTTCAGCAGGTCGTTCAGGGTGGTGATCTTTGCCTGGGCGTTGTCCTGCACTTGAGCGACGTAAGGGCTGAAACGGGCCTTCATGTCCTTCATGTTATCGGAGGTGCGGGTCTGGAGCTCCTCGTAGTTCTCAGCAACTTGTCTGGGAGGACAGAAGAGTTTTAAATGAGCGAGGAATCATCCAGAACATTTACTCCAGTAAATGTTCCGCTGCTTTGTGAAGGTCTTGTCTGAGGAAATGTAGCATATTTAAGAAATGAACTTTCTGCATAAAAGCCACTAATTCTGAGAACAAATGTTCTAATAATAATCTGAATTATTTGGTCCAGCTTGATGAAGTGACGTGTGTTTAAAGTTTCTATTAGTGAATGACTTGATGAAGATCAGTCGACTGCACGCTCCTCATTTATTCTCTCCCATGAAATATTCCTGCTGAATGTTTTTTTTATTACATTAAATCATTATATTCAGTGAATATGGATTATGAGAACCTTTTAAAGGTATAAATCCCTAATTGCTTTCAAATCCAAAATTATTTTAGTAAAAAAAACCAAACAAACAAAAACCTGAAGCTTCAGCAGATTTTCATGACAAAGTTTAAGACTTTATGCTAATCTTTGACAAAGATGCTAACTGAAACGTTAAATATCACCGCAATGACTTGCATAATAATGATGTATGTGACAGCTCATGGGAGGCATCCCATGATTAACATCATAAATACGTCCAGCATTGTCCCGTTAATCGTTGCAATGAGACACAAAGATTCTCCTTTCTTCCTCTGGAGAGAGACACAAATCAAGGAAACAACAAACAGCACCCGATTAAAATTCCCAGACGCCTTCGAGCATCTTCCCGGCCGGCCCTCCCACCAGCCTCCGGCCGGCGCCGCGCCGCTCCGCTCCGCTCACCTCTTGATGTCCTGGGTGTCCTTGCTGAGGCGTTTCCTCAGCTTGCGGGAGTAGGCGGAGACCCTGAAGCGGACGTCGTCCACGTTCTGCTCCACCATGCTCTGCAGCTCCTGGCTGTACTTCTCCATCTGCTCCCGGGCCTCGCTCATGTGCTCTTTGAGCTTGTGGGCCAGCTTCTGCAGGCCCTTGGTCAGTCGCTCGTGGCTGTAGGGGGCCAGCTTGGTCTCCAGGACTTCTCTGTATGTGGCCAGTTCAGACATGCTGTCCTCAATCAGGGTGCTGTTCGGAGGGGCGGCAGAGTTTCAGCGACACACTGACCTCAAGGGGGGGGGGGGGGTGTTGTTACACTAAGACCCAGGTCAAGACTAGTCGGCGTGAATTCATTCACACAGAGGTCATAAGATACACGTAGAGTTCATCCAGTGAGGGCTATTGGGAATAAGAGGACTCACTCCAGTTCTCTGCCGATCTGGGAATTCCTGACGCTGTCCACCACTTCATCCTTCTTCAAGTTCAGATCTGAGAAATAATCAGTGAACTTGTCCACTGTGACTTCCCAGGGACTGTCCTCCTGAGGGACGCTTCTCCCGTGGCAGCCTAATTCAGATAGAGACGAGCATCTCAGGTATTTTGTAATTAAAATGAAAAAAATAATGTCATTGAATTTAACGTGATGCTAATTATGAGCACATTTTTAAATATGAAAAACGTCTCCATCCTCGGGGTTTTTCGTGTCCTTCAGAGACAGTTTGGACTCACCGGAGAGGACAGCCAGCACAAAGATTACTGCAAAGACCCTCATGATGACCGGAAAAAAGACACCTGGAATATTAAAATGAGTCAGTTAAAATACTAACAGACAAGTTTGAGTCATGTCTTTATTCGACTTATTCAGGAAACCAACGTTTCACCCAGTGAATATTAAAGAAGGCTCGGGTGTAAAAATGTCATCTGAATCATCAGCATAATTAAAAAGAAACATTTCATTGATCAATCGTTCAATTTATCTGTTGTTTTAATGAAATCATCCTCCTTAAATAAACATAGACATTGTGAACGCCTGGGCTCCAGACTAACTGCTTATTACAGGTTTATAGACTATGCTAGGCGACTTACCTCGGCGATCCTGCTCTGTGGCGACTGAGCGCTTCACTCGCTATTTATGCGCTTTAAGAGTTGCTGCCGTGATCCGATAACTTTCGGGATGATTGCCATCCTTTGTCCGAAGTTCCCGGTGCGAGCTGCGTCGTTGTCACATTTTATTGCTGCGTGGGATGTTTTGGCTCCACGTTGGACGCTGAAAGGGCGCCATGGCGGCGTAAAGGGGCGGAAACGCCTTACCCGTGACCAGAGTTTACCTCGAAGGCAGAATTTGATGCCACTTTGGCCACAGTTCCTTAAATGAAACGTGTTTTTGAATTCTCCATATGACTCTTATCAGGAATCGTGTCCTTGTCTGTCAGTGCTCCTGATAGGAAGACAGCACACAGGCCAAAGGTCATCCTGGTATCAAATCCCCGTCCAGCCGGCCCAGTTCATAGTCTGCGTTAACAACTGCCTCGCATCCAAGCAACTTTTATAAGATGGGGAACGTTCCAATTAATCGGAGTCTATACGGAATGGATCAATAACTTTTGTTTGTGCGTCCCACCCACCAAACCTCCAGATGCAGCTCATCTGCCTGAACCCAAAACCTGAGTATTCTGCTCTCAGGGCACCGGAAGGAAAACATGAGAGAAGATGATGTAAAACTATAAATGCAAATATGCAAATTAGATCCAAGCAGTACATTTAGGTGATTCTCCATACAGGTGTGGCTCACATAAAAAAAAATGGGGTCGCCCTGTTCCATCAGCTCATCAATGCACCGTGACCCATGGATCCGTATCCAGGATGGTGGCTCTGATTGCTGTGCTCCGGAGAAAACCGCGAGTCGCATTGGCAGAAAGAGGTTTGTCTGGCCAAGAAGAGGGGACATAATCTGGTACCAACCTGAGAGGACATAATCTGGTACCAACCTCAGAGGACATAATCTGGTACCAACCTGAGAGGACATAATCTGGTACCAACCTCAGAGGACATAATCTGGTACCAACCTGAGAGGACATAATCTGGTACCAACCTGAGAGGACATAATCTGGTAGCAACCTCAGAGGACATAATCTGGTACCAACCTCAGAGGACATAATCTGGTACCAACCTCAGAGGACATAATCTGGTAGCAACCTCAGAGGACATAATCTGGTACCAACCTGAGAGGACATAATCTGGTAGCAACCTCAGAGGACATAATCTGGTACCAACTTTAAAGGACATAATCTGGTACCAACCTCAGAGGACATAATCTGGTAGCAACCTCAGAGGACATAATCTGGTACCAACCTGAGAGGACATAATCAGGTACCAACCTGAGAGGACATAATCTGGTAGCAACCTCAGAGGACATAATCTGGTACCAACCTCAGAGGACATAATCTGGTAGCAACCTCAGAGGACATAATCTGGTACCAACCTGAGAGGACATAATCAGGTACCAACCTCAGAGGACATAATCTGGTACCAACCTCAGAGGACATAATCTGGTACCAACCTCAGAGGACATAATCTGGTACCAACCTGAGAGGACATAATCTGGTACCAACCGGAGAGGACATAATCTGGTACCAACCTCAGAGGACATAATCTGGTACCAACCGGAGAGGACATAATCTGGTACCAACCTCAGAGGACATAATCTGGTACCAACCTGAGAGGACATAATCAGGTACCAACCTCAGAGGACATAATCTGGTACCAACCTCAGAGGACATAATCTGGTACCAACCTGAAAACATTCTGAGACTGGTCCCAGAGCCAGAATAAAAGAATAAATCACTAATTACAGAGAGATTAATGAATGTTTGCGAGGATGATGTGGTGAGGCCAGCCATGATGGACGGATTAGAGAAGGGACACCCACTAGTGAAGCAGATCTACTTCAAAGGACAGAATGTCTAGAAATCAAAAGTCAATAACATCAAAACAGATGGAGATCAATTTACAACTACTACTGCTACAAACATTCGCCATGGCTGATACATTGGGGGACCGTGTGATGGCTCGAATCGAGGACCTGGGCATAGCTCAGGGATGGATCCGGGGAGGACCGGCGGAAATGGATCCCATCTTGGCCAGCAGGTAGAACTGTATCTGCAGATCTCCGGACTGAGTCCTGGCTTGGAGGGACTGAAGTCTCGCCTTGGCACACGAAACGAGGAATAACTGAGGAACAGTTTTATATTTGATTTTCGTTTCGGCTGAATATTGGATCTCTTATGTCTCCAGTCCTTCTCCCCTGATTGTTGCTTCTTTAGAAACACTTTAACGCATCACCTCTTCTCTTCATTCTTCTGTCCCTATTGAGGAAAGCCTGTCACTGGTGCAATCCCATGTAGTATCATGAGTGTACTTGTACACAAAACAATGACTAAAACAGTCCAAATTAAATCACTACATTAAAGGCTATTTGACACTAACACAGTTTAAAGCAGTCTGGAAGTGCTGCTAAATCGTTCATCTAAATACCATAAAGTCGTGGAAGCATTGCTTTCAGGCATTTCGACATTTTTGTCTAGCGGTAGCTCCACGGTGGAAACGTGTTCAATCAGCACATGAAGTGCTCGGTTAGCATTAGCATGTAGCATACACATATCAGTAGGATTGTTTTTGCGATTGTTGCTGATACTTGTCCTTAACACCCGTCTCAATCCAACAGTGGAATATTTTAGGGCGTGGCCACCCCACCCACCCCTCTGGCTCCGCCACTGTTTGTACATTTGTGAACGTCTGCTTTAAAAAAAAAAACCCAAAAAAGTCAGACGCAGCAAAATACGTTTAAACCTCGTTTTTATTTCCTGGTCAGCAGACAGTAACAGACGCGAGAACATGCTGGCATCTTTGGAGCATATTTAATTCACACAGACACTACTACATTTGATATTGCTATTTTGTCCATTTACTGGGTTAGATCAGTGAAGGTCGTCCACAGAGCAGTCAGACGCTTCTTCAGATTCTGGCTGTCGGCGTCCAGGTTGGCCTTCAGCTCCTCTCCGATTGGAACCAGCCTCTGCTGGATCTCCTGGGTTTTCTGGGTCAGCTTGGTCTCAAAGCTCTGCAGCATTGGTGTGACGCTCTTCTGAAACTCATCCAGACTCTTCTCCACCTTCTCCCTTACCTCCTCGGTGTAAGGGATCATCTCAGCCTGCATCTTTTTCACGCCGTCGTCCAGCTGCTCCTTCAGCCCCTTGCTCTTCTGCAGCAGGGCGGTCTTCAGGGCTTCCGGGTCCATGGTGTTAGCCGGGGCCATGCCCTTCAGCCCCTCAAGCTGCGTCTGCAAGTCAGCCAGCATGGTCTCTGCAAAGGGGTGCAGGCGGGTCCCCACGGCCGTCAGATCGTTCTCCAGGCGCATCTGGAGGCTTTTGGCCTCCTGGGAAAACTTAGACACGAGTTCCGAGGTCAGAGGAGCCACCTGAGAGCGGAGAGCGTCAGCGAGCTTGTTGACCGTGTCGGTGCTCTCGGAGATGAGGGTGCTGCAGAAACACAGAAGCAAAAAAAAGTCACGTAAAACTCTTCATCATCCTCTGTGAGCTTCCACCGGGACAAAGAATGCACAGAAAAATATATCAAAGACCCTAAAAATGTTCTTCGTGAGCTTTGCATTATGGGTAAAAGGGTTCTCCGTGAAATCCCCATTTCCTCACGGGGACGTCGGAGTTCTGTGTGAATCGCTATCATTCCCAGACACTCACTTCACTTCCTCGCCCAGCTGGGACGCTTTTATTTGCTGCAGGGAGTCCTCGGCAGTGGCGGTTGCCTTGGCGACCCAGTCCCAGAAAGCATCCTTCACCATGTCGACCGGCTGCTTCGGCTGCTTCTCCCGTACGATGCCGGCATGGCAACCTGCTGAAACATTAGAGGTTAAAGGGCACGTCGCACCTTAAATGCTAACGTGCCGACCGGGAGCTGAAGTTCTGAGTTCCCGTTACCAGTGAAAGCCGCGAGAGCGAGCACCACGAGGACCTTCATGACTGACGCGGCCACTGGCAGGACACTCACTCGTTCGTCTATATATAGGCAGCAGAGTTCAGGGGTACAGGGGCAAAGGTCAGACGCTGAGTGCTGTGCTGTCACCGCTGTGTCCACATCAATGATGACATCACAGCTATCGCCTCGCGCACGCCGCACAGCAGATCGGTCCTCAGGCAGCAGATTCCTGCCCCAATAAAACATTCATTCAGAAAACACAATCTGGTGTTTCTATTGATTTATCTCCTAATGAACAGGAACAAAGGGAACCAGGTGACGATGTTTACAATGTTTAACTCATTTACCTGCAGCACTAAATTCAAAGGTCAGCAGTGTAAAGCATCCCGTCGCGTGCCTTCACACACGTTTGGGCCTGAGCGGCGTCCCGCCGTTTAACCTCCTGATTTAATGTGGCGTCGGCCCGCCCTTCGCCTTTCCACAATGCTGAGGAGTGTTTTTGGGAATCTTTGACTATTCTTCCAGGATATATCGATTGGCCAAAACGCAAAACCTCCATCTGCAAAATCCTCTTTTTTGGAGAAAAGTAAAAAAAACGTGTTGTTTTCTTTCAGAATGGTATTTTTTAAGGATACTTAATGCACAATCCACTGATCTTAGACTTTATTACTGTCTCAGGTGTAAATAATACCGACTCAGTATTGGTGCCTTGCAAAGTACACATAGAAGGTTTTCCACTACTTTTTCTGGATCATTTTGCAGATCGGAGGTTTTGCGTTTCGGCCATCGATTTGTGAGGTCACCGATGTTCGACATGAAGGCCGAACTCATCCGAAACATGTTCAATCGGGTTGAGGCCAGGACTCGGTGCAGCTTTATGGGCCTTCCTTTGTGCACCGGTGCCGAGTCATGTTGGAACGGGAAGAAACCATCTCCAAGCTGTTCCCACAAAGTTCAAATTCAAATGTTTTAAAACGGTTTCTATCTACAGCCCGTATGAAACGGCTGCACATACAGAATTCATTTACGTCCCCCGTGGTGTGACACGCAGTACAAATACTGCATCACGTCTGTTGATTATTGTAACCGAGGACTCCCAGAGTAAACTTATGATGCAGGCATTTTACAGGTCGTAGGCCGAGAGCCGGACTTTGGCACCGCTGTGTCACCCGACCTGCAGATGATCTGAAGCGTTTCCTGATACTCACCGATAAGACCGAAGAGCTAAAGTCTTACCTGCTGATAAACCACCCGAGAGCCCGGAAGCAGGGCCTCGAAGGGACACAGGGAGAAGCTGAAAACATCAGACTTCAGCCGGGCAAAGGGCAACTCCGTGTTTTTGTCCTCACAAAATGAATAACGCTTAATCTGAGTGAAGAGGGAAGACCCTTCATGCTAGCGTAGATTTATATTCCAAAGCTTAACCCTCACCCAGAGCTCCACTAAAATAAAAAACACAACAGATTTCTGTCATGACAAATGATGACATCATTATTTGTTCACTGTTTGAACTTAGAGGCCAGGAACGGATTTCTCCCTCGTGGACAGGTGTGTGTGTGTGTGTGTGTGTGTGGGGGGGGGGGGGGGGGGGGTCCGGAGGGTGGCGGGACGCTGATGTCTCTCTGCCTCGGCTGGCTGTGAGAGGCAACATGTCTGTCCTAACCACGTCCTCGTTGTCTGTGTTGTGTCTGCAGATTTAAACTTGCATTTATTTCCAGAGACTTCGTACACAGACGTGCACAACTCTGATATGAGGCGCCTGCTGCGACCGATGATGTGCTTCTACTGCAGAGTTGGCGCGGGGTATTGGCCTTTGTTGCTCGCTACACACACGGAACACGTGGACTTTCTTTGGGCTTTAAACAAACAACCCGGTTTATATTGGAGACGCCATTAATTGCAGCCCCGGCAATTAAAGCGTGACGTGGAGCCACAGCAGCTCCAAGAATCTGTCCAGCAGGGCAACCCGAGGAGGACTTTACCCTTCACCATAGTATAAAAGCGCCCCCCCACAGCCGTCTGCACGGCATCAGACACGGAGCGAAGGAGACGCCGGCTGCCTCTGAAAGGTAACGCTTTTCATTTGTAAATTCACTCCACATGAAAATGGCCCGGTTCTAGTCCCTCCATCTTCTGTGGTCAACAGAGTCGGATCAGAGTCGGAATCAATCATGAAGGCGCTCGGGGTTCTCGCGTTGGCGACGTTCTGTGGTGAGTGGGACTCCCAGTCCAGTCTAAAAGCTGTAATCCCATCCCAAACATCAGCATCATTATTATTAGTTTTTTACTCCACAGCTTGCAATGCAAACATTCTGTGGCCGGAGCCCAAGAGCAACCTGGACGTGGTGAAAGACGCGTTTTGGGACCACGTTGCTGCAGCGAGACTCACGGCCGGAGAGTCCCTGGAGCAGATCAGACAGTCTGAGCTGGGCCAGGAAATGAAGTAAGCGTCAGCCAGACCGGCGGAGACGTTAGCGCCGCCCGGCCCGTTCGGTGACCGTGTCTCCGTCTTTTCAGCGCCAGGATCTCTCAGAGCGTGGACACGGTGAACCGGTACATCGCGGCCCTGCAAGGTCAGGTGGCTCCTCTGAAAGAGGACTTCATGAGCCGCTTCTCCCAGGAGGCCGAGCAGCTGAAGGCCCGTCTGGAAAAGGACCTGGCCACCGTGAGCGACAACATGCAGCCGTACATGGATATGGTGTCCAAGCTCCAGGAGCAGGTGGAGGAGCTGAGGAAGGAGACGGCGCCGTACGCCGAGGCCATGGACCCGGAGGCCCTGAAGGCCGTCCTGCTGCAGAGGAGCCAGGAGCTGAAGGCGCAGCTGGCTAAGAGCGCGAACGAGCTGCAGGTCCGGATGGTTCCCTCCACCGAAACGATGGCGCGGGACGTGGAGCGCCGCTTCGATGAGTTCCAGAAGATGATGTTGCCCCTGGCCCAGAACTTTGAGACCCAGCTGATCCAGAAAGCCAAGGAGATCCAGCAGAGCCTGGCTCCGCTCGGAGAGGAGCTGAGGGCCAAGCTGGACGCCAGGTCCCAGGAGCTGAAGGCCCAGCTGGCCGCTGTGGAGGAAATGTTCGGCGAGCTGTGAACGGATTTCACCACGCAACGAAACATCTATCAGATTCCTCTGAAAGGCTCATTTAAAAAATAAAGAAACACGAACAAGCAACACTTCAGTGACTTTCATACGACGACATGACAGAAGACATTCATAAAGCTGCGTGAATCCAACATGACTGTGACCCGGTGCAACTAAACCGTTCTCAGTTCAGATTCAAGTTGCTTCGGATTCCTTCAGTTCGGTGGAAGAATGCGAAGCTCGTTTGTGCAGGCAATAAAAACACACAAGCGTGCCGTGCGTGAACAATGTCGTGTTTGCATAAAGACCCGAGTCAGAGTTCTCTTTTCTTCTTTTATTAAATCAGTAATCCATCAAAGCAGCTTTGGGCACAGATTCATGCAAAGATTCAAAGCATGCAGACTTTCTCTGAAATCTCGTGTGAACCCGTGAATGAATCAAAGCATGTCCTCCCCGTCGCCGATGAGACAAACATGTCTCCGGGTTGCTAGGGGACGCGTCCCCGTTATCTGTGTGGGGACAACATGAAGCATTCGATTGCGTTAAAGGACGTCAACATAATTCACACAAGACAAATACCTGAAATGCAGCCCCCCCCCCCCCCCCCCCCCCACACACACACACACACACACACAGAATTTAAAGTGCCAGCATTTAATATAAAGGTGTTAAAGCCAGGTCCAGTTTGACTTAGTCTCGTATTCATTCATTTATTCATCTCCTGAACCGCTTCTTCCACCAGTTTGCGGGTCGGCAGTCGACGGGCGAAAGGCAGGGAACACCCTGGACAAGCCGCCAGGTCATCGTATGGCCCCACACACACACACTTACGGACAATGTAGTGTAACCAATTCACCTGAGCTGCGTGTCTTTGGCGGTGGGAGGAAGCCGGAGAACCCGGAGAGAACCCACGCAGACACGGGGTGAAAGGCCACAAGTCGGAGTGGAACCTCTGACCTTCCATGCGCTGGGGCAACAGCGCTAACCGCTGCGCCGCTCGTCTCGTATTTAACACACATTCTCTGGTACCCAGTTGGGCTCGATTAGGAAAACAGAAAACGATGCAGACACGCAGTTTGTGTAAGAAAAAGCATTTATCAGAGTCCAACAGTTTTGTACAAGTTATTATGTGCAACATAAAAAGGCCAACCGGCCAATCGGCATGCTGCGCAGTCCGTTTAGACAGCTGGTACACTGGTCCGGAACCAGTGAACGACCTTTAAACCGTCTCCATTCGCTGCACATAGATATTACAGATAAATAAAAAAGGCGCGAGTCTGCAGCAACAGGCACTGAAATCTGACCCAAAGGAAAGGAACGAGAACCAAACCCCGGACGACGGTCGCATCCCGCTTTGGGCCGACGTTCCATCCCGCAGGGCTCAACGCGTCGCGTTGAAATCAAACACAGACGTGGAGTCGGCTCCGCCTCTAGCCGATGGTGACGCCGAAGCCGCACTGGAACTTGTTCTTGTTGTGGTTGAGGAAGGTGCAGAGGACCAGAGAGAGCGGCAGGGGGAGGAGCTTCTTTTCTACCGTTGCCCCGACGATCCAGTTACTATCCAGCGAGCCTGAGGACAGACGGGAACAGATTTCTATCTGCAGGCGTGCAAAGCGCTCCGAGGTACGGCCATTTGGGATCCGTTAAAGCAGGGGTCCCCAAACTACGGCCCGCCTCCACATTTGGCCCGGCCCCCTGAACAATACCAGACAAAAACTTTATATATATATATACAAATTATTATAATTTTCCTTTCCATACAACACGAGTAGCCGGTGGGGGATCAATAGTGGTATGGGGTGCATTTAAGAGGGGTCAGCAATTCAAGATTTTGTTTCCTGAAAATAATATTGATAGTGGAGAATATATTAATATTATGAAGAAAAGCATTCTTCCTTTTGTTTGGGACAATTTTAATGATGATCACATACGAGCAGAAAGGTAATGTTCCACTTTTTTTCTGTGACAAACCCGGAAAGGTTTATTTCGTTATTTATTTTATTAATAGTGTTATTTATTTTATTAATATTGCAATTATTTATTTTATTAATAGTGCTATTATTTATTTTATTAATAGCGTTATTATTTTATTAATAGCGCTATTATTTATTTTATTAATAGCATTATTATTTATTTGATTAATAGCGCTATTATTTATTTTATTAGTGCTATTTATTTTATTAATAGCGTTATTACTTATTTGATTAATAGCGCTATTATTTATTTTATTAGTGCTATTTATTTTATTAATAGCGTTATTATTTATTTCATTAATAGCGCTATTATTTATTTTATTAATCGCGTTATTATTTATTTTATTAATAGCATTATTATTTATTTTATTAATAGTGTAATTATTTATTTCCTGACTTTTTTTTAAAGGGATATTTGGTTACAATAGATGTTTAGGCCCCCCTGCCATCGTCACACTTCTCCTGTACTGACCCCGGCCCCCCATCAGAGAAGGGAAACGTTATGTGGCCCCCACAGGAAAAGGTTCGGGGACCCCTGGGCTAAAGGAGCGCTCAGTAAACACGAGTCGGGACGCTGCTTTTGCACCGACGCTCGACAGACGCCTGATGAAAGCTGATCAGTTCAGATCCCTCCGGAGCCGTTACCACGCGCTGTACCTTTAAACTGCAGGTTGGCTTTGGGCACGTCGATCTGGTAGCCGAACGTCACGCTGCTGTCCTGCATGCGGCTGCTCGCTTCGAACTCCACGCCGACCTGCAGCTGTCGAAGGGCGGCGGCCGTGAGAACCGACAACGGACGACGACCAGACGGGAGCGTCGGCCCGGCTTCGGACCCGCGGCCCGTTTCGGGTGAGACCAGGCGGGAGTGGAACCGTTACCTGCTCGCTGGCTTTGTGATAGTAGGACGCGTGAGCCCCCGCCGAGCCGAGCATCAGCGTGGCGATGAAGTTACTGCCTGAACAAGGGCAGGATGACACAATGAGCGCCAGGATGAACGCCGCGGACCCGAGCGGACCCGGTCCAGCAGCCCGCCCCGCTCACCTGAGTAGCGGCCCACTAGAGACGTGACCGAGCCCTCCTCTCCCGGCCGGCGGTGGTAGACCAGCTCCCCTCCCAGCGCCAGAGCCGGCGTGATGGACTGGAGGTAGTGCGCCACGACGACGCCTGACGGGGGGGGGCAATAAGAGACGTCGTGTTTAAGCATGTCTGCAGACCGGCGCCCCCGACTGGCCGGCGACCTACCGGAGCCGGCGAGCACGTCAGGGTTCCCGAGCGTGACGGTGGCGGTGAAATCCTCCCCTCTGACCTCAGCGTCGCCCTGCCAGTTCACGACCTTGTTCTGCTGCGTCTGGGGACGTTGGGACGAAGTTTAGGAGACGCAAACGCTACATTCACCCCAACACAAGGGGGCATCATCGTTTACTAAACGCTACATTCACCCCGACACAAGGGGGCATCATCGTTTACTAAACGCTACATTCACCCCGACACAAGGGGGCATCATCGTTTACTAAACGCTACATTCGCCCCAACACAGGGGGCATCATCGTTTACTAAACGCTACATTCACCCCAACACAGGGGGCATCATCGTTTACTAAACGCTACATTCGCCCCAACACAAGGGGGCATCATCGTTTCCTAAACGCTACATTCGCCCCAACACAGGGGGCATCATCGTTTACTAAACGCTACATTCGCCCCAACACAAGGGGGCATCATCGTTTACTAAACGCTACATTCACCCCAACACAGGGGGCATCATCGTTTACTAAACGCTACATTCGCCCCAACACAAGGGGGCATCATCGTTTCCTAAACGCTACATTCACCCCAACACAGGGGGCATCATCGTTTACTAAACGCTACATTCGCCCCAACACAAGGGGGCATCATCGTTTACTAAACGCTACATTCACCCCAACACAAGGGGGCATCATCGTTTCCTAAACGCTACATTCACCCCAACACAGGGGGCATCATCGTTTCCTAAACGCTACATTCACCCCAACACAGGGGGCATCATCGTTTACTAAACGCTACATTCACCCCAACACAAGGGGGCATCATCGTTTCCTAAACGCTACATTCACCCCGACACAAGGGGGCATCATCGTTTCCTAAACGCTACATTCACCCCAACACAAGGGGGCATCATCGTTTCCTAAACGCTACATTCACCCCAACACAAGGGGGCATCATCGTTTCCTAAACGCTACATTCACCCCGACACAAGGGGGCATCATCGTTTCCTAAACGCTACATTTGCCCCAACACAAGGGGGCATCATCGTTTGCTAAACGCTACATTCACCCCGACACAAGGGGGCATCATCGTTTCCTAAACGCTACATTCACCCCGACACAGGGGGCATCATCGTTTGCTAAACGCTACATTCACCCCAACACAAGGGGGCATCATCGTTTACTAAACGCTACATTCGCCCCAACACAAGGGGGCATCATCGTTTACTAAACGCTACATTCGCCCCAACACAAGGGGGCATCATCGTTTGCTAAACGCTACATTCACCCCGACACAGGGGGCATCATCGTTTCCTAAACGCTACATTCACCCCAACACAAGGGGGCATCATCGTTTACTAAATGCTACATTCACCCCGACACAAGGGGGCATCATCGTTTCCTAAACGCTACATTCACCCCAACACAAGGGGGCATCATCGTTTCCTAAAGGCTACATTCACCCCAACACAAGGGGGCATCATCGTGTCCTAAAGAGATTCAGAATCCAGAATCTCTTCTGGATCATCACCAAAATGTAATCGTCCCTTCCTGGAAATGTAATTAAGAGCCCATCTGCATAGAAACAAACGATTACTATTACAATGTACACAATCAGAAACGTGAAAGTAAACTCAGACTGTGTCCGATCTGAAACCAGTCCAGGAACCAAAAGGAGCGTTTCATTTTGAACATACAGGCTTTCTGTGAAGCGTCCGCCTCGATTAGGACGCTACAATAGTTTGATATTTAATGTACATCAAAGCTGCTGCATGTTAATCATGAACTGTACAATCAAAGCCATCACCAAACGCACGGGGGCGGGCGGGTTAAAAGGACGGCAGGATCAGTCTAGAGCAGACATGGGCAAACTAAGGCCGGGGGCCATATGCGGCCCGTTGGGCTATTTAATCCGGCCCGCTAAACTTGTCCAAATTATATCATTAAATTAAGTTTTATTATAATTAAACCCCAATATTTGACCTTTTCCCTGTAATGTTACCTGTAAAAGGCCAAATCCTTTCATGTAATGTCTTTTACATGTCATTTATATTAGCTCACACAAATACTCCATCCATTCCTGGCCCGGCCCCTCTGGCTAATTTTAGAACCCATTGTGGCCCGCGAGTCAAAAAGTTTGCCCACCCCTGGTCTAGAGAAAACAACCCGGGACCGATCCCGTCCCGAGACCCTTACCTGGAACGCCACTTTGGACCGGACCCTGCTGGAGACCTGGTGGATGATCTGAGCGTTGAGGCTGCCACTGTTGTCCATGTCGCCCACCATGACCGGAAAGAACTGAGGAAGAACAGGCAGAGCGCGCGGATCGGGGTTCAGACCGTGAGGAAACGCGCAAACGGGAATTCACAGCAGCTCCCCGGCACGGTACCTCCGCCGGGCCCATCTGCTTGGATCCGACGTACGTCGTGCCGAACCTGTAGGAGGAATCTCCCATGGTGCTCAGCAGCAAGGTGTGATTCACCTTCGGGAAAGGTCAGGAGAAGCAGATTCAGAATACGCACGAGCGATCCGCGGCAGAGCAGAACCGAATCCGAATCAGAGAAAGTCCTCCAAACGCACGGGCTGACCTGGAAGTGGTTGCTAAGGCCTTTGTTGACAACCAGCCGCACTCCTTCCATTTGGAGAGGCATAATCTCTGCAAAGCGATAAGAAACGTGAATACGACACCGGGGGCGATCAGAGGGGGCGTGGTCTGTTATTCATTAGACCATAAAACAGCATTCAGAACAACATCCAAGCATCTCATTCCTGTTTTAGCGGGTCATTAGGAACCATTTCAGAACCTTCCTGGCTCCTCCCCCTTTACCTTTGCACTTGCGATGACACTCATCAAAGGCTCCCGGGTTAGGCAAAGGGTTCTCCGCCTCCTGCTGCCGTCCCGCGGACGCCTCGCTCGGGGACACAACCGAGGACACCGGAGGCATAGCGAAGCCCGGCGGGACGGTCAGCCCCGGGACGGCGGCCACACCGGGGGGCTGGTGGCGGGGGGCTGGGGGAGCTGGCAGCCAGGACACTGCCCATTCTGACGGGGAGGAATAAAGGAGTGACGCGGCAGCGGGGCCGGAGACCCGACCGGCTGCGCCTTCACACACGCTCATTCATTGGAAGCCACGTTAGCAGCACGTAAGAAACGCCGGCCATTATTAAGTTACGTCGCCATTATGTAGAATGAACTGTCCACGGGAGACTTCCATTATCATATGGCGTTAACGTTTCGCCCAGAAAGCAGAATAACAGTTAGCAAAGCAGCGATGAACCTGCTAGCCGAGCTAGCCGGGCTAGCCAACCGGCTGACGGAGCTAGCCGGGCTAGCCAACCGGCTGACGGAGCTAGCCGAGCTAGCCAACCGGCTGACCGCCTCGAAGCAGAGTCGCTGCTCAGAGTAAAACAAAGAGCGGCTTATAAAATGGCCGCTGCCGAGAACACCCGACTCGCTGAAGTACCTCCAGTTAAACATCCCGTAACACGAAATACGGTAAAGTGACGAGAAATACTCACGTTGTGATTTCCAGAGAACGATCAGCCGGAAATTGAATCACAAAAAAAGAACCAACGAAGAAGAAATGCAGGCCGCTTAAGACCCGCCTCTTTATCCAGGGCAGGGTGTGATTGGATAACTTGTCGTGATTCTTAGACATGATTCGCTGAGTTGTAACGCGAGGTGCTGAAGGGCGGGGATTCGTATTCCCGGGCTCAGGATTGGCAAAGAGCTATGACGTCAGCAAAGTATTCAGAGCGGGTGATGCAAATTAGCCTGAACACCTCCAAGGTCAAAATGAAGACAACAGCAAGAACGTAAATTTAGATTCTGTTTATTGAAGTTTGTGCCCCCACAGGTCGTTCCATGTTACAACAGTAGAGAACAGAGTGATGATAGTTCCTAATCGCTTGCTCCTCTTTAACGTAGCTCAAAAGTGAGGAGAACTGGAAGCAATAAAAGATGAACAATGAAACGTTGCAGTCATTGGGTTTCACTCTGATGGCACCAAACAGAGGTCATGTCCAAAACAATGCATCTCACTTAAACATGGGGTAGAACAAGGCCCCAAACGCAACACCCCCCCCCCAAAAAAACAACAACAAGAAACCATAAGTATGACAAATGGATTTTGTGAACCCATTTAGAATCACTCTGTTCCTGTCCACACGGTAAAAAGAGGAACCAGTGTCTCTGTTGTCTACTCGTAACAAAGGAAACGCTGCTGTAGCTTTAGCTTTGAGCTACTGCAACTCGGCTCACACCACCCCAGGGTGGGTGACTTAGTCCAACAAATTAAGAGACCCAATTACATGTTGTTATTCACAGTGAAAGCATGAGGGGCGGTCCAGACAAAAGGTTTCAGTTCGATGTGGGGGCTTCCCCCCCTATTTATTTGAACCAATTTTGAAAATGCAAAATCCTCAAACTAGCATTTTGTATCCAAACCTTACCTTTTATTTTATAAACACCCTCATTTTTTACTGATAACCTTTTTGACAAATTACACCCCCCCCCCCCCCCCCGACACAGGCCAGAATGTACACAAAGATGTCCTCACCAAAATCCACATTACTCAATTCATAAAGAGCATTCATCATCTTTGTGAACATTTGTACACAAATGACGGGGGGGGGGGGGGGCATTTTGTAGCTCCAGGCAGTTCTATCATGAGAGACAAACTCTTCTCACCAAAGCAGAGCAGAGCGTCCACAGCAACGAATTAAAGAGTAGAATAATGTCACTGATAAAACGCGCCCGGAGCAACAACAAAAACGCCGTCACACTGCACAGGTCGAGGAGGAAGAACGCGTAGTCATCGTCAACGGCCAAACGACGCCTTCCAACAAACCAACCTACGAAAGCGATCTTCAGATACAAATGTGTGGAATGAGCATCAGGGACGCGAAACATCGGGGGTTCTCTCAAACGTCTGAACATTCCAGAGGAGGCGAGGAAGACGAACCAAATCCCCGATAACAGGATCCATCCATACTCAACAGGAGAACGTGGGGGGGGGGGAGGGGGGGTCGCTTACACGTAGCTTCAGACTTAGTCTTATGTCCAATTCAAATCATTCTTGGTTGTATGTGGGAGCCTGTGACAAGGTCAGTGCTCGGATTGGTTTGCACATGACCCCCCCCCCCCCCCCCCGACTGAGCTGGAAGTGGGAGGGTTTGTTTTAGATCTTTTGTTAATCCAGAGTTGAGTTGAAGCTGCGTGTAAACAAATAATCCTAAGAAAACGCAGCCTTTTCTCTCATCCATCACACACGCACGCACACACACACACACACGCACACACGCACGCACGCACGCACGCACGCACGCACACACACACACGCACTTTGGTTTTGCTTCACTGTGAAACCTGAAAAGTCATTTGAAGGGAGGGAGAAAATAAAGCGCCCACCTCCACTCAGGAAGCAAAGCATTTTGTTTTGTGTAATTGTAAACGACGAGAGTAAACAATGAATCATTTACAATTTGGTTTCCTCAGAATGATTCGTAACACCTCGTATGAAAGTCCGCCCGAGTGGAAAACGGGCAGAGTCGCTGAGAGCAAATGGCAGCACTTCGATCATCCGTCACACAAACATGGGACAGGTTCACAAAGTGCTCAAAAGCTTCCCAGAAACACTCCTGCTTAAATTACTCCGGAACTTCTAACGCAAAGCAAACCAAATATTCACTGTTTGTTTGGGGGGGGGGGGGGGGTAAATTACTCAAACCGTTTGCTTTAAGTACCAGAGAGAACTGAAATATTCAAGATGTGTACAGAGCATCGAATGAAACTAAATATTCATGTTTCCCAGCGCTAAAGCCTCTCAGTCTGCCCCCCTCCCCCCTTCAAACTGCTTTCAGCAATGTCAAAAAATAAAACTTTAAAGCAAACATACTCTCTTTCTTTTTTTATCACTGTAAGGGGAGGACAAAAAACAAACAAAGAACCTAGAGTCACAGCTGCCTGTTCAAAGATGCTACAGTTTTGCTTTCAAAACGGAGCCCTCCGCTCACGTCCGTTTCCGCTGCTGCAGGAAGAACACGACTTCGGTTCCCGAAGGCAACAGCAGCGAATCGAACGGCCGACCGACTCGGCACTCAGCCGCTGGGCTGTGGAGGAGAGACTGGGAACCAGCACATTCGCCAAGTCCACCGACCCAAGTCGCGATGGGACTTCAACAAAACATTTCACGTAAGGAGTTGCAAAGTTGCTCTTGTGTTCCAGAATAAGTTAGTCTGAAACAGTCGGGGGGGGGGGGGGGGGACTCAAATGAAAGAAAGCAAAAGCGTTTTGCACCAACTTCCACCGAAACCACTTCCTCTGTAGACCTACTGGTAATTCGCTCTGTGAGCAGCGATGGAATGTGTCGTCAGCCTCTCCGGTCCTGCGGCGCAGCTTCGTGTTCCGGTACGAGCTACCAGAGCCGACGGCGTTTACCAGCAGAACGAGATCAGTGCTTTTGTTTTAATGTGAAAGCAGCAGCTCTCTGAGAGAACACTCACCGGCCAGAGTGCGACAGCACGAAGCTACGCTTCGTTCTCATGGCAACCATGAATCAGTGGGGGGGGGGGGGGGGGGGCTTGTGTCATTGAGGGTCTCCTTCGACCAGCTCTGCTCATGAATTTAATAATGAGGGGAAAACAGTCACGCAGGACTTAAATAAAGCTGCCTCTTTTTTTTCTTATTGCAACGCTCACATTCAGGACGTTTCTATTTATAGTTTGTGTTTCCGTAAACCTGTCGGTGTTACTTCCCTTGCATAATGGACCTTTGAATAAACGTTTGCTATTGAATCCATATTATTTGTGCTTGCACTTTGCTGCGTGACAGAAGACAGGTAATTAATGGATGAGTGCACATGGGGGGGGGGGGGGGGGAGTAAGGCACTTCAGTGACAACAACAGTGTAAGTGGACGATGGGCTGGTGTTAGTGCACCACTGCACCATTAAAATAAAAAAAAACTAACCATCGTTGCCGCCGGTAACGAAAGCAGTCCGCAAGGACGACCGGCTCACAACAGAATCCATCGTCGTTTGCGCTGCCAGGAAAAATAAACTGTACTCGGGTAGGAAGCCGCTTCCGGGAGTTTGATGCAAAACACTTCAGTTTAACTCTCATTTGGGTCGATTCAAAGAATGAGACAGCCGTCTGAGGAAATGTGTAAGAAAAAAGCCAGAGCCTTCACCTCATTTTACCGGCTCTGAAAACAAGTAAACTGTGAAACTGAAGCGGTGCCTGAAGCCTGGCGAGTCCAACGGCCCTGGAGAGAAGACGAGCTCGAGTTAGGACGACGGACCGGACTTTTTAAAGCAATGAAAGCCTGAACTGTAGCCTCACGGCATCTAGGTGGCGTCCTGCTGGCGCCCCGGCTTCTCCCCCAGCTCCCCCGCATCACAGTGGAACTCGGCCACGTAGAGGCTCTTATCGATGCTGCCTGGAATGGGCTTGATGTCGGTGACCAGCTGCTCCTCGATGGTCTTCAGGTTGAACCGGTCCTCTGAGGTGATCAGGTTGATGGCCAGGCCCAGGTGGCCGAACCTCCCTGCGGGCGGGACAACGCGTTTTAAATACGGGGCGGGCGCCTCTGCTGGCGTCTGTGCACGGGAACAGCTGGCATCGTTACCAGCCTCCATCGCTCACATTCTTTTCCAGACTTCTATGAATCTCAGACCGTATTTATTTACCCCATTTCACAAGGGGCGGGGGGGGCAAACGACATGCAAAAGGGCCCGAGCATGCGGCGGGGAAATAGGGCGAAGGCGCCGCCGTGATCGGCGCACTTGGAGCGGTTGGGGGGGCGGGGGGGCGATGCCTTGCTCAAGGGCACCTTGGCAGTGGTCTGGATGAAAGCGAGTGAATCCGGCTTGATGCATAAAACGCTTTAAAAAGATGCTGTTGTGATATATATATATATATATATATGTTTTTCAGATTCGTCTTTGACTTTTGTGCTGCTTTTCCTTTTGGAATCCTGTTTTCAGACAAAGTGGAGCCGCTATATAATAATAATAATAATGACTCGATGCACGTTGTAATCGAAGCCCGTACCTGATCTTCCAATGCGATGGAGGTACGTCTCTGCATTTTTGGGGAAGTCGAAGTTGATAACGACATTGACAGCCTGGATGTCGATGCCTCTGGTGAAGAGATCTTCGTTTTGGGGGGAGAATCACAAATTATGTAGCTCGACGGAAAACCGAAGGTCATTGGATATAAAACGCTTCAGAATCCAACAGAAACTCACCAGTGCAGACCAGATTTCTACACAGTCCGTTTCTAAAGTCGTGGAACACCCGGTTTCTATATTCCTGAAAACGGAGAGCAAACTGTTACTGCTCAGCACTAAACGATTCTCATTTTGTCTTTGGTTTACGGCCTGCAGAGCAAAACGGAACCGTGAGAAAGCATGAGAACACAACCGGGTTCTCCCCAGTGACCATTTGCAGCCCGATGATACGTTCCAATAGAAAGCTGATCATTTCTTTCAGCAGTGGTTTTGTTTTTGGTACATATAAAGTACTCGGCTATACAATTTATGCAGGTTAAAAACAAACAATTAAATACGCCTTGAGTGAAAGCGTTCTCTCCGACACGCGTCCTCACCTGCATCATCTTGGCGTGGATGTAGAAGCAGGAGTAGCCCAGCTGAGTGATCTTCTTAGCCAAGAGCTCCACCCGCTGAGTGGAGTTACAGAAGATGATAGACTGGTTGATCTGAAGCTGTGAAGAGAACACGCAGACATATGGGGGGTGAGTGGCCTGCAGCAGAGGTGTGCTTACAAGAACATTTTACACCCCCCCCCCTCAAAGTCTAAAACAGCTGTAACTGCCCCATTCTATGCAATAACATGAAAACATAGATCACCAATACGCTATGAAACAAAGCGGCTGTGGGCCTGCAGGCTGGGTAAAGGCTGGAAGACTTACCCTGGAGAACAGCGTGTTGAGGCAGTGGACTTTCTGCCTCTCCGTGACGTAGGCGTAGTACTGAGTAATGCCCTTCAGCGTCAGCTCCTCCATCAGGTTGATTTCATAAGGTTTCTGGAGGTGCTTGGCCTGCAAGGACAGAACAAGTTGCTTTTGGGGTGCGAATTTGGCAGATTTCGATGAAAACAGCCACGTTGAAGAACGCAACAGACCAACACTGATCTGGACGGCGTGCCGTACATCCTGCTCTGCAGCAGGAGCCGACTGGTGCGAAGCGGCCCCAAGCCATCAAGATGGCCTGTTGGTGGCGCAATTATCTGGCTACTCACCATGAACTTCTGCACGCTGATTGGAAAGGTTGCAGAGTAGAGCAGGATCTGCCTGTTCTTGGCCAGGAAACTGATGATATCCTCAATGAGCACCACAAAGTCCTGAGACAGCAGCTTATCTGCCTGAGAGACAATAAAGACAGTTTCTCACAAAACGGACAGGACTCCAACCCAAACACTAAATGTTAGAAAAGAATCCGTCCTGTTACCTCATCCATCACCATTATCTGGACTCTATCCACCTTTGCTACGCCCTTCTTGATCAAATCCAGGATCCTGCCAGGCGTGGCAATGACCACATGCACTGGTGTGTAAAAGAGATTAGGAAACACAAGAACACAAACTTTATATTTGTCCGTTCTCTTTGACTACTAAATTACAAGTTGTACTCTAAAGCAGCGGCCCCCAACCTTTTTTCTGCCACGGACCCGTTTCATGGCGGGGGGTCGGATAATTAAATTTAAAAAGAGGAATATAATCTTACCAATAAACTTTTATATTATGCACTTGCACACACAATAACACAATAACACATAAATTCCACATTCTTGTCTTTTAATCCGGGTTCTTGTCTTTTAATCCGGGTTCTGGTCTCAATGTGCCGAAGCAGTTTTGAACCCTTCATTGATCGTTAACGGAGCGAATCAGCTGTTAATACCCGAGTTTTAAGTCTTAGTCCTGGTTTCTCTTCTTGGAGGTCATCACCTCCTCTTCTTCCTCCTCTTCTTCCTCCTCAGTTGGACTTTTCTCCTTAGCAAAGAAGCTCTCCAAAGACTTTTGTTTCTTTTTATTAATTTTCGCGAGTTCATGGCTGTTTTTTTTTAGCAACGTATCAAGAGGCGATTGTTAAGTTGGAGAAAATCCGGTTGTTTTTCAAAATAAAACACCTTTTAGACGCTAATAATCGATACAACGGAAATTGGATACATTAGTTGTTCTTTCTTTGCGGCCCGGTAACAAATGCCTCACGGACCGGTACCGGTGGTTGGGGACCCCTGCTCTAAAGTAAAAAGCTAACCTTTTGCCCTCATGCAGATTGGACCGCCTAAACTCTGGATGTAACGTTGTGTGGCGGGGTACAGAACTCCTCAGAGGTTGCTATGAAATCCGCTGGATCCTTACCAGTCTCATCCAGGCGCATAATGTCATCCCGCAGGTTGGTGCCTCCCGTGGTAGCCATGATTTTCATTCCTCCCAGGTGCTTGCTGATCTGGATGGAGATCTGGCTCACCTGCAGTGCCAGCTCCCGGGTGGGAACCATGACAAGCGCTAAGGCATGAGAATGTGCAGGTTACAAAAAACACACAAACTAAAAGATTTCACAGGACCTGATGTGTGAAAGTAAAGAGACGGCATCAAAAGTCCACAGAGAGGAAATGAAGAGGTTCAGATACGACAGAATGGGAGGACGAGAGAGCAGGCCCAAGAGACAAAAAACCCAATGACTGACGGAACATGTGGCAAGAAGAGCGGACGCCTTAATGAGCAATAGTCGTACACATGTACAGGCAGCGTCTCACCCTGTATGTGGTCCTTTTTCAGGTCTATCCTCTCCAGCATTGGGATGAGATAGGCGCCACTCTTTCCCGTTCCATTCTTAGCCCGTGCCAGAATGTCTCGTCCTGACAGGGCAATGGGAATGCTCTCCTCCTGCGAGGACAAGAAAGATCTTCAACCAACGCCGTGACTATGCTAGAGCACCAATGACTTTACTGCAATCGTCTCATCAGAATGAAGACGAAACACTATATTGTACAGCGGAACCTCTGACATCGACTGACTTGGTAGCCAAAATAAAGACTTTCAGAGTTCGAACAAGTGGCGCCGAGGCAAACCGAACGAAGGTGGAGTCTACCCGAGCGGGTTCAGTTTGAGTCGACCTGCCAGAGGAGAAAGACAGTACGAATCTTTCGTTTGATACGAGTGGGGTTTTCTTTTTACTTTTGTCTCTTCAGGCCTTCGCCATGGATCCAAAGAAAGGCAGCAGTAACGTTCTCCACTTCACCCTTCATACCATTTACACAATCTATCTGTTTAGATACACGTAGTTACATATTAATATAACTGTAGACATGCAAGTAGACATTTATCTGGTGCTTAGGAACAGATTAATCTAGTTTCCATTATTTCTTAGAGGAAATACAGCTTCGGTTTTCAAACAAATTGGTTTTTGAACAGTATTAAGGAGCAAATTCTGTTCGATAACTGAGGTTCCACTGTATTGCATTGATCTTTTTGTTCAATAGGTTTAATTTTGAACATTCAATGTTAACTACATTTAAAATAACATCGCAAACTTATGAGCCAAAAACATGCCTGCTAACCAGGCTTCTGCAAATGGTAGCCATGGGCTTTCCTGCTCACCTAACCGTTATACTGCACTGCAAAAAAAACTGCAATATCCCTGAAGAATATCCCTCTTTACTGTAACAGAGGCAAAAAGCCACAAACATTTTAGTAGTCGCACAAACAGAAAATTAAATGCAAAATGAAACAGTTTACAACAAAGGACAGACACTAAAATTCTCTCCCATCTTACCAACGCCTCTTCAGGCATGAAACTGCAATTAATGGGTCAGAAAGGTAACTATACCTGGATGGGAGATGGCTTCTCCCAGCCCATCTCAAAGATGCCCATCAGAAGTTCTCTTTTGAGACAGTAGTCTTCAAATTCATTCCCTTTCGTGGACGTCACATCCTGAAGTAGAAGAACAGGAGTAAGGGTGAGGACAGAAAGCCACTTTGTTCCTAAGTCAGAGTAAAGAACGGTTTGACTCACTGAGGTTTTGACCCTGTTGTCTCTGGGAGGGAGCTTTAGGCTCTTTTTCCAGTCATCTCCAAACTTGATGCCCCCGCCGTCCTGAGGGACACCCGTGGCCTTTCCTTGAGTTGAGGGTGCTGAATGGACTGAAGACGGTTTGGTCTGTCCTCTTAGCTGTCCGTTCTGCTTGTTCAGTCCCATGACAACATGTCCAACATTTTCTGTTCTGGCTGTAGCCATTTTTCCCCGCTTTGCTTCTTTTTTCTTCCAGGAGTTATATTTTTCTCTTGGGTTTTTGTTTTTAAAAAAATCTCTCAAAAGTTATAAAGGAGTATTAACAAACAATAGTTTTTTTTGTAAGTCCAAAGCCTTCAAAACTCAGTTCATAGTATTTACATATACACAACAGAGTGATTGCCGTACAAACAACCCCCCCCCCACAAAAAATATTTTTTCTTCTTTTTTTTTTTTACACAAGAGCTCTTCGAAATGAAGAGAAATTTGCATTCATATGCATGAATTTACTTGCCCAAAATATAGAAAAATTATATGTGAACAAGTATCAAAGCAGTTCAAGTCCTGAAACAGAACAACTAAGGCAATCTGAATTTGGGGATCATCTTATTTCAATATAATCTTAGTTCAACGCTTCTAAATTGAACAGCATTTCCTGTTTCCACTTTGAGTCCATACAAGTTGCTCAATATCCTCGTCCTTGGAAAAGAAAGGATGTGAAAATTTGTACAAGTAGATCCCCAAATCATACAGTTTATAATGTCCGTCGTTGAATTCCACTGCGCGGATATAGTTTGCTTCACACGTGTGAAAACAGTTTTGCTGAATCACAAAATCACACAAGGGGTGTATTCCAAAGCCAGAACGCGTTGCACCTTTTCTGAGACTTGGAGTTTATAATCTTTCTCCCCCACAGGCGTATGAGCCTCTCCACAAACGCCACAGCTCCTCAGGCCAGTGTGAAGCGTGGCTGTGATCAACTCGTTGCCTCCTCAAAGTGAGCAACTCAAAACTTCTCTCTCCTAAAAAGAAAGAAAACAAAAAATTAATTAATTAAAACAAAGAAGCAAAAATACGACTACACTATAATTTGGAGCCAGATCGTAACTCAAATCGCTTGTATGTCAAATACATTTTTCCCATATAAAATCACAGGATTTGTTTTTTTACTGAACTTGGCAGGAGGCAGATGGAGATTACTGAAGCCCAAATTGACCAGATTCAGAAGCCTGACTAACTGCAACGACGATGTCTGCCAGAAACCCTCTTTGATAATGACATCTAAAGCGACGCTACAACGACGTGCCGCCACACACACTGATGGACTGCGCCTCAGCCGCACGGATTTACAATCAGACGAACGACAGATTTTTGCCAACGTTTTATTTAAAAATAGTTTCATTTAACTTTACGACGACCAAACTTAAAGCGTAGCCAGGTTAACTTTAACCCGCGCGTTATCTTCTTAAATCCAAGTTCCGTTAATGCTGCGTCAAAAGTGGCAACATTAGCCAAGTCAGGCTACAGAGTTGAGGCTAAGCAGCTCGAAGCTAACTCACCGAATCGCCATTGCAATACTCCTTTCAGACTCTTACTAGGATTTAGATTGCGAACTACGGGCGTGTAATAACTTTGCGGCAATGACATTACAAATGACTTACTTACGCTCTTTTTATTATTTTAGCGCTACATGGAAAATTAGCCTAGTAGCTTCAAAGCTAATATGGCTAAATTACTCGCTGACGTTCGCGCTGGAGGCTCACGATAACGCTGATGTTTTTAACGAAACAACGACGATTTAATGTCACCCCAAACTTACCGTAGCTTCTTTGTTATTTTATAACGGATAATAGTTGTGCAGTTGATCTCTCACTTTCTTTACAATCCTCCTTAGTAACTGAATTTTACTTGAAATAAATCGCCTCTATTGTTTCTTCCTTTAAATCAACATGTCCGCCCGCTTTGCTTTCTTCTTCTATACATTTATTTCGGAAACGCGATGCCAATGTTTTACCGAGTAGCGCCACCTACTGCATGGGATGACACATACCTGAACACAAGTACGGGCCACTTCACCACAGTTCGGACTTTTGACGTGACGTCATTTCGAGGTTTTAGGACAGAAAGTGTTCAAAACCCAGATTAAACCCACGCAGATAGGTCGAATCGAACCCGGAACCTTCTTGCTGCGTATTCGTTGGATACTGCCTGGAACTCGGATCCATTCAACATTTGTCATTGGAAAACAGCCGTTCTAAGAGTCAGCACTTCCTGTTCCCCCGAACGGGTTCTTATGGTTGCATTCAGGGTTCTTGCACAGGCCAAACAAACCTTCTAAATTAATGGGTTCTTGTTCCTTAATAGACATCCAAGTTTGTTCAGGGTTCATTAAAATCTAAAATTTAGATAAGATGGAAGTGTTATGTTTTATTTATATGACTATAACCCCCCCCATGAGATCATGGAACAAATGCACTACGGAGTTGAAACAATGTCAAAACATGAAACAGTTTAAAATTAAGTATAAAGAAGTAATCTTTAAGGGGTACAAGGTTATGGAAGGTGCTGGGTATCACAGGATGCTGCAAAGATGTACATGTGCATGTGTGTATCTGTATGTGCCTCTATATGTTATTGTATTGTTTTTTATGTGAACTCTAGTATAGTTTCTTAACATGGAGTCAGAAATAAGTATCAGGCATTAGTATATAGACAGGCTAGACTCACCTATTACTGCTACTTATTAAGGAGAAGGCACAGGAGTTGTAAGTTATACTCCTTCTCACTCCTTTTCAAATATGTATTTCTATTTATAATTATATATAGATATATTTGTTTTTTTTAAGTGATTCACATTCGAAATAAACAATGAAACTCAAATCAAACCAGGAGAGATATAGTGGGGTAAAGAAGTCGAACACGGCAATGAAGTCAATTCATAAGTAATGACGTTCAACAGACGTTTCATGCAGCAGCAGCAGGAATCATGTCGACTCGGCAGCAGCTTTAAAGATTCCACATGAATAAAATGGCCACACCAAATCAATTGGTTTTATTGACATCAAGTGGGCACACAGACCCAGAAAAGGTGCAGCAATTCACCCGGCTTCCAGGAAGGCCACGGAATCCTGACAGCTTGATTCAATTCAGTCCTAAAATATATTGACAAAGCATTAAATATAAAGGAAATCAAGTATTAATTCATAGTACTACGAGTGACTTTCACACCCACACACTGCTGGTCAAGGCCTTAATCTCAATATGTAAACACGCGACTAACAAGTTACACATGAAACGCAACGACGATAATCCTAACACCAAGAGTCATCATAATAGCAACAATAATAAATAGTGCATATTGAACGTTTCCCTCGGAGTTAAACCTGATCGCTTCGGTAACAGGCACACAGCATGTCGATACAGCAGCACTTTGATTCAAGGCACAAAGGATCTCCATGGTAACAGTGGAAGTTAGTTGTAATCGTTCACTTGTTCATCGTTGCCCACAGAAAATGTGAGTTTTAGTTCAGCTCCCGCCTGTTTAACATCTTCCTGATTCGCCCTCATTTGTCCCTGAAATTTATTGCACCTTATAATGTCCGACGTCCCTTTGACTCGAGAAAGGCCGCTAACCGTCGTTCTGACAAACGCCCCCCGGGTTCATTCGTTTGAGACAGACAGGCGTCGGGTTCCTTTGCTGAAAAATCCTCCTCATTTGCTCCATGCAGATCTCCGAAGCGAACTCTGTCTCCCTGGTGAGCTGGGATATGCTGAGGAAGCCGTGCGGCAGGTCCGGCACCACGGTCAGACTCACCGGCTGGCCCATGTCTCGCAGCTTCTTGGCAAACATCACCGAGTCGTCCAGCAGGGCATCCAGAGCAGAGGCCTGTCGGGACATACGGGTTTGGTGGCCGTGAACAAAACCACAGACACAACAACTGACACCATTTCTAGCTAAACATGTTGAACGTTCTGACCGATGTCGGTTCAGAAGACACGGTAGCATCACCAATGTCTCAAGGAGCTGGTGGAGAGTAAAGCAGAGCTAAGGAGTACATTTTGTGTATTTATAACAGCTACAATATTTTTTTTACTCAAAAACAGGACTACTCATAGACAACAAGTCGTTCAATCCACCAGTGCGGCTTTTAGGTATCCTTTGGAAAATGAAGAGCAGTTAAGTTGTAATTTTACAGTTTGTAGAAATCATAAAATGTACTACAACTGTTAAGAAACTAAACCAGAAACAAGGTTACATCCTGTAAAGAGGCGTAGAAGTACCAGCAACTGGCATCCTATGAACCCGACATAAATAAGGCACACGCGGGGCCTCCAAGTTAAAGTCGACTTCACAGAGTTGTTCCGTGATTCATAGAAACCTCAATGAATTCTGATTAGCATTAAAAATGTTGCTGCACCGCGACTTTCATCAGGGATTCTGAGACGGTGTTCTGCTGGTAGGAAAGTCCGTGTCGGGCTGCAGCCGCGCTATCGTCCGTCTCTGCGCTGAGGAAGCGCGGAGCTAAGTTGTGAAACTCTGGATGAGGTATGTTTCCCTCTCTTACCACGATGTGCACTGGCGGCAAGCCTCTCAGCAGGTTGGTGGGGGCCAGCAGGGGCGACACAAACGGGTTCCTGATAATGGGGCAGGTGGTTGGGCGAACGAAAGCCTGGCACGCAGAGCGCAGCGGCTCGAAACCCTCTGGGTACGCCACATGATCGGCACGGTCCGGGGCGCCGGCGCCGGCCTTCGTCCCGCGAGTGTCGTTGCTCAGAGCCCTCCTCTGAGCCCTCCTCTGAGCCTCCGACCGCGAGCGCGCTGTCCCGGAACTCCGCGTGGGATCCAGGAAGGACTGGATCCAGTTGGATGCTCCCTGGGTGAGATCGCCGAGCAGCACAGCGGTGTCTCTGCCGAAAGAGTTCAGAGTACTGCGTCCCGCCGACGGCTGCACTGTCCGGCAGTCTTCGCCTGGAAGTCAAATAAATAGTTCAGGAGTGAGGGAAGGAAAAGAAAAATACTGCCCCGAGTGAAAGGGCTGTTCCAGCGCCATTAAAAATACGCAGCCCTTACCCTGGCCT